>NW_028324303.1:2287500-2633333 GCF_058129835.1 Hydra viridissima
GATAATTTAAACTTGAATGAATTCTTATGTTCTATTATTCGAATTCTTATATTCTATTATTCGAGCGGCAAGTGAGACACACTTGTCCAAAATTGGAAATAACTACTCCGAAGCTTCCCGAAAAAACCCTTTGGAGCGGAGTATCTACATATGTTCCTGATTAGAAAAATGAAAAAAATGAAATCCTTCATGACCGTCCGAGCGAGAAATTTCAGTTTAAAAAATAAAATTTTTGCCAAAAAAAATTTTAATTTTTTTTTTCAAAATTTGATGAAAAAATCAGTTCTTAAGTATTAGTGGCACATCCCTAATAAAATATTGAACCAAATTTCGGGAAAAGGCATTTTAATGACATATTCATGTTTTCATTCGTGGAATGCACAACTCAAAAATGCCAAACTCAGCAAAAAATCTTGAAGACTGTCGGAAGTCAGTTTGTCTCCTCTGTATGAAAAAATGTTCTAGGGAGCTAACAAGTTTTCTTAAAGACCAAGTCAAGAGTCTGATTTCTCAGGATGTTGACTTTTGTGACACACGAGTCCCACTTGGAATGTGTGATTCTTGCAGAATGCTTCTGAGGAGAAAGAAAAATGGTGAGAATGTCTCTGTCCCTCCCATTTTTGATTTCTCATCTGTCATCCCTAGGCCTGAGACAAGAGGACAGCAGTGTGATTGCATCATTTGCAAAATTGGACACCTGAAAGATTGCAAAAGCACCCATTTGAAATGCCACAACAGCCTTTACCATCCCAAGACCAAAGAAGATGTTCTGATTGCCTCTCCTTAATTGGAAGAGGAGTACCTCATCAATGCAATCAGTTCACATTCAGGCATAACATAAAGATGTTGGCATCAAAAGATTCCAAAGTCAGTGAACAGATTGCTTCAGCAGTCATTTCATCTAAAGAGGCTTCTCCTCATGGAACCCTAAGAATAGCACAAAGTGGTGGTGGGCGACCTTTGCCAATTACTCCAGGTAACAGCAACTTGCAAATCTTTTATCTGATAGTAATTAAAACTTTGTCATTGTCTTTGTCTTTTACAAAAGAAAAAACCTTTAACAAATAAAATTTGCAGTTCAAATCTAAACTTTACTTTCCATAAAGAAAACTTGGTTGTTTATGTGAAAAATTTGCTCCTACTCATAGCAATGTTTTTAATACAGGTGCAGCAAGCGCAAAAAGACTCTTTGGTGATGAAGTAGTTCTAAAAGCCCAAGACCTTGCAAACATTCAGACAAACACAGGGCTGTCTAATGCAAGCGTCAAAAAATTGGCCTCAACATTGAACCATGTTGCACAAGCTAGAGTTGTTGAACCTCAATTCCGGGCAAAATTCCATCAAATAGGTACACAACTATCTGAACATTTCACTCACACAAACATAACTGTGACACATGAAAAGTCTCAGACAAAGAAACAAATTGTGGTTCACTGCAAGAATCTCTCTGAACTTCTCAATGATGTCTTGCTCAAAAGACAAGTGTATAAAGAGCACATAGTCAAGCTTGGAATTGACGGTGGTGGTGGTTTCCTCAAGGTTAGCCTTGGGATTCAAGAAGATGAATTGATTTCTCAAGTTCAAGCTCCACCAGACAAGAAGACACTTACATCTTTTGCAGCAAAAGACAGTGGTGTGAAATCTCAACTTCTTGTTGCTGTAGCAGAGGATGTACCAGAAAACTATGAGAATTTGAGAACAATACTATCTCTCATCTTCTCTGAGCGAGTTGACTTTCTTCTTTCAAGTGACCTGAAGGTGGCAAACCTTGTGTGTGGGCTTCAGTCACATGCCAGCTCACACCCTTGCACATGGTGTGACATTGACCACAATAGGTTATCACAGAATGGTAACTTTCGAACCTTTGGATCCATCAGAAGATCTTATGCCTCATTTAAAGCAGCTGGTTTAGACATGAAAAAGGCTAAACAATTTCAGAATGTGGTGCATGAGCCCCTCTTGGATTTTTCTGACAATGCACTTGTTCTTGACATCATACCACCAATGGAGCTACATCTCCTTCTCGGTGTAGTGAACCATCTGTTCAAGGCACTAAAGGACTCCTGGCCTGAGGCTGAAGAATGGCCTAAAGCTCTTCATATCAAAGAACAGCCTTTTCACGGAGGGCAGTTTGCTGGGAATGAATGCCGCAAACTCCTCAAAAATGTTGACCTTCTTCAAAGACAAGCAGAGAATTGTTCAGCTTTTCATGTTTTTCCATTCATCGACACTTTGAGAAAGTTTGATGCAGTTGTGAATGCCTGCTTTGGAAATCATCTGGATTCAAACTACTCAAAGAAAATTGACCAATTTCAACTGGCTTTCCTCTCCTTGCCAAAAGTAAGTGTGAGTCCAAAAGTTCACACTGTCTTCTTTCATGTCAAGGATTTCATTGATCGTCACAAAAAGTCTCTTGGACCATTCAGCGAACAGACAACAGAAGCCCTTCATCACAGTTTCCGAACCCACTGGGAGAGATACAAAAGGCCTCTGGGTCATCCAGACTATCCAGAAAAGTTGCTGAGTTGCATAGTAGATTTCAACAGCAAGCGTCTTTAATGCAAAGTTATCAAGAAAACATCGTCTCTTTGTTTCAGTTTATTTATGTTTTAGTTTTTCAAAAAAGCTTGACTAACTAACATTAAAGCTGCCCCCAACTCAATTTTTTAAAGAGTACATTGTTTTCTCACATTGTTTTCTCACATTATTTCTTTGTTATGTGTTCATAGAATAAAAAGAATAAAAGCAATCTACAGTGGACAATTGTTAAATCATTTTAAAAAAAATCAAAATTTAACTTGCTAAACAATCATTTTACTTTTGATTTTGAAGTTTTTAAAACATTTTAGTGACTTACCCATGCATCAGGGATCTGTTATGTAGTGTAGATCAATGTTTAGTGAATAAAAAATGTGTTTTCTTTTGATTGCAAAAAAATATTTTTTGTCGCAATTTCTTACATTTTAAAACTAAAATTTCTCGCTCGGACGGTCATGAAGGATTTCATTTTTTTCATTTTTCTAATCAGGAACATATGTAGATACTTCGCTCCAAAGGGTTTTTTCGGGAAGCTTCGGAGTAATTATTTCCCATTTTGGACAAGTGTGGAGAGGGCGGCGAGCTGGCAAATATAAAACAGGGATGGACTAAGGCGCTCGCCGAACATCCGGACATGTAAATGGCAGAGGCAAGTGACAGGGCAAACCTTCTAGGTTCCAACGAGAGAGCAGCTCTGGGCACTCGGCGTTACTAGCAAGAAACGTCTAAGCGACGAGCAACAGGGTGGACGACTGATTGGTGGTTAGAGCACCAGTTATTATTCCATTAAGAAATTATATTTATATTAGAATACTAGCAGCGCGACAGCGTGACAACGTGACATGGACCCTATCGCTCTGCAAGGACTCGAAAGATTATTTTAAGATAAATTGACAACTTACGATGAGTATCTGAAGGGTTCTGGAAGACTGATAGCAGCATCACCATCAAACCCTGTGAAGCCATCAAAACCCCCACTACCTCCAAGCCTAAGTCTAGACCAGTCCTACAGGCTAGTACTAAGGCTGCGGCCGAATTTCAACTCCAACCATTGTCAAAGCCCACACCAAGACCAACCCGCACACCTGAGGCAATCCCTGATCAGATACTTGAGACTCAAACTCAGAAGATTAGCGATGAAGAGGTGATTAAGTTCTTCAGAGATTCAGGATTCGAAAGGGATGTGCCTGTAGGAGAGGTACCTAAAGATCCACAAGCATTTACCATCAATAAGAATAAAAAGTTCTTCGATGATTACAAAGCCATCATCTCTTCAGGGTACTAGCTAAGGTCAGATGCGTCAGCGCATCTGATCGATATGACTCACCGCATCCGTGAAGTGTTGCAAAATGAGCTAGAGGACGAAGAGTCTTACTCATCCTTGTGGTTGAACTGGAAAAGAACAGCTTTACTGTCGATAGTCTCTAAGGTGATGGTGGGATACAGACTGTTAGAAAAAACGTTTACTTGAGGAGTAACACGACACTAATCCTAAATAAAAAGATATCGATGATATGCTCGTGAGATCGTGGGAAAAGAATTTGGAGTTGTTAGAAAAGCAAGTGAATGAATGATCTGGTTGGAGACTCGCTAGCTGTGAATCGCTAGACATTGGCACTGCCGAGTATCACCCGTTCCATGGTTCTAGCAACATCGTGACACCATCGCACATCCCCAAGCGCTCCGTTGTCAATCTGAGGAATGACGATTATATGTGCTTCGAGTGGGTCATCCTATCCGCGAGATATTTGGTAAAAGTCCACGTTAAACGTACGACTAACTATGCTCGACATCGAGGTGAGTTGTGCTTAATAGAGATCAATTTCCAAGTGAGGGTTATAGATTTCGAAAAATTTTAGCGTCTGAACCCTGAGTTCTCAGTGAAATTCTTTGGATGGAATAAGGGGCAGTACCCAATCCACTTAAGTAACCGGGAAGGTATTGATATTGACCTCCTGCTAATCGTAGATAAGACTAATCCAGAAAGTTCGAACTACCTCTGGATTAAAGATCTAGCAACGGTGTGCAGTCGTACGAGTAAATATAGGGGGCGGAGACACGCTTGCCGACGATGGCTGTACGTAAGTATTGTCTAGGCATTGAGGAAAAACCTCAGAGGACTGATTTGTCAAAGGTTGACAGCAATACATAAAATTTTTTGAGTAATTATAAGCAAATACGTGTGCCCTTTATCATATATACTTACTTTGAGTGTCTAAACATACTGATGGAAGGTGCCCCAGGCAATCCAGAAAAGAGTTCAACCCATCTTCAATCAAAGCAGGCTCCATATAGCTACTGCTACATGAGGATTGATAGATATGGGAAAACTAAGGGCCTTTTCATGTACCGTGATGAGGGTGTAGTGGAGTATTTCCCGAATAGTCTAGGAGTGGAACTGGTTGAGATTACTGAATTATTCGAAGGCCGAGGTAAAAAGATTAGCCTGGAAGAACGGCGCTCTTATGAGTAAAAGACACACTGCTTCATCTGCAAGAAACCCCTGAATGGTTAAAAGGTTGTTAACTTCCGCTAAACAAGTTGAAGTACTGCGGAGCAGCCCATGATCGATGTAGCATCAAAAAGTATGAGAGAGAGAGCGCAATAACACAAAGCTCCCTATTGTCTTCCATAACCTAAGGGGATATGACTGGCACATCATCATGCAAGCTGGCACATCATCAAGACTGGCACATCATCATGCAAGGAAAAAATTAGGAAGAAGAGGAAATTAGCTGTATCCCCAACAACATAAAAAAGTACTTGAGGTTCTGAGTTGGGAGGTATACCTTCATAGACTCTATGCAACTCCTCAGTTTCTCTCTCGAGCAGTTATCGAATGGTCTGCAGCCTGAAGATCTTACAATCACAAGTAAAGGTTTTTTCAAAGGAAAAGATTTGCCAAAGCAAACAACCCTGGGTGCCCTGACTATGATACTGCTAAGCTCAACATCTACATATCTTATCTGGACGCCAAAAACCAATATGGTTTTCCATGATGCAGCCGCTGTCTGTCGCTGGATTCGAGTTCGTCCACCCCGAGCCACCCGATGTCCTGGGAACACCCGATAATGCTCCTGAAGGCTACGTTGTTGTGGCAGACATCGAGTATCCGGAAGAGCTATACCGCATACACAATGACTATCCTCTCCAACCCCCACCTCCCCACCCCCACCCGAGAAACCGATAGTTCCCCAAGGATGGCTCAGCTAGGGGTGTCGCTAGCTTTTCCCTAACATTCGGCGTAAGGAATGGTATATATTGCACTATCACAACCACAAGCTTGACTAATCGCTCGGGATGATGGTGACAAATACCAATGGGGCTTCAAAATTCAGACAGGAACCCTGGGCGGCGTTCTACATACAGATGAATACTGACCTGAGGAAAAAAGCCATTCGCAATTTTGAGAACGAATTCTTCAAGCTCATGAATAACAGTGTCTTCGGCAAGACAATGGAAAATCTGCGGAAGAGGATAGGCGTCAACCTCGTTCGCACGAGCGAGATAGACCGGCTTGCGGAAGGTCATCGCCAACCCTGTACATATCATATAGGATATTAGATAATGATCTGGTGGCCATCCACAGTGCAAAGACATAGCTGAAGCTGAACAGGTCGTGAATTGTTGGGCAAGCTGCACTCAACTTGTCGAAGCACCTGATGTTTTATTTCTGGTACGGCGACGTCAAAGCCAAGTATGGTCTAAAAGCGCAGCTCCTGTACACAGATACTGATAGCCTGATATTTGAGGTCAAGACCAATGATATTGACAAAGATATGTGGAAGAAATCTGATCTCTTTGACTTCAGCAACTACCCAAAGTATCGCCTGTGCTTCGACAAGAAAAACAAGAAGCTAGTGAGTAAGCTCAAAAACGAGTGTAACGGTCGTCTTATCCATAAGTTCGTTGGGGTGCTGCCCAATGATTTCGGTCCTCTACAAGAGTAAAAATGGGAAAGAAGGTAATAAACTAAGGCTTGAGGGAGTCAGCAAGGCTGGGTCACCAAGGAAACACGACACGAGTCCTTCGTAGAGTGGCTAAAAGGCCAAATAGTGATGAGAAACACGTAAGTCACGATCCGGAGTGAAGGGCACCAAATCGGTGTCTATAAGCAAGTGAAGACCTCACTCAACCCAAACGACACCAAAATATGGATAGAGCTAGACTGGATTATAACTCATGCCTATGGCTCTCACTATGCGTTGAGTGAGCCTATCAGGTGGTAGCTCTATCCCATCCGGAACTATGCGTAACTCTTCACGGACGAACAGTCTGGCTGGCCAATTAGTAAGACAATAAAGAAAGAGCTGCCCCTCATGCTTCAGCACTGAAACTTTTTTGAGTGTAGTAATAGACCAGATAGAGTCAATAGAGCGGCGACACCCACCTTCCAGCTCACCTGGCGTGTACATATGACGTACGAGAGAGCCAGAGGATATCATGGGTTCCTCAAGACAGACTACCCTCCGAGCTAGTTGTTAGGGTGTCTGACAGACCTTCACAGTCATGATGGCGTCTTTAGATTTAACACCTAACAATCTGGTTAGCTCATAGTTGACGGAGACAAACACAGATGGCAGTGACCTCACCCACTCAGTCGAAGTGCCATGTGCCGTCAACAGCATCTCTTTAGGGTACTGCACACGGAACAGTCTCTCAGCAAGAGTGCAACGGAACGCTCAAATATTCTTTGGTCACGATGGTTTCCAGCAGCTGCCACCAAGACCTGTAAACCATGCTTCTTGAGGATGTGGGTAGTAGCACCGAGAAACTCACGGTCAGGATCTACCTGAAAACAGGTTTTGCCATGTCAACGGACTGCGCTTGTATATGCGAGTGATATCACCTGCAATTTCTGCCGCGGTCTAACTGGTTATTGGCTCCGCTTCTTTATAAAGGCTCTCAACATCAACCACCACCAGAACATATTTGTGCGTGTGCCGACCGATTTTATCATGCGGAAGATACAGCAAATCCGTTTGGTGAAGCGCATTAGGTTTACTCTCATCAACAATTGGCCTTGGGCTGGCAAGTAGATCTGCCATTTGGCCAGCTTACTTAACCATTTACCTCCAGCCTTTTCTGAAATTTTCAAGGCGCGAGTTTCTTGATAGCGGGCTTACCACGGCATTACCGTTTTGGGCTATAATATATTGAAGATAGCCTCTTTTCCACCGCATATGATGAACCTAGTGAGACTCCAACAAGAAGTTGGTAAACGAGCTTGCTTTTATGCAAGGTGAAGCGGTGTCCCATTTATTTCACAAATTTTTTAGCGATCATATTCCTTATATATTCTATTAAATAATTATCGCGGGTAGACCTTTAAGGTCCATGCCGGGACTGGGGTTTGAACAACATAATGCTGACATAGGAGGCAAACGCATCAGCCCCTTAACCACAATGTCTCCTAAACAGAAATAAGAATCCGTCTACTCTAGACAGGAGACTCCAGAAAAAGGTTTGCGCAGAGCATGATGACAACAGTAAGCTCTGGTAAGCTCCCGAGAGGCGGCAAGCGTTCGGCAAGCGCGCTCTCAAATATTAATCGAGCTGATTTGGTCTGCCACCATCGTAACCTTCTTACTCTTTTCTCAGCGATAATTGCTATATTTAAAGCTATTCTAACTATCACTACCACTATCAAGGCCCATATAAAAATAAGTGCAGCTACAGCCATCACCGT
This sequence comes from Hydra viridissima, assembly GCF_058129835.1. Taxonomy (NCBI): domain Eukaryota; kingdom Metazoa; phylum Cnidaria; class Hydrozoa; order Anthoathecata; family Hydridae; genus Hydra; species Hydra viridissima. The sequence goes on from NW_028324303.1 coordinate 2,295,728, forward strand.
CAAGACATTCCCCGGAGTAATAGTTAATGCTACAGCTATCACTGTTATCACAGGGTGTTGTGGCCTCTCTTATCGATTTATTCTTTGATTTACTCTTCTGCTCCCCATTATGCTTGTGGACCATGTCGCAAATCTTGCTAGAATCAATAACTTGCTCGCTATGACCCAGCTCAGCTAGGTGTCTACGAAACTGATTCAGCATGTTTATGCAGGTATGAACGTTTTCATAGCGAGCAACGATTGCTTCATTTACAGCTCTAGCTTTATCGGTATCCCATTCAGCATTAACATTAAGGTTTATGTCTGTTCCCTCCTTTATGTAAACGAGTGTTTTTAAATCATTGTCTACAGACCTCGCAGCTTTCCCTTTGTGGAGCAAAGGCAAGCACTGTAGTATGTCATCGGCTTGAACAACGCTACTCAAAAGTTTTTTCAATTGGCGACACATTGATTCTTTTAATCTTGAAACATACAGGTCAAACTCCACTCTATTCGCATGGATCAGGTCTAACAGTTCACCTCTCGGGATTTTTTTGAGCTTTTCTCCAAAAGACATTGTCATGTACACTGAAAGTTACCTCACTATGCTAAGTGAAAATTTAATTCTCAAAAAAAAATTAAACTTGAGGTTCGATGGAGATGCCCTCGCGAGCTCAATGCTCTATGAAGATTGTCTCACAAACCTTTATAAAATTGTATAGAGCCTTGTGAAGTATGGGATACTCTTGATATTTCTTCATACAGTGTCTACAGCTAAGATAACTCATAGCAGCACGGTAAACATCATTAGATTCCATCGTGGAGGCATTCCTTACTGATGAGAAGAGAATAATTCTTTGCCAGAAAGTCCCTGTACCATCATACGCTAGCGCTGAATGGGAAAGCGTCTCATTAAATCCTGAACCTATGTTCCTCAAGGCTTGAGTAAGTTGCTCGTATTGACTTGACATACTATTAGAAGTCAGTGAACTCTTTATATAAACCCAAGAAAAATCCTCAAAAAGAAAAAATAATGATAACAGTTGTAATAAACTTCAGAACCGCTTCTTGAACATTGTGGAGTTTCAGCGTCGCGACGATCTCAAGCAACATATAACCAATCCCACGCACAATAGTAATTAGCCGTAGCCACTCGCCTAGGGCAGATCAACATACCCCTCATATCATTGGGACAGCATTGGAAATCATTAAGACCAGGCATAGAGAAACGCTCTGGGTGCCTGTGCTGATGCAAGCCTCACATCACCGCTCCCTGAGCCCATGTTCACCGATGTCGTGCAAGACGGTATAATCCTGATCCGCAATTACGCGCTGGGTTGATCATTATCAGAATATTGTGGACAAGCAGCTTCCATGATCTCATGATCGACTGACTTGAAGGGGTTAAAATGGTTCAAAAATAAGGTTTATTGGATCAGTCACGAGAACTTGGATAATTATTTCAGGCTAACAAAGTCTATCTGGAAAATCTTCGGCCTCGCCGTTCCATTTTTCTTTTTGTTTATTATGCTTCGCACCTGATGCGAAATGCCATCCAACGAGTTCCCCGGCAACTGCGGCTGCGGCGACGTAACCGTAGTCTCGCAACCTCTCTTCATCGTTAAGCGCATAATAATCTGAGACTTTGGGTTTTTAAAAAAAATTGAGAACTTCTTGGTCGGGCTCCTCTCTTCTGGCACTCACCATCTCGCAATAGAGACGGCTCGTCATCACATAGACGTCGAGTTGAGACTTAGATTCACCCTCAGCTGCGAGGCGAGCTTTGCTTTTATCAAATTTCTTGGTGCGCTTCTTTGAGTTGCCTTGCTGCTCCTTAGTGAGAGCCTCCAAGGCTTTTTTGCGTTTTTCAATCTCATTTTTGGTCTCGTTTCCTGAGAGCTTTTTTGCTGCGAATCGGCTGCCAGTGAAAGTTGCCGCGCTCACAATGGCGCTGAATATAGCCACCCCAATAGCTGCCGCCATGCTCGCAAACGACATGAGTCTTGCATTGTTTTTTCAGTTGCTAGGAGCAAGGCTGGCAGAGGTCCATTTCTTGTCGAACATTATTTGCCGAGCCCACTCACCAAAAATCAAATAGCCGATCAACTTCCTAGCGTCTCACATATCAAACCACAGCTCAGTCCACGACATATCGAAATCAATTAACTGGTGTGAAAAGTTACTCTCAGGAGGACCATCAGGAATCTCAGGGCAGACCTATCAGTAGCTGATAGTATTGTTACTGTAGTCTCTAAGATCACGGTCGGTACGAATGGTGTTATGGAAGTTGCGCTGAAGTTTTGACGTCGGGTAGAGCCTCTCTCCGGATACTTTATGCTAGATTTCTTTATTTGATTTTTCTCCAATTAGAACAGTGATGTGAGAGATTGTATCATGTAAGCCATGAGAAAGCATTAGGTGCACACCGTCTATAGCAGCAGTCCGTCGCTCAGCGTCTCTTGCATGCTAGCCTCACCAATAATTACCTCTCAGTGCTCGAAGATACGACTGTCCGGAATTATAACAATACCTCCAGGAAATATGATGTTTCTTGTCTCATGTGACGCTGTTGATTCGAGTTGTTCGACTTTCCAAGGTAAGGGTAGCACGAATTTCAATTTAGCTGTTTTCGATAATGTAGTGCCCTTCGTGTAATTGGATTCAAATGGTAAGCCGGGATGGCGAAAAATGAGGTCTGACACTTGTATAGATCAGATTAACTTTAAATTCTATGAGCCTGATAATACTCCTGCTGTCCTTGCTAAAGCTATACTCGTGTTCGAGATGTGTGACATTTAAGCCTGCTCTAAACTATTTACAAAAGTTTTTTTGCTGATTCAGCTGGACCCAGCTTGTCAGTTAACCAACCGCCCATGATTAACGAGTTGAGTTCTGCCTGGTCTTACCTGCGGGTATCCCAATGTCTGGTTTTTTATCATCTGTATGATGGGATTTTTTTCCTGTGTCAGACTTGTCTAAAGACCTTTTCTTCACCCGTTGATGCATGTCGTAAGACCGAAAGCAGACGGCGGTGCTTGGAGAAGTTCAATATTGTACTCTTGCATTGGGTCATCTTTAATCCAAGGTTATTCAGAACAAGATATAGACCTAGGATAAGGGCGAAACTGAAAGTACTGTTGGTGTTCGAATATAAGTACCAGAGTCTTTGGGGCGTCCTATGTAGACTTCAAGGGCGTTTGCATTCTCTCTCTGAGCATCCATAATGTAGAGCCTATAATGATTCCGTTAGTCGGTAGCTGTGCTTACAGTGCACATGTTGTATAAGGTCTTATACTTTTTGAGATAGCTTTAGAACTAGTTTTAGAAATACCGTTTGTAAATTCAGAGATGTGACGGTTAGTCATGTTAATGATGAAATTGCCACCATTTTTCCGTTTTTAACGAAGTGCCTTTCGTCGAATTACCATGCCTATTGCTATAGCCATGCTTACAGCAAAATTTACAACGATTGTATAAATAACAGATTGGAAGAGGTCATTCCATTTCCATGGTGGGAATATGTCCTTGAAGTGATTCGTAATTATAACATTCCTATAGGATGGCCTAAATGAGAAACCGGTCTTAATGTAGACTTACGGTGTCTCAATATCAGAAATCGTTATCGGAAAGCGTGAAAGACCGTTTGTAAATACGGGTGCCTAATCTGTCTGTTTGACATTCGCAGTTCCTAAGATGACATTTGGAAGCGGTGCAGTAGACTCATAAACAAGTTTCTCATTAAAATTGGGTGTAGGATAGTAGTGTTTACCTCCACCAAGATAATTACAATCACTGCCGTTGGGTGGTCTGTTTGTTAAACCTGGGAGAAATATATCTATACTCTTAGTACCAGGTTTTATATAGATCTTGAAGTTTTCTAGTAGGTCTATGTTTGATTGTTCCCCAACGACAATCATTATCCTCGGTATACCTTAATTTTTCTTTTCACTTACACTCCTATTGTGCTTCTCGTTGTATTTGTTTACTGCCGCTATCATGAGTCCTGCTCCAGCAACGAGAGCAAGCCAGAAATTCTCGGCGAGAGAGTCCACAACTTTGGCTGCAACTCGAAAGATCCAGGCAATAATAGAGCCGAGTACACCGGGCAATGCGTTTGCAGTATTCCCTGCGAGCCAGCGTAGCGCGTCTTTAAGCTTATCCATGAATCCTTTTAATTATGGATCAAGTGCTGGATGCCTTATACCGGGCCTAGGTGGTGATATAGCTGGAGCGGTTGGTGGTACTCTACCTACGCTAGTAGCTAACCAACCTTTTGTTGCTGCAATAGGTGTTAGGAGCCCACCATTGTGATCCCCTGCTCTTTGAACATCGCTCTTATTTTCTGACTTAATGTCAATGTCTTACCCCTTTCTCCTGTTATCCGTTCGATTATGCCACGTATCTGTTCGAACTGGCTTTTCAATCCTTCCTTTAAATCCTTTTTCCGAGTTTCTGCGTAAGCATAATTTGATTTGATTTCTTCGAGATTTTTTTTCCAGTTCAATTTCTCCGAACCTCTTTTCAAAATCTTTCTTCCTGATCATCTGGATTTTTCGCTCAATCCTCTTTATTTCTTTTCCAGCTAAGTCTTTTTTAATATTCTCATTTTCTTTCAGTTGCCTGATGCTCTTCAGGTTGTTCAATGCTTCATCTATGGGATCAGCATTAATCCCCGCTTCACTGAGAGATTGGAAGATATTATCAAGACTGACAGGAACTATATCCCTCAAAAAATTAAATAAATATATTAATGAGGATATGGCCAGTCTTGTTCAATGGCTCCGAGCAAATAAAATCTCATTGAATACTAAAAAAACAGAAATAGTAATATTTAAGACGCAGTATACTAACTTTTCTAAAAAAACTAACAAGAAAATACTTGAACTTTAGAATAAATGGCCAAAAGCTGCCTTTGTCTAGTTACATAACTTATCTTGGTGTTGTGATAGATGAGAAACTTTCATTTAAAACATACATAAATAACCTTATTCTCAAATTAAACCGTTCCAACGGCATGTTAGCAAAAATTCGACACTACGTTAATTTTAAAACATTACAATCTATATATCACTCAACTTTGGTTCACATTTACAATATGCACGCCAAGTTTTGGAGACTCCTTCCTTCCATATTTCGTAACTACTTTAATAGTAGGACAACGTGTGGCATAACCTAAGATCAGTCACTTTTAACAACTTAACCATCCCAAGTCCCCTCTCTTATGAGAGGGACTTCCTCACCAAAACCTCCAACCATTTCACTTCAACTCGTGCGTTATTTAAACAGGTTACAACGCCTCTATTAAAGACTGAGACCATTCTCCAAATATTATATCTCCCATTAACCAATATTGCTTCTCTATCCAGCATTTATGGCAAACAGTTCAACCCCGATTGGGATGTGCTGACGCGGTACGTAATCCGCGGTGAAAGTTTGATAACCAAATCAATTTTACCTTTTAGCTCGTTAGAAAATCCTTCGGGTCAGACATTACTGATCCGGTTCCCTAGTCTAAGCAAGGATATGGTTGTGGTGCCTAGCACTGTCCGCTCCGTCTTTAATGTTACACTTACGAGGGGAACTAACCTCACCGCTTGTTTTGCAAGCAATCTTGGCTGAGCCAAAGTAGAAAAGATGATTATCCGGATGCATGTCCAAGAACTTCAAAGCATTATGTCCTACGGTGACTATTGGGGTATAGGTGACGTATTTTTGTCTCCAGCTCCGTGTACCTCTCCTGATTTTTTTTATGCAAAGATGTGATAATCAGGCTGATCCTGGGAATTCTACCCTGCTCAGGTCTGGTTTATCCTCAGCTGTTACCACCTGAGCTGAGTTTTTTCTGGCTCGCTCACGACGGTGACTGAGCAAGGGCAGTCAATAACAACATATTTCAAACTAGTTTTCAAAGCGATATAAGCATCAGAGAGTTAGCAGGTTAGTGTACCTACTTGTTGAATCCTCCTATAACGAATAACATTTCGGAAAGCTAGAGCAAAGCGACATTGTGCGCTAAGAGCGATTTCAGCAGATATCGAGGCGTATGAGACAGTAACAAACCGGAGAGCGATGTTATTGAGACTATTTGACAGCAGCACCCGTGTCAGTCGAGAGGATGATCTGAGTTCGATCGCTGAAAACAATCTCATATTCCAGATGGTCTCCAAAGTTTGAAAAGTGGAATGGACCTCAACGCGTGACCAATTCAAAATCTAGAGGTGTGCAGTACTTTGAAGGATTTTTACCGTAAGCGTTAGCTGGACTGGCATTAGCCAAGTCTAAACCCTGTGATAGTAGACATAGCTATAGAGGGGAGGAACAACTTGCTATAATCTAACGGTATTATATATAAGGAAAAGTGGGTTCTGAGCCATTTATACTTTTCCATACTTAAGTATGCAAACATTGATGCGTGAGTGAACGTGTTTTTGTAGAGAAACTTAAGGATGCAAACGTTTTTTATGTTTTTCAAGAAGAAGTATAAAAATAATCATGTTATTTGTGTACCCTTCAAGATGCCTAAAGATGCCTTCAAGATGCCTAAAGATGCCTTCAAGATGTTTTAAGATGTTAATTCAATTTTCTTGTTTTGTAGTGTCCGAGGGCTAGCGTGTGAATGCCGTCTTGTAAGATGTGTCTTTTGTCATCGTTAGCGCTGAGTGCGACTTTGTTGATTTCTTCGGTGTAAACATCGTGAAGATGAGATCTGAAAACGTTCATGGTGGTGAGCTTTTCTTGTTTACCCTGCAAGCAGTCATAGTAGTCTTGATGAGTGAGGTGATTTTTAACCACGTTCTTTTTGACTCCTTTGCATTTTTTGTGCTCTTTATCTTCATCTTCTTTTTCTTCAGGGATGTAATAAGAGTAGAGCTTAGGTCGAAGCCCGACAAACTGCGTGATTTGTTTACCACCAGTCTCATCTTTGAACTTGCCAATAATCTTTTTATTTTTTCCTACTTTGAAGCCAACGTTTTCAATGGCAGGATGGTCTTTTGGAAATTCGCTCGTGTCAAATTTTTCAAGCACATCATCAGCAATGTCTTTGTAAAAATCTTCTGTTTCGATTTCGTAAATGAGCGAGTCGGTGTCAGTCATGAGAAGTTTTGCTCGATCACCGTATTTGGGTTTCATGTTGTCGTAATGATGTTCAAACATGAGAGTCTTGCTGATGTCGAGGATGCTCATTCCCAAGTAAACGGGTTTATCGTAAGTGACTTGTGTTTTCTTCATGTGAATCGCAGTAAGGTTTTCATCAAAAACGGTGTACCGATCATAACGAGGATCTTTGGATAATTTTAAGACTTCTTTTCTTGTGGTGACAAGTTTAATATCAACATGCTTTAGAATGTTTTCCATGGTTTTTCCAAAGACGGAGTTGTTCATCAATTTAAAAAATTCTTTTTCAAAGTCGTTTTTAGCTTTTGTTCTTTTAGTGGTGTTGCCATCGATGTATGATTTCATGAAAGGTTCTTCTTCAAAGCTGATTCCTCGATGAATTTTGGTTATGACTAAACCCAATCGTTCATAGAGTTTTAAGTTTTCGTGATGAATGACGTATTTTTTTTTGTTGTTTAAATTTGGAACGAGCTTTTCTACTTTTCCAATGGTTAATCTTTCAGGTGCTAAAGGGTAATCGTTGAGTAAATCGTGAAGCTCTTCAGGATAGCTCAAATCGACTTCAAGTATGCATGGCATGCTACGCCAATTTAAAAGTTCATCTTCAGTCATCCATCTGAATGCTCTAACAGGAAGAGGTTTGCACATAGCCCATCCATAAAGGTTATTAGCATCCAAGTATTGGAGGAATTTCGATGGTTGTGAAGGATCATAGTCTTGCATGTACTTGTTATTGCCAGTTCCAAACCGTTTTGAGATCATGCAGATTCCACCGCGTATTCCTTTTTGAATCATTTTGAGCATGTCAATATCGGTTATCAAGTCCAGCTCAATTTTAGTTTCCTTTAACATAGCGTCCCAAGCCAAACCAGGAGAGGTGTAATACCAAAGAGGGTCGAGACCGTAATATTCCATGCAAGTGTCTCTAAAATTTTCAAAGACATCGGCAAGATTCAGCACGTCAGACTTGTTGTATAGCTCGTGATAGTCTTTAAAGGTTTTGCATCCAAATACTTTCCAAACGTTTTGTGCATGCGCGTAGTCTTCATCGCTGATGCGTTTATCATCTAGTCTAGAATAAAAGGCTTCTTTGGGTGGCAATTGCGTTTCGGAAAACTTTTCAATCGAGTCCACCCATTCATAGGGGTAAACTCCTTTTCTTAGTAGCAAATTTCTTTGTTCTCCGCTGTAGAATGAATTGAGATGTTTGCACATGATGTCTTTACAATTGTCTTTGCGCTTGTATTTTTTACCTTTCTTATCAAGGCAGTCCTTTTTGCATGTCTTAGGGTCTAATTCAGAGCACTCCTCACACAAATCTTTAACAAGGTTGCCAGTCAAATCTGCTAACGAGCTTTGCATGAACCTATAGCTGTCAACGAACCTTAAATCTCTATACACTTTTTTCGGTTTACCTTTCTTATCAATCGAATCTCTCACTTTGATGCTTTTTGAGAAGCTGATGTATTTTTCTTCGCTGTTAGGTATGCAATTGAGTTTTCCGTTTTTTCCGCCTAATCTCTTGATGAACAAATGGCTGTCATAGCCAGATAAGTTGTGGAAAATGACTGGTATGAATTTTGGAATTTTATAATTCAAGTTGCATTTGTTATGAGCAGCTCCTCGATACTTTCCGGTCAAATGACAGTGATCCCACACTTTGTCACCGTTAAGATCCTTTTTGCAAATGTGACATTCGGTTGCAGCTTCAAACTTCTTTTCATCCTCATCAGTCCTAGGTTTCTTGTTTTCCCATTGTTGTTTTAACGAATAACTATCGTTACAAATCTTCATAAAGTCAGCTTCAAGACTGGTGACAAACTTTTTACCTACGTCATCCTTATCGCTTTTTGTTGTGTACTCAGATTTAATTTTAAAACCATCAGGTCCTATGATGTAATACCAGAAGGAGCTTGGAACATGCTTTTGGTATTGTTTGGTGTACGATTCTTTATTATTATATTCAGTGTTGTCATCGATAGGTTTGATGAAACTTTCGAAGTCGGCATAGACACAGTACGGAACTCTCATGGTGTTGTTGTAGTTTTTAAACTGGACGGTCTCCCCTTCTTTAGGGAGATCAATTCTCATTGGAGCGTTCTCATAATAGTATTCTTTGTGAATTTGAAGCTTTTCTTCTAGGTCATAACCATGCATGCAATTTCTGCAAAAATGAAGTTTTCTTTTTCCTTTTGTTGTTGAGGAGCCAGAAAACCGACTGAAATTGTTAATGAGAGAGTAATGGCTGTTGTCTTTGTTTGAAATAAACAGCAAATCAACACAGTGCTTTCGATCATGAAATTTGGATATTTGCATAGGTTGAGGTTTATTCATTTCGTAGTGAAAGACGTTCACGCTGATGTCAGGATTATTTTTCTCAAACTTTTCGACTTGAGTCACCTTTAAAGGAAACTCCATTCCTTCCCAATTCAACTCTTTTGATTTTAAAATAAGATCATTGTCAATTCTTGAATTATGCATAGCTTTCATGTTAAGAGCTCTGATAACACACCACTTGAAACATTCATTGTCGTTGTTTTCCATGTTGATGATGGCTTTTTTGTTTTTCAACTTTAGAGGTAGCTCCATATAGGAAGAGCCCTTGAAAGTTTCATAATCAACAAAGCTGATATCCATTCTTAAAATCTTAGACAAGACGCAATTGGATCCCATCTTGTTGTAATTAGCGCTACGTTCCAAGATTTTTTCCTCCATTTCGGTCATTAACGTTCGCACATCATCACCCTCTAATAATCTTTGCGCATTAGATGAAAAGTTAGCTGTCTGAGTAGTTTCCTCACCTGTTAAGATGCTTAAGCGAATCATTTCACAGGCTAAAACAATTCTTACCTTTGTGTTTCTTTCTCCTTCCATGGTTTGAATAGCAGACTCTCTCACCAAGTTTTGAAATGAAACAATGTCTTGTTGCCGAGAAGACGGCTCGTAAGAAAATACTCAGGTTTGCTTTAATCCATCAGCAAACTGAAATCCATAAGGATATTTCATCAATCCAAGTATGGTGGTGGCTGGACCTGGATACATCACTCTTTCCACTTGCTCTCCCGACAAGTCATAAGTCACATCATTAAACAAATACATCAAAGCGTTGTTCACCAGTGCAATGTTGTCTTTAGCATCATAAAAGGTTCCATCGCTCTTTTTCAACACTCCTTCAATAAGAATGTAGGCCTCTGATGGTACTGTTTGAATCGATTGGCAGTCAATCTCAAAAGTAATCGTGCCTGAAGAACTTAAATCGAGATTGGTTGGAAGGTACTCAAAAAAATCAACTTTTTCAATACCAATATCATACTCTGGGTTCTCAGTAACTCTTAATCGCTCAGTACTTATCATTTTTTATATAATAAAAAAATTATTTAATTCATTTAAATGTCTCTCATTGCAAGTCATCGCAACAAAATGCTATCTTCATACTACTTTCATACCCTGCCCCATTTTCACCAGGTCTTGAATTCGAATCGCGTTCTTTTTAGACATTTTCTTAATTTGAATAGATGAACCAGTATTTATTTTCTCAATGGCTTTTTTACCTTTATCAATAGCTACATCTCTAGCAGTGGAAATGGCTGAAAGGGCTAACTCTGTCCCAGCAGATTTTGCAGCTGTAATCGCTTCTTGTCCAATTTTACTTGTAGCAGCATTTTTAAGCAAATTCACTGTTGCTTTTGACACACTTGACGCAACTGCTCTTTTTATGAAATTTTTAATCATGGCTACAATACCACCTCCTCCAACAACGTTCTTTTTCACATATCTTCTTTTGTTCACAATGAGCATTTTTTTAAATAAAACAATTTTTTAAATAATTTTAGCAATAGTCTTCAATAACGATTTATATTCCTCTTTATTAATCTCTCCTTGTCTCAACAGCTCATCGCAAATAGCAACAGCTTCGTTTCTTGATCCTGTATTCCCAGCATGCCATGCAGCAATACTCAATTCAAGCTTTTCCACCAACGCATTAGGATCACCTGGAAGAATAATAACACCACGACCTTTTATACCCTTTTCAATACGCATCATTTTTTCCCAAATAGGAGCAATAAGTTGTTGATACTTTGGTCTTCTTGATGATTTCGGTTTATGCGGTTGCGAATCAGATCTTATAGCATCACTGTCCATTAAAATTTTTTCATAATTTTGCAAATCTTCATCGGTATAGCTCTTTGGTATTGTTAATTCAGTCATCAGTTCCCAAAGACCTTTTGTTCCTTCATACCTTTCACCACCAACAATGATATCATTTCCATCTATTTCAACCTCCATTTTTCCAATATACATTTTATCTCCAACTTTGTTCACTTCGAAAGGCCTTTTCTTTTTTTGATCGACTGACAGGCTTTTGATCATCTTTTCATTGCTCTCGATGATGGGTTTAAATAGCTTGCTCACATCAGCTCGAAAATTCGTATCTGAAATGTTGTCATTCACGCTGTTCTAATAAATCCTCTTTCGTCTGTCATTAATTTCTTTCACAATTTCATCCCTTTTATTCAGGTCTTGTATTTTAAAGAAAAACATCTTTTTAAAATACGTGGAAAAAATACATAAATTGGTTTTTACGACTACGTTGACCCTTTTTTAAACAAATTGTTAAACGTTTGAATCGCGTCTTCTCGTCCTTTTTGGATCAAGTTTTCTTTAGTAACTTCATCTATTCCCTTTTTGGTTTTGGTTCGTATTTCCTCCATCAAGGATTTAAATTTTTGAAGCTCGTCTAGAATCAATTGAAACTCTGAATCGTTTATTTTTCCATCCATCAACGCTTTGGAAATGTGCTCGCTAATCGTATTCAATTTCGACTCTGCCAACACTTTGATCTTTTCATGCTTCTCCGCTTTTAATGCTAGTTTTTTGTTGACTTGTCCTCCTACAATGGATAAAAAACCCATTCCAATAGCTACACCTTCACACGCAATTGCAACAGGGGCAGCAGCGATGGTTGATAAAAGACCAATTCCAGTCATACCCAAAGCAATGCATAAGGTTTGCATCGTATTATCCACATTAGAAATGATCCTAAACACGCGATGATACTTTTTGCTTAGATGAACTCTCTTTGCTTTTTCACTCTCTATCTCTTTTTGTATCTCGCTTATTTTCTGAAGCCGGTAACTATGCCCTTCATCTGCAGGAGCTGTTGGAAGAACTGGATAAAGTTTTTCATTCAATATTTCCATTTTTTTATCAATAAAAAATTATTTTAAATCAATAAAAAAATTATTTTAAATCAATGTAATTAATCTTACAAAGTGTTTCTCCTTTTTTAACAATCACGTCCTGTTTGCTGTTACTATTCACATCCATAATAACATCATCTACAGACTCTGAAATAATAACTTCGTTTTTTCTATAATTCAATTGATCATTAATTTTATTCATTAATGTTATCACTGCAACACCTTTCTCCAAATTCAGCCCAATGGATAAAGCTATCATTGTATGTGAGAGAGCAGCAAATTTAATGTCTTTCTGGGCAAAAATCTCATATTGTTCGTTAACGTTGAAATAAGGTGGATGATCTAACGTTTTCGTAGAAACAATAATGTTGTTTGGTCTTCTTTCCTCCAACTCTCTAACCCTCTCTTCCAAAATTTTTAATTGCAAATCCAAACTGTGGACTTCTGCTGAGGCAACATTTCTAAAAAACTTGGGAGGAGCATGCATTTTACATATTAAAATTAAATTTTTAGATCATTTTTGCAAACTTAACAATTCATTATTATCTACCCATGAATTAAACGAGTCTGGATATCCCAACCATTTGACTAACGACTTGCTCTTGGTTTTGCGAATGATTTTTTCAATTCTGAATATGTCTTGATGTGTCTTTTGCATCTCCTGCTCGTAAAAGGTGCCTTGAATTTCTTCACCGTTAGCGTCAGAGATTTTATACGTGGGCGGATTCGTATACTGAACTTTTGACACTGTAAAAACCTCCTCTGTCCATCTCGGTGTATACCCCTTTTCAAAATGAGACTTCTTTTTTACAATCCGCACTTGATCACCCATTAAGAATTTTGGTTTTGCTGGTAATGTTTGATCCTTTCCATACAGATTCCACCATACCCTACCTTTATTCTTTTCATCGCTAGCTTCCACTGGTGCCATTTTGATAGAAGAGTGCTTTGTGTTGTTGTAACTTTTTACCATCTCATCTAATACGTCAATGTATTTATTAGTGTTGTTGGCTGAAAAATATTTAAACATTCTCTCTTTCATTGTTCTATTCCATCGCTCGACAACACAACTTTTTTCCTCGTTTTCAGTGGAGTATAATTGTACACCCAAAGCTCTCACATGGCTGTTTTAAAATTCTTTTCCTTTATCCACCCACATTTTGACACACTTTCTCTCCTCAAATATTTTGCTTAGAGCGATAGCTACATCAAGACCTGTTTTGCTTTTTAACGGAACGATCCATCCATACTTTGAAAACACGTCGATCACCATGAGTAAATATTTTACGCCGTTGTTGAATTTTGAAAACGATTGCATATCAACCAAATCAGCAGCCCATATTTCATCAATGTCATTCACAATCACTTTTCTTTTTTTAAAATAATGAATCACCGGTTTACGAAGCTTCTCTGCAAGTTGATCCGTCCATTTCAAATCGCTCACACCAAATCCTTTTGTTGCTGAAGGTGATCCATGCGATGAAACAAACTTGCATTTGGTTATCCCACAAGAGTTACAAGTTCCTTTAAGCATATGTCTGTTGTTTTTTGTGATTTCGTTTTTCAAGTGAATGGTTTCAGTCTCTCTTTTGCATTTAACGCAGTACATTTTAACATATATAAAAAAGTTTATATAAAAATGGAAGTGATGAAATTGTCGTGTGAAATTGGAAAAACCAAAAGAAACAACAGCAAGCTTTTACCAAGAAGCATTCGAGGAATCATCGTTGGAAAGTCTGGATACGGAAAAACAACGTTGCTGCTCAATTTACTGCTCAGACCTGGATGGCTCGATTATAACCGCTTGCAAGTGTTTGGAAAATCCCTTTTCCAACCCGAATACAAAATACTCAAAAGATCCTTTGAAAATAAACTTCCTAAAAAGGATATTGTTGATTTGTTAACGGATGATGTACAAGACGATCTTTCGGATGATGTACAAGACGATCCTTTTTAAGAAATTAAAAAAAATGATCGACTTTCAATGGATTGACGTAGAAGGAATTGTTTTACCTAATGAGGCTTTAACTAACTTTCAATTGATAAAGGCTGCTAAACAGTTAAAATTGAAAAACTTTCGAGGTGTATTTGTGAGGGATGATTTACCAAAAAAGCCAATGAAAAAAGAATGTGGAATCGTGAATACGGGAGATTCAAGCACTGGTGGGTTTCATTGGGTGTGTTGGTTTAAAGACGGTGATAAGAAATACAGTTTTGACTCTTATGCTCAACCTCCTCTTGTAGAGCTCATTGATTATTTAAAAAGTCCGGTTTATTATAACAGCGAGAGAGTTCAGTTTGGTGATACGTCTTATTGCGGTCATTTGTGTCTTTACGTTTTAAAAAAATTGAATGAAGGTCTTGACTTTCAAGAAGTTATCAATACATTGTGGTGAAATTTTTAAAGAATAAAGTTTTTTAAAAATAACAAACCATGGAGAATATTCAAAAGCATGTTGATGTTAGGCTTATCACTCATCAAGACTATAAAGACTGCTTAATGAACAAGACAGAAAAGCTCACCACCATGAACGTTTTCAGATCTCATCTTCACGATGTTTACACCGAAGAAATCAACAAAGTCGCACTCAGCGCTAACGATGACAAAAGACACATCTTACAAGACGGCATTCACACGCTAGCCCTCGGACACTACAAAACAAGAAAATTGAATTAACATCTTAAAACATCTTGAAGGCATCTTTAGGCATCTTGAAGGCATCTTTAGGCATCTTGAAGGGTACACAAATAACATGATTATTTTTATACTTCTTCTTGAAAAACATAAAAAACGTTTGCATCCTTAAGTTTCTCTACAAAAACACGTTCACTCACGCATCAATGTTTGCATCCTTAAGTATGGAAAAGTATCAATGGCTCAGAACCCGCTTTTCCTTATATATGGTATTAACCCCAACAGAATGTACGATGCCTTTCTGGAACAAATCGCATACTCTCTCACGACAAGTACACAAGTACTTCTTGGCGTTTTTATTAAAAGTATTATAGTTTAACTTTTAGCATGGCCTACAATATATTCACAATATATCTTACATTTTAGAGGGGGAAATTAAAAGGCCAGTTTTTAATGTTTTTGACACAAAAAACTGCGTAATTGTTATTTCAAAATTTATTCTTCTTGAAGAATTAACTGATTTAAATAAATTATATTTAAAATAGTGAAAAAATGTGCTGCACTAAAATGTACATCCGGATATTTAAGCAATAAATATAAGCAAATTGGATCATTTCATTTTCCATCAGACCAAAACTTAAATCAACTTTGGAACAATTTGTTAAACGTTCAGATTGGATTCCAACAAAACATTCTGTTTTATGTGAACTTCATTTTGAAAATAAATATATAAATAGACCTGATAAATGCACCCTGAATTGGCTTGTGAAACCAGTTCCCTCCAAATACTAATGAGAACTTTTGAAAAAAAATCAATTTTACCAGTTTCAAAGACTTCTCGAAACCCACTTAAAAAAAGAATATTCCAACAAGATCAGTTAGATGCATTCGAGAAAACCGATACTCTTACAAGTTTACATGACTTAAATGTAGCATCACCTGGGTTTCAATTTAATCAATTTTAAAATGGTGTTGTATTTTATAATATAGTATTTAATTTAATGAAAAGACATACTTTCCAACTATATTATCATTAATAACAGTTGATGCAGACCTGAATCTGCATTTGCACTGTGAGGGAGCACCACTTCCATTATCAACCTGTTTTGTTAAAGGACATAATATAGTTTTTTCATAAAACAGTTTTGTTAGTCCATTAGCTGAACCACTAGTCCATCCAGAAAATGCTTTACTTCCTCCTCTCCATATCAAACTTGGTCTGATGAAAAATTTTGTAAAAGCACTGAATAAAAAAGCCAAGCCTTTAAATATCTATTGGAAAAGTTCCCACAGATCTGTGATCCCAAGCTACAAGCAGGTGTATATGACGGACCCAAAATTAGAACTCTGTTAAATGACAAAGATTTTGATATCAAATTGGTAGGCGTTGAACGAGATGCATGGCGAACGTTCAGCACTGTAATTGAAGGATTTCTGGGAAATAAAAGAAGCTCTGAATATGCTTGACATGTCAATGAGTCAATGAGCTTATGAAAAGCTTCGAAAAACTGGGAGCTCGCATGTCAATAAAAATGCATTTTCTCCAGTCACCTCTTGACTATTTTCCTGAAAACTGTGGAGATTACAGCGAGAAACTGGGTGAAAGATTCCACCAGAATATAAAAATGACGTTGGGGCATAAACATGTTAGCTGACTATTGTTGGTGTCTTAAACGCGACGAACCAATAACTCTTACAGTATTCGATATTATATGTTTTTCTCAAATAAAGTAGGTGTGCAGTATTTCAAAAAATGTCATATCGGGATTAGGAGACCAATTTCAATAGGAATTACGTAAGAAACCACCAGGAACAGAAAACTTTTTTTCAAACGTACCCCTGTGTTATCGAAGGATTTCCTTTCAAATGATAACTTAAACACATTTAAAATGAGGCAAAGAAAAAAATAAAGTCAAAATAACCAATATAAGTTGTATGTTATGCAAGTTGTATACCATTTGTTTATTTACTTTGTTTAAGTTTACTTTCTATTTGAGCTCTTTAAATTATTTCTTTACCTTTTTCTCATAGCGTAAGAATATACATAAATATAGATATATATTATAGATAAATATTATATACATAGATATAAATGTACTTTGATTTAAATTTTTGTAACAATCAATTTACTTTGGTATTTAAGCAATTACTACAAATCTCCAACAAATATTGCACAAATGTCTTCAAACCTTTGATACTGTGATGAGGGAGAATTAAAATAAAAACGACGATCGATAAAAAGTATACACAAGATGATTCACCAACTCTTCACATAAATAACTAATAAAGTGTTAGAAGAAAATTGAAATACAACTGGGACAAAACGTAAACACGAAGATGCAATTAGGGCTGCTAGCTCGAACATGTTCAAGTTCGAACGTTCGAACTTTACGCCAAAATTTTAATGTTCAGGTTCGAACTTTTTTCGCTTAAAAGTTCGAACTTTCAGAAGAAATGACTAAAAAATTAAAACATTAGTTAATAATAAAACATGGCTACTTTCAAAGACGTTAGCACATCCAAAAGATCTGAGGTTTGGGATTATTTTGAATTTTCCCAAGAACTGCAACAAGCCAAATGTAAAATTTGTAAAGTTTTATTAAAAACTCCTGGCTCAACAACAAGCACTATTACAAGACACTTAAAAACGAAACATAAAATTGACATTATTAAATGTAATACCTTGGCCTCTGAGGCTTTCGAAATTAGTCATGTTCCTAAAATACCAAGAATTGAAAACTTTTTTAGTTCTGGGATTAAAACTTTACCTGAAATCTTGAGCAGATTGACTGCTATTGATGGAATAAGTTTTACAACCATTGCTAATAGTCAAGTTTTGCGATCAGCATTTCGTGCTCAAGGATATAATTTACCCAAAAGTCATCAAACTGTTCGCGATTTAGTGATGAAATACTTTGAAACAATCAAGAAACAAGTAATTGCTTCATTACAAAAAGTCATTTTAACTAATGGAAAATTTAGCCTAACATTTGACGAGTACACATCAGTTAAAAACAGGAAATTCATGAATTTGAATATTCATTATAACGGAGGATTTCAATCACTTGGAATGTTAAGGGTGCATGGCACAATGCCAGCATCGAAAGCCATTGAACTAATTAATAAAAAACTTAATTCATTTGGTTTAAACTTAGACAAAAATATTGTTGCCTTTGTTACAGATGGAGCCAGTTTGATGAAAAAAATTGGCTATGACACTAAACCAGAACATCAAATATGTTACAATCATGCTATCCATTTATGCGTAATTGATGTGCTTTTTTAAAAAAAAAGTGCTGCACTACTAAACGATAATTTTGACAATGAACCTGTTGATACCATTGAAGTTGGTAATAACAATGAAATTAGTGAAACCATTGAAGTTGTTGATACTATTGAAGTTGGTAATACTATTGAAGTTAATGATTCAATTGAAGATGTTAATGAAGATTATGGTGGTGAAAGTGAGGAAGAAGATGAAAATTCGATTGATTATGTTAAAACAATTCAAATATCTACTGAAAATTTGGTGCCCTCATTGAAAACTGAATTTCAAGAGCCGGTGGCCAAAATTTGAAAATTGGTATAAATGTTTAGTTGATCACCTGTAAAAAATGATGATGATCTTCAGCCAAATATTGTTAAAGCATTTGGAAAAGAGAAAGCTTTGATTTGTGACTCCAGGACAAGGTGGAGCAGCACAATTGCTATGTTAGAACGGTTTTTGGAAGTCCAAAAAGAAATAAAAATAGCTTTAATTAGCAAAAACACCGATTTTCCTCTTTCTAAGAATGAACTTGATAAAGTTCATTCTTAAAATAACCTTTGTGTTGCCCTAAAGCCGCTCAAACTAGCTATTGAAGCACTTTCCAAACGTGATGCTGATTTATTGTCTTCTGAAATTATAATTCAATTCATCCGGAAAAAATTGGATGAAGCCAACACGCCAATTAGTCAACTTGTAAAACAGCAATTTAAAAAAAAGAATTGTTGAAAGGAGAAACATAAAGTTAATACATCTAATGAAATATTTATCAAACCCAGATGTTTTGAATCAAGATGATATATATATATATATATATATATATATATATATATATATATATATATATATATATATATATATATATATATATATATATATATATATACATATACATATATATATATACACATAGATACATACAAATAAAATGTGCTTTATTGTCAGTATAAACAGAGTATTTGGGCGTACCCACTACGTATTTTTACTAAGTAGTTCGTATATAATGCACATTTTATAATGTTTTATAACATAAAATAACTTAACACATTAAAGACATGGTATGTTTTTTGTTTTTTATTTTTTGTTTGTTTTTATCTTTTGCTTTTTGACCTTTTGGGAGTTTTGTAATGATTGGGAATTTTGTTGTATGTGATGTTGTCAGGCTGGCTAACACCCTGATATTTATATGTATATATATTTATATGTATATATATTTATATGTATATATATTTATATGTATATATATTTATATGTATATATATTTATATGTATATATATTTATATGTATATATATTTATATGTATATATATTTATATGTATATATATTTATATGTATATATATTTATATGTATATATATTTATATGTATATATATTTATATGTATATATATTTATATGTATATATGTGTGTGTATATATATATATATATATATATTCATATAATGCATATAATTATAGCATTTCATTAAAAGGGGCATCGACTTCTAAAAACTATGAGAAAACTGTTCAAAATTTTGGGGATCAGGAAAGTAAGGTTTTGGTTAAACTATTTGTTTGTTGTTTTTTTTGTTTTTTTGTTTTACTACTTGTTATACATTGTATATGTGTTATGCATACATACATTGATTATGATGCTGACATATATTGACAAAAGAAAACTATTTATATTTTATGTAAAAAAAAAAATTTGTTTTTTAATTTAAGTCATAAATGGATGAAGGCTTTAAAAAAATACATATTTCATGTTACAAAAATACACATTTCTACTTTTTTATGCAGATAAAGGTTTTAAGTAATGCTCTTTCGCGTGACCTTAATAACACAGCACAAAAATGTGCTAGAATACCATTTTCACAGCAATCAATTCACCTACAGGGATAAATAACATGAATGTTTAAAACTTTAACTCCAAATATTTGAGTTCCATAACACCTTCATCTATGTGTGTCTTCAATTTAATAACTAGATTGTGTTTTTGAAACCAGTTTTCCAATAAGATTCAAATGCAATGAAATATTATTTAATTATTTATGTATGTTTGTAGAGAAGTTAGCAGCTTTGGAGTTAAGATTAAAAGAACTGGAGCAAAAAAATAAGTTTTTAGAAGTTCAAAGTTTTTTGGATAATGAAGACATTGTTATTCCCCTTGGCCTTCCAATGGAAAGTAAGGAAGATTTGGAGAGGCTTAACTTTATGCTACAGATGAAATCTGAGATGGCTCTCTATGTAATTTGAAATTATTTTTTATATTATGTTTCTACCAGTCTACAGGTTGAGTTTAAACTAGTAACTATTATTTTATAAGATCAAAGATAATTTTTTTATAAATCTTATAATTGTAAATTATCAAAGGTAATTTAATAATACTTTAGTTATATTATACCCCATTACATTTTCATTTACCTTTGAAAAAATAATTTAAATAAAAAAAGTTGTAATATGTAGCATTATTTGTTTTTAGGTCGAATATCTGCGTTCTATTGGCAGTAAAGTTGAATGTCCAAAATACATACGATGTGTGTTGGGAGCCATGTTTTCCAAAAACTTTAGCGTTTTTTCTAATCTAAACAGATCTTCAAGTAAGATGATAGCTACTGGAATGAGCAAGATTAAGTTGCAATTTTATCATTTTGTGTTAAAGTGCTTATTATGTAAGTATTACTAATTATGTAAATTTTTAGTCTATTAAAGTCAACTGTATTATTATATTTACAAAAATATGTTTACAACACTAAGAAAGAATATAATATGTTAGTACTTATGACAATTACCAGTGTTGTCATTAGTTGTGACATTGTAAGATATTATATTCTCCCTTGGTGTCTTGAACTTATTAATGCCGTATTTTATTGTTAACTAGAGACGTTAATTGCCAATGTAGACCATGATTTATTAGTATTCAACTATATGATTCTTAAAGAGCATATAGAAGTTTGTCTTGAACCTATAAGCTTATTGCTCTCGGTTATCATATGCACTTATTTTTAAAACTGCTAACCAGTTAATGTAATTCTTGATTTGCAAAGTATACGTGTAAAAACTTAAAAATAACTTAAAAATAATTTATATTTAAACAAAAAATAAATTGAGTTTTTAAATTTATTTTCATTTTATTCTTTTAGCAACAGTAAGAATTCAGTATCTGAATTCCAAGGATAAAGATATTTACCCCATAGTTTCAAGATGGTTTTAGGGCGCAATTGATCAAGGAGATGGGCGAATAAATAGAAAGATGAAAAGCAAGGTTATAAAAAATCAGTTGCAGTTAATCAATGAAAAGAATATTTAGTTATTATTTTCATTTGCAAATTTATAAAAGCTTATTTATCTTGATTTTATTTATAATTCTAATTTTTCTTAATTATTATTAATAATTATCTAATAAATCGCCACGTTTTTAAATACTAGCGTTTTAAAATATTGTTTTTAATTAAAGCTGCCAATATTAATTTCAAACCTTTAATAATATTAACTACAATAATAGAATATTTTCAGTTTTTTATTTGTAAATATTTTTCTTTAATGATCTGGAAATAAAAGTGTAATGATTAAAAATTTGTTTATTTTGTGTATTCAACTAAGTTATCAATAAATAATACAATATTTTGTGTGGACAGTAGTACTGTTTGACTGGTAAAATCTGATATACAAACAATCACTATTAGATAGAAAGTTAAATATTACAAAGCAAAGTTATACTTTGTTATTAAGCAATATTCAAAACATGATTTATAACTTTTGCACTTTCAATTTAAGCGCAAAAGCGAATTTAAAAAATCGCGAAAAAAAATCATATAGTTGGGCCGGTAATGGTACCAACTGTTAGCCAACTGTTTTATTACTGTTGGGCCGTTAACGGCAACCAATAGTTTAAAAACAGTTGGCTAAGTGTTGGTAAAAGCGTTACGTTTTTTTCACGGTACCAACTAAATAGCCGACTGTTGGCCCAACTGTAGCTAATAGTTGGTTATTAGGATCGGGCCAACTACTTACCAATTGTTCGATGTTTACTGGGATGAAATTGACTTTAGCTCAAGAACTTAAATGTTTCATTAAAACATCTGATTTTCAAATGACAGTAGACAAAGGTGAACTTGGATCTAACCTCATTAAAAAGGAAATGGCTCTTTTTGAAGCAAGCAAATCAAGACCCAAAAATTTAGAAATGCTTTTTAATGCTCTTAAAACTATTCCTCCGACATCTGTGGAGGCTGAAAGGGCTTTCTCTAGCCTAGGATTATTTGCTACAAAAATAAGGAGCTCATTACGGGATGATACATTAGATGCATTAACATTTTTAAAACAAACACTTAAAAATACTGATGTTGTTTATTCTAAAATAGACAATTTTTTCAAGTTAAATGTAGTGAAAATGAGAAGCGGGTCTCAATAATAAACAGTTTTGTTTTTATAAATAAACAGTTTTATGAATAGATAAATAAACGGTTTTGTTTTTAACTTGTACTCTTTTATTTTGCATGTTTTAGTCACTGATCTCTATAATAACTGGATAGCGCAACTCCGAGCAAAACTTCTTTTTTTTTGACGCCAAAATCGCCATATTGGAAAGCCCCAAAATTTTAATCCCGTAAGCTTTAAGTTCTGTTTTTCGGCTTATCGCTTTATCGCTTTATCGCACATATCAGATTTCATTGTTCTGGGGCTTTCCAATATGGCGATTTTGGCGTGAATTTTGATATTAGAGATGCGCTATCCAGTTATTATAGAGATCAGTGGTTTTAGTACATTAAAAAATGTTCAAAAATGTTCGAACTTTTTTCCCAAATTGTTCGAACATGTTCAAGTTCGAACTTCTAAAAAAAGTTCGAATTGGCAGCCCTAGATGCAATAATTATAAAGCAAAAAGAATTAAGTTAAAAACAACAACTGAGAAAAGAAGTTAACGCGAAGACTCGTAAACGATAAAGCGACAATTAGAAAAGTCAAAAACAAAGACCAGAAAAGACTTTAACACGATGATTCACCAATCTATCTCGTAAGTAAACGATAAAACGAAAAGAAGAAAAGTTAAAAACAACTGAGAAAAGACGTAAGCACGAAGACTCATCAACCTGCCATATAAATACATGAAAATATACCGCAACTGGAAAACAAGCAAAAAAACTATAAAAGCTCAAAAAAAAAGAGAGTCTAAGAGAATGAGAGAGAGAGATTAGAGCGACTTATAAGTACGGTCGTCTCTTTACAGAGCAGTGGAAGAAGAGTTTTAAAAGAAGAAGGAAGACGTAATTTTAAAAGAGAAAGTTTTAAGAAAGATTTAAGAAGGGTTTTAAAAAATGAGAGAATTTTATGATAAGAAGAGTACTTTGATGAACAAGCAGTTTTATAAGCAGTTTAACAAGTAGTTAAATAAAAAAAGAAAAGAAGATTTTAATATTGATTGGAGAATAACCAAAAGGTTTAATTAAAGAAGAGATATTTGTAATAGAAGAAGATATAAATAAAAGAGGAGTAATTGATATAAACAGTATTGAACACTACAAGAAGAGTAAGAAAATGCTATTTGTATTATACAAAAATTATAAATATAAGAGTACCCAGTAAACATCGAACAGTTGGTAAGTAGTTGGCCCGATCCTAATAACCAACTATTAGCTACAGTTGGGCCAACAGTCGGCTATTTAGTTGGTACCGTGAAAAAAACGTAACGCTTTTACCAACACTTAGCCAACTGTTTTTAAACAATTGTTTGCCATTAACGGCCCAACAGTAATAAAACAGTTGGCTAACAGTTGGTACCATTACCGGCCCAACTATATGATTTTTTTTTCGCGATTTCTTAAATTCACTTTTGCGCTTAAATTGAAAGTGCAAAAGTTATAAATCATGTTTTGAATATTGCTTAATAACAAAGTATAACTTTGCTTTTTCATATTTAATTTTCTATCTAATAGTGATTGTTTGTATATCAGACTTTACCAAACAGTATTACTGTCGACACAAAATATTGTATTATTTATTGATAACTTAGTTGAATACAAAAAAAAGAACAAATTTTTTACACTTTTATTTCCAGACCGTTAAAGAAAAATATTTACAAATAAAGAACTAAAAATATTCTATTATTGTAGTTAATATTATTAAAGGTTTGAAACTAATATTGGCAACTTTAATTAAAAATAATATTGTAAAACGCTAATATTTAAAAACCTGGCGATTTATTAGATAATTATTAATAATAATTAAGAAAAATTAGATTTATAAATAAAATCAAGAAAAATAAGCTTTTATAAATTTTCAAAAGAAAATAATAACTAAATATTCTTTTCATTGATTAACTGCAACTGATTTTTTATAACCTTGCTTTTCGTCTGTCTATTTATTCGCCCATCTCCTTGATCATTTGCGCCCTGAAACCATCTTGAAACCATCGGGTAAATATCTTTATCCTTGGAATTAAGATACTGAATTCTTACTGCTGCTAAAAGAATAAAATGAAAATAAATTTAAAAACTCAATTTATTTTTTGTTTAAATATAAATTATTTTTAAGTTATTTTTAAGCTCTTATATGTATACTTTGCAAATCAAGAATTACATTAACTGGTTAGCAGTTTTAAAAATATGTGCATATGATAATAAGTTCAAGTCACCAAGGGAGAATATAATATCTTACAAATTTACAACTAATGACAACACTGGTAATTGTCATAAGTACTAACATATTATATTCTTTCTTAGTGTTGTAAACATATTTTTGTAAATATAAAAATACAGTTGACTTTAATAGACTAAAAATTTACATAACTAGTAATACTTACATAGTAAGCACTTTAACACAAAATGATAACATCGCAACTTAACCTTGCCCATTCCAGTAGCTATCATCTTACTTGAAGATCCGTTTAGATTACATAAAACGCTAAAATTTTTGGAAAACATGGCTCCCAACACACATCATATGTATTTTGGACGTTCAACTTTACCGCCAATAGAACGCAGATATTCGACCTAAAAACAAATAATGCTACATATTACAACTTTTTTATTTAAACTATTTTTTCAAAGGTAAATGAAAATGTAATGCGGTATAATATAACTAAGGTATTATTAAATTACCTTTGATAAATTACAATTATAAGACTTATAAAAAAACTTATCTTTGATCTTATAAAATAATAGTTACTAGTTTAAACGCAACCTGAAGACTGCTAGAAACATTATAATACAAAAAATAATTTCAAACTTTATAGAGAGCCATCTCAGATTTCATCT
The DNA here is from genome assembly GCF_058129835.1 of Hydra viridissima. Lineage (NCBI taxonomy): Eukaryota > Metazoa > Cnidaria > Hydrozoa > Anthoathecata > Hydridae > Hydra > Hydra viridissima. The sequence continues at coordinate 2,321,158 of NW_028324303.1, forward strand.
GTATCATAAGGTTAAGCCTCTCCAAATCTTCCTTACTTTCCATTGGAAGGCCAGGGGAACAACAATATCTTCATTATCCAAAAAACTTTGAACTTCTAAAAACTTATTTTTTTGCTCCAGTTCTGTTAATCTTAACTCCAAAGCTGCTAACTTCTCTACAAACATACATAAATAATTAAATAATATTTCATTGCATTTGAATCTTATTGGAAAACTGGTTTCAAAAACACAATCTAGTTATTAAATTGAAGACACACATAGATGAAGGTGTTATGGAACTCAAATATTTGGAGTTAAAGTTTTAAACATTCATGTTATTTATCCCTGTAGGTGAATTGATTGCTGTAAAAATGGTATTCTAGCACATTTTTGTGCTGTGTTATTAAGGCCATGGAAAAGAGCATTATTTAAAACCTTTATCTGCATAAAAAAGTAGAAATGTGTATTTTTGTAACATGAAATATGTATTTTTTTAAAGCCTTCATCCATTTATGACTTATATTAAAACACAAATTAATTTTTTTTACAAAAAATATAAATAGTTTTCCTTTGTCAATATGTCAGCATCTTAATCAATGTATGTATGTTTAACACATATACAATGTATAACAAGTAGTAAAACAAAAACAAAAACAAAAAAACAAATAGTTTATCCAAAACCTTACTTTCCTGATCCCCAAAATTTTGAACAGTTTTCTCATAGTTTTCAGAAGTCGAAGTCCCTTTTAATAAAATGCTATAATTATATGCATTATATGAATATATATATATATATATATATATATATATATATATATATATATATATATATATATATATATATATATATATATATAATAATAATAATATAATATAATATAAATGTTATATATGCTTAATATGAAATGTATATGTCATATTGTATATACAATTGCATATACCATTTATTTATATACTGCACATATTATGTCAATATTGTATATGGCATATATTATATGCAATATATACAAAATACATAGGGATGTCTGCCAATATTTTTAGGTGGATTTCTCTGACTTTTCCCTGATACTTTCTTGATCTTCTACCTGTTTTCCTTGATTTAATTTAAAGTTACCCAAATTCAACTTCACAAAAATTGACCTAGATTCGTTTAGAAAAATGCTCTTCAACTGCAAAAATGTAAACAATAATACAACCCACACTAAATGTATCAAGTATTGATACATTTAATATGGGTTGTATAATTGTTTACATTTTTGCAAGTGAAGATTCAAGATTCGCTTGATGCAAGTGAAGTTCATAAAACTATCTGCCAAATAAACTTTTATATTACATGTACTATGTACAACTTATTTAAGTTATGTAAGTTTGATGAAGAGCCATTTTCCCTGATTTCTCCCTGATTTTTTTAAAATTCAACCTAATTTCCTTGATTATCCTAGATTTTTTGCAGATATCTGATTTCCCTGACTTTTCCCTGAATTCCCCTGATCTGGCAGACACTCTGTGTGTGTGTGTGTGTGTGTGTGTGTATATATATATATATATATATATATATATATATATATATATATATATATATATATATATATATATATATATATATATATATATATATATATATATATATAGATAGATAGATAGATACAAACATACATATACATACAGAAATACACACATAAACATACTACTATACACGCACATATACATTTTAGCTGTATTTAAACTTTTGATAATAGTTAAAATAGAGCTAAAATATCTTATACAAATACAACAATGGTGTCATCATAAAAATAAATTAAAAACTCAACCAATGTCAAAAATTATATCTGAATGTGTTACTAATGGATAAATGTAAAATATTTCTACTTACCAGCGTAACGGTTATATTAAGAGGTGTACGAGAGTTTGAGTTTAAAAGTTTAATTAAAGGGTAGAAAAAGCGTTTGAAAGAAAAAAAAATGATAAAAAGCTTCAAACTAAACTAACTCTATTGAATAGTTTTAATCATTGAATGAATCTATTTGAATAATTTTGATAATTAGTCGCATGGTCTAAGTGAATATATTTATAATATACATTTACAAACTTACGGGAAACTTACGATTCAAAAACACGCGGTATACAGTCGGTTAATGGTTGGCAAGAAATGCCAACAGTTAGCCAACTGTAGCCAATACTGGCCCGTCAGTTGGACCAACTAAAGCGTGTTTACTGGGTACTAACCATTACACATTAATAGAACATTTATTGAGTTTTATTACATTATAGAATATACTGAGGACGGCGAATACAAGTTTAGCCCTTTTAGATTAAACCTTGCCCATTCATAACCAAATTATTCCCAAACCTCGCGCTTTCCTAACAAGTACTCCCCAGAACACTAACCTCAATCCCAACCTCCATATACCTCTTTTAAACAACTCTAAACCCAAACCTTCCCCTTACCCTTACCATCACTAACAAAATAACAAACAAATACTAAACAAAAATTTAATTAAATATATAATTGAAACATTATAAAAAGGGCCACCCTCACAATGCTAAATATTTCTTGAATAAATATGTAGTAATAAACAGCAACTGCCACTTTTATATTGAAAAAAATATAAATAAATAATTAAGGTTTGAGTTGCTTTTTAAAAATTAGTCTCTTAAAACCGGGAAACAACTTTTGTTTTACCTCTAAGGAAAAAAACCATCAATTATGTTGTTTACAGTATTTGTAAAAAGTATTGTCGCTTCTTTCTCTTTTGTTATGTATGAGCTACAGCTGGCTATTTATTTAACACCACTTTCAGGTGTATCACTAACAACTCTTAATCCATTGACAATTTTTTTACTATTTAAATAGTCAGTTATTACTCCATAATTCTGAATTAGCATGAAAAAGTTCCGTACAAATTTTAAATCTTATTTTAAAATCAAATTTTAAAAATTAATTGATTACGGTGAATTCATAACCAATTAATTTTTTTAATGTCCATTTTTTTATGGTCCACTTCTTCTAATATTTTAGGCATTTCAATTAATTTAACTGAAGGTTTCATTTCAAAGTAGTCATCAAGTTCTTCATCTTCCGTTTCTAGAGATATTTAATTCAATTTATATTTAATTCAAGATATTTTATACAATTACTTAAAGAGTCAAAGATTAAATGAGAGAGCAGCCTGCTCTGGATTGAGGTACTATAAATGGTTGAAAATTTTTAAAAGTGAAGTATCTGAGATGTTTGTTAATAATCTAGTATTTTACTAAAGATTTTGCAAATTATAAATACAGGTTTGGAGAAGTTGTTGGTTTTGGGGCATCCAACCACACTTTCACACAAATATTTACAATAAATAAACAAATATCATGAAACATTTTTTTCTCTAAATCTGTCAACTTATACTGTTCTCTAAAAATATATATTTTAAATGAATATATTGCCTCGCCATCCACTTTGCATGTTGAAAAGCACTATGAGTTGCACACATAATGTTCTCTTAAGGGATGCGACCCAAATAAATCAAACAAAGATTTATCAATTCTTTTTAGTAATTCCTCAGATGCTTAACTGTTACTTACTCCGGAAGATAATTTGAAATTTAATCTAATTTATATAACGTGCCTATTGCAACCTATTTTTCAATTCCTGGCTCAAATTTTTTACCAATATTGAGCCATTCGGTTTGAAACTTTTTCAACACTACCAATACTAACTTCAAAATATGGTAGCGCCATGGAAGGTGCAATAAATTTTCTTCCATCAATTGTTCCAACTAAACACAACCACCTTAGCGCGACCAAAATTAATGGCTAGTGTTTTTAACAAAGCACATTTCTTCGACCTTGTCCAATGCGCCCCACTATTTAAGTGCTAAATACACAGACTTTGCCTCAGTAATCCCTGCACTATTTTTTAATTAGCAAACTCTTATTAACTGCTCTTTTTCTTCGTAGCTAATTAAGGCTGCAACTCCCTTTACATTTTCATTATTCAAAATATTTGGAAGTAATTTCCCATCTCAGTGTACAACAGCTCCCTCTAAATCTGAATTTATAAATACTTGAAAATTCAGAATTAGAGGGAGCCAAGATTTAGAGACTATGCTATGTAGATTTTTTAAAAATAACATAAAGTTCAACCAAACTGTCAAATTTCGTTGGAGTGATTTTTTAATTTGAGATTAAAGCTTTGTTTATAAACACCAGTAAGATCTTCTTGAAATATTGTCACAAACTTTTATCGAATGGCGAATCTTCGATAAACATTTTTATAGTTGTTAAAAGAAAACTTGGAGCGTGAGGAGGTTGTGATTACCCTCTCACATCTTTGTAACAAAGTTTACGTTATAATGACCTAAACAGTCAAAAACCAACCAGGAACCTTTTTAACATACTTTTTCAATTTTTAAAATAAAAGCCGAGTGTATTGTAATCATGGATTTTAAACAATAGAAATGTATCTTTATAGCACTTTGGCAAGTATTTTATATATTTTATTAATGAAAAATATTTACAATAAAATCTTCATAAGTGTATTAGGCCATGACTATTTTTTACATGCACTTTATAATAATAACAGCACATCTTATTCTTGTTATTACTTTTTAGGAGATACAAAGATGTTGATATGAATACAGCAAACCTAATGCAGTATTTTCTAAAAATCGTCAAATACTTACTCTTACTCATTATGGATCTCATTATTCTGGCCGTTATACATGCAAAGTCACTGTATTAAATAAAGAAACTATTTGCAGAACATTTAATCTACCTCCCACATTAAGTAGGTTTCTTGTTAACCTTTAACTTAAGTTTAGTAAAAAAATCCTAAAGAGTATGCACTCTTTGGGATTTTTTTATTAAACTTGAGTTGAAAATTGTTTACTTTGTTAATGTTAAATATACAGTTAAGGACAATTTGATGTGTGATTTAAAAGTTTTGATAAACATCTAGAACCATATGTTGAGCCTAATGAAAAAAGGGATGAAATGCATTGATGCTATCCAAGGCAGTGAGGTAAATTTTGAATGTGCTGAAAAACAAAAGAAAATATTATGAAAATTCCTTTACCTGAAACATTCAAAGCATATTGAACGTCTGTATAGCCAAAATCATTCTCTACATGACATTTGTAAACACCTGAATGTTCAACATTGACGTTCTTAATACGAAGTAAACGGTATACCTTAATGCTATAATGCTCATTGTCATCAATGATGTTACCATTGAAAAGCCACACATATGATTTTAGATAGTATTGCCAAACAGCACATTCAAAATTTACCTCACTGCCTTTGATAGCATCAATGTATTTCATCCCTTATTTTATTAGGCTCAACATATGGTTCTAGATATTTATCAAAACTTTAAAATCACACATCAAATCGTGGCTTCATTTCTAAATTAGAATTTATCAATTCTTATTTAGAAATGAAGCCACGTTTGAAAAACAATTCTTCCTTTTATGCTGGTTTCGTAATGAGCAGCATGGATTTGGATTGTAGTGCATCAGGTGCTGAGCCTATTAATGTCACATGGTAACATTATGTTTTGCACCATAAAAGTAAACATTTTTAGTATCAAAAAATTAAATTATCTATTTTGAGGATTAAATAAATATATTCTTGAATCCTTATTTCAACTTTTACCATAAACATGAGTTATTTCTTAAAACATCTATGTAGGTGGAAAAATTATATTGAGTTGAGATCAAATTTGTCAAATCCACGTTATGGATTTTTCAGTGGATTATACTGAACTTGAATTAAGAGAATTGAAACAAGATGATGGTGGTATCTACAAATGTAGTTTGGAAAATAAATACGGTAAAGTTGAACATTTCATGGGAGTTGATATATATGGTAAGTTTTATTTTTGTTTGAAATAATTAATACAACTTTTTTTGTATAGTTTTTTCTTTAAAGATTTTTTTTTTTTTTTTTTGTTAAAACTTATTAAATCATTCAGTTATTGACTAATCATCTTTGTTGATTTTATCTTTATACGATTTCATTTATAGCAGAGCCGCTGTTTACTAGACCAATTATATCTTCAACAGACAAACATGTCGATTTTGGTCAGAACATAATAGTCCCCATATATGTCACTACTTTACTTCCCTCTCCACATTTTTAACTGTTGTATGTTTACAATCATACAGATACAATTACAAACAAAACTGAAGTTAAGATAATGGTTAAAAACACAAATCGAATACTAACTGCATTAAGAGAAAGGTCAACCAAAAAGATATACCATTACTAAGATCAAATTAGATTACATTTTTACAAACATTTCAAAAGAGGATTTTGGCAATTATACACTTATGGCTGGAAATAAGCATGGCTAGAATATGTATCCATTTCAAATATTGCATATAAGTAAGTAAAAGTGCTTTCTTTGTTATCAGATTGCAAATCAAGTTGTTGTGTAAACCTGTCTGAACATTAATAAAATTTTGAAATCAACTTAAGAGAAGACAATTATTTTTTGATTCTTTTTATTTTTTAAAACAATATTTTGTTTTATCTGAAGTAGAAAAAGAGTTTGATGAATTAGAAAAATTTGATTACAGTAAAATAAAAATTACATGTCTTAATTTTCATACACAAAAGGTTTTGTAGCACAGACGGCCACCATTAATTTAATTTGAGAGTTGTCCCCAACATTTTTTATTTTATTCGAGATCAATAAAGGAAGGACAAGATCTAACCGTTTTTTTAGATTTTTGTAGGAGATAAAGTGGAGCGTTCGTTTATTCATGTTTATTCATTTATTATTAACAATTAGTAACTGCTAGCTTTTCTAATTTTTAACAATTAAAGGTGGCTCTGGTTTGTTTTTATTTCAATAAAAATGTAAAGAGAGAGTTATAAAAATTACATATCCGCATGTAAATTTCAATATTAACCAAACTTTTTTAAATACTTTAAAAGAAAAATTGACAAATCTATCACCAAACATTTTGGAAATTTTAAATACAGGGGCATAGGCATTATTTTGTGGAGTTCGAAACGATCCCTGAATCCATACCGCCCCCCAGGGTATTGTTCCTAAAGACCCTTTTCAATTTTTTTTTTATTTTGTATTAAGTAACGTTCGTTTAGGTTCGTTTAATGCTGTAAACGTTATGTAAACCAACTTTTGTGAATTCCGATTTACAGTTCTTGAACGTTCGCATCGAACGTTCAAGACAGCGAACGTTGTTTTGACGTTCACTGCAAACGTTATGCTAGCGTTATTTTAACAGCTCTTGAACGTTCATATCAAACGTTCAATAACAAGCAGCAGGCAATGACCTTGTGTGTGTGCGTGTGTGTGCGCGTGTGTATGTGTGTGCGTGCGCGTGTGTGCGTGCGCGTGTGTGCGTGTGGGTGTGGGTAAAAATTTATTCAGTTGAACGTTTAACTTTAAAAGAATAGGTTTAAATAGGGTTTACTAAAAATTTAAATGCAATCTTTACTTTTATTAAGCTACTGCTTAACATACAACTTGACCTACCATATACATGTAATGCTTTTTTGACCTTTCAGAGATTTATTTTACAAGTACAAATTTATTATTTTTCTTGATGGTAATGTTATTTTATTAACTCATTGCCCTGACATTTGGTGTAGTGGGGCAAACTTTTTGGTGCATTCTTGTTCTCAGACTCCAATCACTTCTTTATATTTGCAAATCAATCTCATTTGACACAAACATGAACATACTTAGGCTTGTATGCCTAAAAGTGTCATATCTAAAACAAAATATCATGAAGTGTTCCACCACTTTAGTTCAAACACCTCAAACGGTTTTTGAGACGTCCAATGGCTTACTCCACATCACTTCGTACCTGACGGTGAATTTTATTAAAATATATTTCCTCTGGTGTAGTTGGCTGATTAAACCCTATAATCATAACTGGTGACAAACCATATCCTAAGTCTGCAAAAAGAAAACCTGCATTTTGATCATATTCTATTGTCTGTTTTAATGCAGAGTTAGAAAAGATAAAGACATCATGGCACGATTCAGGATACTTAGCAACAGCATCTCTAAACTTTCCATCAGCTTCAATGACAACCTGACAGTTCAAACCAGGATGTCCTTTTCTAAAAAAAAGAAGTTTAAAATCTTCATTGTTAAAATGTTTAAAAATCCTGAAAGCAGCTAAAACATTTCGGGAAACATTGACATCATGTTAGAACAACTGTTCACCTTTGGCCAAAACAAAACATTGTTTTTTTACGTGATCTTTTATCATAAACTATATGACCTTTTATTATTCTATTTTACTGAAGCATAATGGGAGGGAGAAGGGGTGCCAGAATGGTTAATTGGGCAACTTTAAATATTGAAAATCAAAGTTAACGGGATCAAAAAAAAGGAAACCACCATTTTTCTGCAAATGAAAGGGATTCGGCAGACCTAATACAGCGATTCAACATAAGATACGTCCGAAGAAAGGTAAAATAAGTAATAAAAATGAAGTGAATAGTTTTCTTTAAGTTTAAAAAATACAGAATATTTTACAATAATAAACTACAGAATGTTCATCAAAGCCCACAAATGCATAGTCCAGTAACTTTCGCGTTCGGTGCGAATAAATATTCCCAGTGGATACAAACGTATAGAAGACACCTTTTAAACGTCTTTTGAACAATTTGGACGTCTTTTCAACGTTCAAAAGACGTCTTCTTTAGGTCCCGTGCCTACTGGGTTAGCACAATGAAAACTGGCTTTATTAAACAGTTGATCCAATGTTTTGATGCTCGACTCTTACTTGCTGTTTTTTTCAGATGAATCTTTAAAGAATCAAAATCACTTAAGTCTTTAGAGAACAAAAATGAAATTAGTTCTTCCGCGATCATACTTAATACTCTAATACTGTGTGGAAACGTGTTTCCAGCCAACATAGCTCCAACACCTGCAATCGCAATTTTCAATACACCTTCCAGAACATGACATTAATGTACAAACACAATCAACAATTGCTGGATATTTTTCAACTACTTTAGGTACTAGCTTTTCCTGAAGAACTGAGAACCACCATAGCATTACCAATGTAGTCAAAAAGATCAAAAATTAAATTTCTGCGGCTTTTTGTACCACTATGGCTCATGTATGTAGCATACAACTCTAAAAAATTCCATATACGACTACGATTACTGTTCATAGTAGAGATAACAACAGTAAAACCTTTATCCTCTTTAATTAAAACACTAACAACCCCTTTGTTCTGTACACTTTTAACATTTCGAGTGGTCATAAAGTTTGTGTAGCATGTAGAGTAGCGCTTGCTATCTTCGAATATTTTAATCTGTAAACAAAATGAATAAATTAAAAACTGCACTCTTTTTATTTTGTACAGATTAATTATCAAAAGAACATTTGCGAACGTATGCCTTACGTAATAAAACCAATAAAATACCACAATGAGCGGAAACTAAAAACCTTATTGCTACGAAACTATTTTGAATTAGCAATTTAAAATTCGGGAAATTTCTAATAAAACTATTTATAAGTAAAGTCTTGTATTGTAAAAAGAGTATACCAAAACTTCTATAGAATTTCATTAATTAAATTGTATTTTATAAAATATATTATTAAATAAAACCTTCTTAAATATTTTGTGGTTCATTCTTGGGTACAACCAATTTTACCCGATTCAAAAAATATTTTATGTTGAATTGCTATCTACTTAGTATTTACACAATAAACGTTTAATTAACTAAAACTTTAAACTTTGATAAGTCTAAAATTACATTTTAACTTTAGTTTTAGACAGCCTAATTCTTTCCAGCCGACTAGTACAAATTATGTTTTTTTATTGTTTTATAATAATGGTTTTTTATTTCGTAATAAATAATTCTTCCGCGGAAGAATTTACACGGAATTCCGTGTCAAGACAATATTAAAGCGTGACAAGTTAAACTTTCTGAGTTGCCTAAGTCAAAATAAAATTTCAATTTTTGAAAGATTCCATAATCAAATGCATTAAAAAGGTAACTTTTATGATTCTTTTTTTTTTAGCTTGTGAAGAAAATGTTTCTTCACAGTGTTAAGCCTGAAGTCTTAATTTTCAAAAGCGCAAATTGTAAGTGAGTACTTAAAGAATGTGTTTTTTTCACGAAAATTGTGTGGCTGAATTTTTTTCTCAAAAATGTACTGTCACCCAATTTTTGCAACTACACACTCTAAGTTTGTAAATATAAAAATGTAAAAAACCGGCAAAAAAATGTTTACAATTTAAATTTATTTTCACTCTTTTAGATTTTGCATCTAGTATCAGACTCATTTTTTGCCTTAGGATCAAAGGTTGAACCACAAAATGGCAGGTATAGTTTTTTTGTTTATTTTTTTCTCTTCTTTTAAAAAAAATGTGATTTATAACCCAGAGTAATTTTTTAAAATAGGCTCCAAGCAGTAATTAAAATTGTTTTGTTCATCTTTAAGTTATATTTTAAGATTGTAAAATGGGGATCCTAAAGTAGGCTAAGTAATACTTGCTATAAAGTTGGTATTGTTACTTTTTGAGCTTGTAAATGATTTCTTTTAAATTTGCAGAAACTAGACTCCCACTTGGTCGCAAAAGGCAAAAACTCTGGTGGAATAACTTTGAAGATGTTGAACCAACTTCAAAAAATGTTTCACAAGTCAAATGCAAGTTATGTCCAGATGTCGTCTCTAACAGAATCGCTAGACCAAATGCTTCTGCAACTGGCATGAAGTAACACCTCAAGCGCAAACAAAAAACTGTGTATAATGATGTTTTGCGGCAGGAGGAAGAAATAAAGTCTCAACAAGCCACCTCTGGGGAAAAACTTAAGTTTTTGGCATTAATAGAAGGTGATCATTTTTTAATCAATAGGAGGTAATCATTTTTTAAATACTTAATGATTCTGAAAACTTGCAAAACTGCTTTTAGGAGTAAAAGCTCTTGTGATAACAGCAATTAAAAATATATCTAGGAACTGGAGCTGGTAGTTACTTTCAACTGCGCGGGAAATTCAGAAAGCCAACACATTTTCTAAAGCTGAAGTCGCAAGATCCTATGCAATTAAGATTTGACTATGAAGTGTGTATAGGCCTTTCAAACTCAAATGTTTCATTTCACTTTATGGAACTCCCATCGATTCAACAAATGTTTCAAGGAATTTGTCCACAGGTATATTAGAGTTCTATTCCAATATTTATGCTTTCAACTGCCCGAGTAAAGTAAGCTTCAAATGCTTGGTGTTATTGTGATTCAAAATATTTTAAATTCTTTTTAGTACACACTTCTTTCTGCAAGGACCTCCGCTCAGAATAAACTTCCCATTGTATATGAGGCTGCCAAAAAAGCTGTGAAAGACATCGTCTTTTCCGAGATCAAAATGGTTATGCGCATTGGTTTCACCACTGATGGATGGTCCTTTCCAGCATGTGTTAAGTATAATTCCATCACAGTCCATTACATCAACAACAACTACCAAATACGGAGATTTTTGTGGTGTTGTGAGCCAACTGATGTCCCACAGACTGCTGAAAACTTACAAAAAATCTTCTCGGAGTAAGTACTTAATGCAATTACTTTGGGCGAAATTTGAATGGTATTGGTTATATCAGTAAAAAATATTTTATTTTATTTTTTGATTTCTTTGAAGTAAATTTAACTAAAAAATTGGGAGACTTTACTGTATAAGTAGATTTTCTGTCAAATTCCAATAAAAAAAACGTTGTTTGGCAACATTTTTAATGTTGATCATTTGATGGAAACTATAGTTATAGTAGGATATATAGACTAAAAAACTGGGAGACTTTACTGTATTAGTAGACTTTCTGTCAAATTCCAATAAAAAAAACGTTGTTTGGCAACTTTTAATGTTGATCATTTGATGGAAACTATAGCTATAGTAGGATATATAGACTTGGTATTCACAATGCTGTGGCAGAGCGAGAGTCATTAGCGCCCGTGTCTCATGATGCTGCTGCCGCCAATGTGAAGGCTTTTTAAAAAAATTCATCATCAATCTCATCAGTTTCCTGTGTTAACCATCGGTTAAATCTGGTCTGCTTGGCTGGACTTAAAGCCACTCCTTGGTTTGAAAAAGCAAAAGCGTTTTTCTCTTTGCTTAGAAACTCACCCAAGATTGCAGGCCAAATGGAGGCCACTGCAGCGCACTTGAAACAAAAAAATTTGTTTAAAGGACCACTCCATAAAATTCAAATCTTTGTCAAGACACGCTGGAATAGTATCTTTTTTTGCTTGAAGTCAATTTTAGGTGCAAAGCCTATTCTTCTGTACATACAAAGAAAAGGAAAGAAAAATGAATTCCCTGACAAGCAGAATACCTGGTGGAGAGAAATTCCTGATGAATACATTTTTGAAATCTGGCAAAAAGTTTTGCTCTTGATGAAAAGGCTTAATGACGCAATCAAAACCTTGTCTGTTGAAGACAAGCCATCAATTCATGAAGTCATTCCCGAAGTGTTCAACTTGCATAAAATGTTCTCTGACAGCATGACAGAAGAAAAGACAGAAGATGTGAAGAACTACTGTGCAGCTGTTTTGTCCAAGCTTGAAGAAAAGTTTAAGAACCATGGCTGCGATGGAAAGCTTTTGCTGAAGCCAACTTTTTAGATCCACGTTACCGTGGTGTGGCTCTACGTCGTTTCTCTACGGCATTATTCAAAAAGGTCAAACAAGAAACTATCAATGAACATTCTTCCTACGAAAAATGGACCTCTGCAACACGCCCAGAGCTTTTTGAGGAGTTTTCCCGTGAAAACGATCCCCTTTATGAAGGCTGCAGAGATGAAGAAAAAGCAACAGATCCAATGGTTGGAGCTAAAGCGAAACCTCTTATTTTAATGGAGTGGGAAGCTTTTTCAAAAGTCAAAGTGTCAAAAGATACTGATATCCTTTGCTGGTGGAACCACAATGAATTTTGATTTCCACTTTTGTCTACAGCTGCTCGTGCTGTGCTCTCCGTCCTAGCATCTTCTGCATCATTAGAACGAGTTTTCTCAGAAGTAGGAAATATTGTAACTCCACTACGAAGTCGTTTGGACCCAACTAATATGGCTCGTCTGGTGTATATACATCACAACAGCAGCAAAGTCATAATTCAGTGGGATTTACAACTTGAATCAGGTAAATACAGTTTATTAGAGGGTTTGTTGGTTGCTGTAACAAATTTATCTTTTTAATTCTTTTAATTTGATTTTTGATTTTACTTTAGTTTGAAAAGCTCAAATTTAAAAAATTTAATTAAAAATTTAAAAAAAAATTATAAAACTGTCAAAAGGTTTATCTAAAAAATGAGATTTTATTTTTCATGCAAATTTTTAATTTAACTAAAACTGTTAGGAAATATCCTTTCATATTTTGATACAAAGTATCAAGAAGAGTAAAAAAGCTGAAAGAATGTTATTCAGGTCAACTTGAAGGTCCATCTAAGTCTGATCAAAGAGCAGCCAGCTCTGGAGATTTAGACTCTTTAATGAACAGTTCCATGTATGCTGCCTCCTCGAGCAGAACCTCAACTCCAGTTAAGCGCAATAAATCTCATAGCCAATTTGAAAAAATTGATTCAAAAGATGATGAAGATCAACTTAATCAGGTCTCCAATGGTTCAATTCAGAGTTTTGATGATAATGATGATTACACATCACCCTGAATTCAAACAAAGGCAACTTTAAGGTGCAGGTATTTATTCGTTGGAAATATTTAAACATCTAATAGTCTTATTCTTTTACCAAATTCTTATAAACGCAACTCATTCCAGTATAACTTTTAGCAATTAAAATCTTTGTTCGAAAAAGTACGAGATATTTGGAAAAATAATGAATATGAAGATATTGTTAAAAATAGTACGGTTAACATTTTGTTTTATTTTAGGCCTTAAACGCATCAAGAAAAATCGCCTTTTGGCTCTTCGTTTCGTCATCATTAGTTTTTTTATTCTGGTTCTTCAATTTTTTAAGACATTAACATTTATTTAAGAAGAATTATTATGTTTAACTGTTTGTGTTACTAAAGTTTATTTTCATATATATTTTAAGTTCCTTTGCAGCATTAAAATCAAGAGGAAAAAATAAAAGGGCTGAATAAAATAATTTATGAATGTTATTTTTCAATCAAAATAATAAGGCTATTATCAGACAGGCAATATTTTGCGGCCATTTAGAGCTTAGAAATACATAACAAGATAGGTGACGCGAAATCTAAATATGTAAAAAATAAAATTTGCATTATATTGCAAATCCGCAGATAAAAAATATCAAAAATAATATTAAGTTCTTCAGAGATGAATATAAATACGTTAAAATAAGTTAGCTTTTCTATTTTAATGTATAGTAATACACTAGAATAGTTATTGTAATTTTATTTCGTTATAACAATACAATAGAATAGTTCTCAAACTTTATTGTATTGTTAGAAAAAAAAAACAATACAATATTTATTGTAACTGTTTTTCATCACAGCAATGCAATACCAAAATAAATTTTTTTTATTGTTTCTGTAATATTACAATGCAATATTATTGTATTGTAATGTGTAATTGTATTTAATTTTTACAATTACAATTACAATAGCCCTAACCCTAATTATAACAATGACATTATTAAAATCCAATAAGCTCCAGTTTAACTTTTTATACCACTTTTACCACAAAATTTGACAAAACACTTAACCTTTTTTAAGTTAAAAATCAATTTATAGTTTAATAAATAGATATAATAAACGATAAAAATTAATAATAAAAAATAACAACAAAACACAAAAGAAATTAACAGAAAATTACCAGTCTCTGTATCTATATTTATGCAAATATCACAAATATCTTTTGTAGCCATATCAAGATGAACCTTTTTCAATTGAAACTTTAGCCAAGTATTATCTGGAGCCACCCAGTTGCTAATATAATAATTAAATTGTTTTTTTGGGTTAGGTGGTCAATAAACAGGACTAAAAGAAAAATTCACATACAACTTACAACAACAGCTATACTCACATGAACATTTAAGAAACATTTAATATTTACTTAGCTTGCTGTTAGACAGTATTACTAATAAAACTTCAGTAAAATTTAAAATTAATGAAATTAATTGAAATGAAATAAAAATTAATGGACAAAAAATTTTTTGTTAAGCCGAAAAAAAAATTAAACTACTAAAGCAAAAATAAATTTAAGAAAGATTTTGATACTGTACTGTTAAGCGAGTTAAAACTTTTTTCCTTTTGAAATTTAATTACTAGTTTAGATATATTACATAAAGAATCATATTAAGATAAATAATCATCGTTAAGATCATATTATAATTGAAGTAAGTATATGAAATAGTTATATATACATTTTTATTAGATAAAGTAGAAAGGATTTAAAGTAGAAAGGATTTTAATTTTTTAAATCGTTTATATTTTGTTTGTTTTAGTTTTTCTTTTATTTTTACTAGCAAAAAGCAACCCGTAATACGGGTTATGGCCGGTCTGTTACTTAATTTATAGTATTTTATTTTTAAGAAGGAAAATAGGGGTATGGATGTTATTTAAAGTTATGCTAATGCTATTTCCATAAAATGGTTATTACTACTTTGAAATTTCTGTGATGCTGTTAACTATTTTTGCTCTTTTTTAGAAAATTTAGAAAAATAAATTACAATTTTGTGCCAACGCTGACGTGGCATGTCACATGTTATTATATATAAAGGTTAAATTTTGTTATGAGGATTTTATGGCGTAACTTTTAAAATTTTTTTTTGCACACGTTTATTGTTTGCATATATGCTTTTTTGATATGTATGTGTATGTGGTAATAAGTGCCTTATAATTGCTTTATCAACGTGTTTTTATAACAATGTAAAGTGTTTTTTTATTGTTTGTGTATGTGTTGATGTGTTATATAATTGTTTTAAAAATGTGTTTAAATATGTATATAAGAGATATATTTAACCTTATATACTTAAAAAAACACATTTATTGTGTTTATAGTTGGTACATGAGTTTATATTATGTTGTTTCCGTGTTTTTAAATTGCTGTGACTTGGTAAACGTGTTTAGAGTCAAACTGTTATTGCTTTCAGTCTTGCTGTTTTAAAGCCTTTATTATTAAAAATTACTCTAAAAATGCATAATAATGTATTTTAATAACATTTCGCGTAATGTAGTATCTTATGTTTTGTTGTATATGAATGTTATCTTACTTAAGTTATATTGTATACATATTATATAAGCTTATGGTGTGTGCTATTGTTGTGTGTTGTTGTTATGTTTTTTTAGTATCTTTTGAGTTATTAGACATTTGGCTTATCTTCATGTTGGTGTCTATTGTTTAAAATGGTAAATAGGTAATTTTATTTAAAATTACTGCTTTTAATCATTCACTAAAAGCCAACACAAATTTTTTTGCCTTACATACAATTTGTTTTATCTTAACTTGATTTTTTGTCTTTAGCGCTGTTTACTACCTGATTTTGCTATAAATATTTTGGAATCATGATGTTCAAGCATAACCCAACAATGTAGATAACCGCCGGGTGGTACCTTACAATCCATGGTTATCAAATAAATATCAAACTAATGTTAATTTTGAAGCTTGCATTTCTGTTAAGGCTGTTAAATATTTGTACAAATGCATATACAAGGGTCACGACTGAGCTAATATTTTGATAAATGAGCAAATTAATCTGGATGAAGTAAACACTTTTTTAGATTGTCGTTATGTTAGTGCACCAGAAGGATTGTGGCGACTTTTTGAGTATTGAATAAGTCATATGTCACACACTATTATACGCCATAAAGTCATCTACCTGAAATCAATTAGTGTATTTTAGAGAAGGAGCAGAACAAATGGCTTTAGATTGTGCAGCTCAACGTGATATGCACCTAACAGCATGGTTTAAGTTGAATACTAAAAATGAAAGAGCACATTGCTATTTGTATGTAGACATTCCTTATCACTTTATATTTGATGATAAACATTGTAAATGGAAGGTTAGACAAATGGTTGGTAATAAGGTGATAATAAGAATGGATAAAGTTAGTCCAACTGGAGAATTGTTTTTTCTTAGACTGTTACTTTTGCAATCAAAAGGAGCAACATCTTCAGAGGATGTGCATACTGTTAATGGTATGGTACTTGAAACGTTTTGTGAAGCATGCGTTTTGAAAGGTTTGTTGCAAGACGACACTGAATGGCAGAATACTCTTTCTGAGGCAGTTTTAACACGTATGCCAAAGCAAATTAGACAGTTGTTTTCAATTATTTTGACCTTTTGTGAACCTGACAATCCTCTGCATCTCTGGAATACATGCAAATTTTTTATGATGGAAGATTTAATTCACCGCTCAGTGACAATTCTAATAGCTGAACAAGCTACTCTTCATCAAATTTAAAAGGTTTTTAATCAAAGTGTTAAAACGCTGGCTGATTACAATCTGCCTGTTATTGATGAGCTTATAGGCTTAAATCTAGAAAATTTTGATGAAAATGTTCAACAATCTATTCTATCTAAGACTGTTGCTTAATGTCAATCAATTAATTGTGTGTAATGCTATCCTTGCTGCACTGAATGAGCAACCAAGTGTAGAAAATCAACATTCTAGATTGTTTTTCATGAATGGACCAGCTGGTAGTGAAAAAACCTTTACTAATAATAACTTGATTGCTGAAACCATAAGTAGGGGCTTTAAATCTGCTGCAGCTGCATGGAGTGCCATAGCAGCAACTCTTCTTACAAATGGATCTACATTGCATGGGTTATTCAAACTTCCTGTTCCAATATTGGATACTAGCACATGGAATGTAACTCCTAACTCTATACACAGGCATTTTTTAAGACAAGTTAGTTTGTTTTTGTTTGATGAAACATCCATGGTACCTAAACATGCCTTAAATGCAATTAATAGGTTGTTAAAAGATATTTTCAATAATAGCTTTCCGTTCGGAGAAAAAATCATTCTTTTTGGTGGTGACTTTAGGCAAAGTCTGTCTGTTGTGAAAAGAGGACAACCAGCTGAAATAGTAGAATTGTGTATAAAATGTTCTTTGCATTGGCAATGGGTGCAAAAGTTTGCATTAACTGAAAAGATGAGAGTACAAGATGGGTAAGGTGAATTTTCCCAATTCCTACTAAAACTTGGGAATGGAACAAAACCTGTCAAAGAGGAGGATCCTTTTAAAGGACGCATTGAAAAACCAATACAGTGCATTATTAGAGGAAATGAATCAATTGTCGAAAAGATTTTTGGAGATGTTGATCAAAATAATTATTCTAAACGCGTTATATTAACACCAACTTATGTTGATTCATTATCAATCAATGAAGAAGTTCTTGAATGTCTGCCGGATGAGGTCAAAATTTATTTAAGTGCTGATCAAATTGATACTGATGAACTTAATGAAAGAAATAACTTTCCTGTTGAGTTTTTGAACAGCTTAGCTCCTTCAGGTATGCTACCTCATTATTTAAAATTCAAAATTGGCTCCTTCAGGTATGCCACCTCCAAAATTAGCTCCTTCAGGTATGCCACCTCATTGTTTAAAATTCAAAAAAAAAAATTGTGTAATTATGCTACTTAGAAATTTAGATCTCAAAGGTGGGTAATGCAGTGGTACTCGAATGAAAGTTTGTGCTCTTCAAAATAATTATATTGATGCAGAGGTTTTGACAGGTGTTTCTGATGGTAAACAGGTTATTGTTCCTCGAGTTCAGTTGGCTCCATCAGATTCTAATATACCTTTTGTTCTGAAACGTCGTCAGTCTCCTGTCTCCTTTTTTACTCTTTTTTTTTAAAAATATTTTTAACATCTTCTTCATCCTGTGAAAATGGTGAGGTTATGCTTAATATTTTGATTAAATAAAATTGCAAATATTTTTGATTTTTATTATATCCTTCTATTTGTAATTTTAGATCTGTTAACATTAGAGTAATACCAAAGTTATCGCTACCAACACTTAGGGCCTCTCTCAGAGAGGTACTTCAATAAGTGGTGTAGTAATAGCAGTATGGATGAGTCCTCCTTTAAATGGAGGGCTCATCCATACTGGGGTGTTGGGAGACACTGAAGAAAAAACAGCAACCAAAGGGTAGTTAATGTCTTCTATCAGTGAAGATATTTATAACTTTTTTTTTGTTACTTTTTCTTCGGTGATTTTTTTTTTTTTAATTTTTTTTGAATAACATTTGTTATATATTTGGTTTGTTTTTGTCTTTTTTTATTAAAATTTTATTTGTTTTTCATCAATTAAACTTAAATATAGTTAAATTGGTTCATTACCCAATCATCATAATATGATGCTACATTCTATTGTTAAAAATAATTATTTGGTAGTTTAATTCATTGAACTCACTGCTTTTAAAATTTTCTATAAGCCAAGACAATATGTTAAGCTATCTCAATTTGATTTTTATCTTTAATGTTTAAGAGTGGCTCCTAGAAGCATTTGTTATTTTGCTTTTAATTAAGATACTTTAAATCTATTGTCATGTCTTTTAAATTAAACTAAAGTTTACTAAAAGCCAACATGAAATAACGTCATAAAAAACACCGACAAACTGCATCATGACAGCAGTTTAAGTATGACAACTGGTTACCGAAAAGCAGGGAAATTGTTTTCCAGTTTTTTATTTACTTATTTTTTTATTTCTATGTCTACTTATCTGTTACAATTTTTATTTTAGGTTTGTCATATGACACATTATTGCAATATAAAAGATCAAAATTTACAAATTTTTTAAAATTTGTTATACACATGTTTGATTGTAAATTAAATTTTTTTTGTTTGAAACGTATTTGTACTCAATTGCTCAGTTATTTTTAATAAATTTATTTAGTTGTGTGCATTTAACGTTTTAAAGACATTTTCCATTTTTAAAGAAACATGTGTGAATACCAAAAAATTAATAACTCATGTATAATTCACGTTTGCTTTTTATCAATCTTATTAATAAAAATTCATGTTATAAAAAAATATAACAAGAACTTAGCTTTACTTTTTCGTCAATTTAAACCATGATGAAGTGTTATTATTTTGTGTCAGTAACTAAAAAAGTATTGTGTTGAACTTGGTAATGTCGAGGAAAATGGTTCTGCTTTACACTGATATGACCTATGTCAGTTGTAAATTACTCAAACAATGTTAAATAATTGGTAAATTATTTTACCTCCGCATAATTTTTATTTTTATTTTACAGATGGTTTAATTTTTTCAATTTGAAGGCGTTTTTCTAAAAAGGTATTAGTCAAGGTTTCGCAACTTTAAATTGTGGAAAACAGCCACTATAAATTAAGTAACAGACCGACCATAGCCCTTATTACGGGTTGCTTTTTGCTAGTTTATCATGAAAAGTACGTAATAACCCATGAGTTTTTTTTCAATTAAAATTAAGTTTATATATAGCTGGTAGATCATATTATGTAAATATTAAATACTAAGTTATTCTCGCGGTTTGCTATAAAATGGCTTTGCTAAATTCTTTAAAACTGTGACAAATTATTTTTTCTTTTTTGTATTTGTATTCATTTTAAGTATACACACACATATATATATGTTCACTGACATTTTTTAAATTATAATTAGACATAATAATATTGCAAAATATGCAAGTCACATATAACTTACATCCGTAATATAATCTGATAGAAAAAAGCTCATGTTATTTTTGAAATCTTCAAGCCTTTTTTTCGCTAAAAAAGGTCTGTCATGTTAGATACCAAAAGTTGTGTTCCCCAGTGTTATTTTTCATAAATTATCTTTCGTAAATTATCTTTCATAGATCAGCTTTATTTATTAGCATTCATAAATCAGCTTTTATAAAAATGCTGGTGTTAATAATACTGAAACATTTTGTTTTTAGTTAAAAATTATGATTTGTAAAAAAGTTTGTAAAAATAACTTTATTCAGCTTAAGTTTTATAGAAAGTTTAGCATCAGAGATAAGAACTTATAAAAGAAAAATATCTAACAAGAACACTCTTTTACTGTCTTATATCATAATCATTTACTGTTTTATATCAAAATCACAGAATCAAGATTAAAACCCTAACGGATAGCAAGAAATTTGAATTTATTGGCCCTTAATTAAGTCACTACAGTATACATAACACTTTTTATTCTAATTGAATGAAATAAGAAATGGTTTTAACAAACATTTTCAGAACAGAAAAAAAAAAGATCTTTAAATTTTTCTCAAAATAAATAAATGCATCACAAAACAATTTATAAGCAATTGTTATGTAATTTAAGCGACGCTTTAATTTAACAGTATTCCCAATGTTGATGATACTTTGGACGATTTGTAGTTAGAAAAGCAGCGCTTCCACTAAAATCATCTCTGACCTGCACAAAAAAAGCTCTTGATTCATTTCTTTTTAAAAGAAATGATTTGCCTTTCATTCCCCATTGATAGTTTTATCGCTTCTTTTTGATGCTTTGCTTATAAGCTACTTGGGTTGGGCTTTATGTTTGGGAAGTTATTTAAGTTGGTTGTATGGTATTTCGATAAATCTATTGTGCCGTTACAAAAAAGGCATAACAAGATCAGCGTTGTTGCGATAATTTAAATGAAAACAATATCGTTTTATTATTTTTTTGCATTTTTAGCTGTCATAAATATAAATTTAAGAATCGACTTGAAGCAATCAAATATTATTTAAAAATGAGTTCAATACTTTTTCAAAAAAAAAATAAGAAGAAACAGCACAATTTAAATAATAGCAAAGAAAAACCTATGCTAGTACGTTAGACATCTGAGATTTTTTTTTTTTAATTTCACCTCGGGAATGCTGTAGACATTAAACTTGTTTTTTAGAGACCGTGAGGAGAGATTCTTTTTAAAACGATGTAGATTAGTTTTATGATTATTTAACAAAATTCTTTATTCTGTCATTTACTTAAAAAATGACTGAGAAATTTCGCCCTATAAATCAATGCACAAATTTTGAATTGAAGGATTCCCAGTTGTCTTTGTTGGAGTGCATCATTGCGTATCCGTTAAGATTATTTCTCATATGTAACTAATGATTCAGAATATGGCCTTCTATAATCATAAGCCTCGACGTCGTACAATGTATACTCTACTTAAAAGTAATTGCTGTGCTAAAAAAGAGTAAATCTTGATCAGGATAAAAGGCTCTTTGGGTTTAATTGTTCCAGTGAAGGGTTTCAGAGACACCAGTGACTGAACACAGCCAGGAGAGCTTTAAGGAGCCGCAATATGTTTGCAGGTGTTCTCGTAGGGGATAAAAATTTTTACTAAGTAATTCTATATTAATCTCTGTGCGCTATTTAACTAACACATAAATATTTCATTTAAAAATTCAGTTGATATTTAAACAAAAAGATTCGAAAAATTCAACTTGTACTCAAAAAAATCATAAGCAGGATTATCGTTTTTCTGGCTCATTAAATTAAAAAAATAGTGTTGGTACCTATAAATACAAATTGCAAAAAGCAAAAAAGATAAACTTAAAATCTATATCTGATAAAGTTTGATGTTAGAAAAAGATTGCACGTTATTATGAAAACATTGCACGTTGCTATGAAAAACTCGATTACGATTAAACTTTTGTGCGTAGCTGTAGTCTAACTCCAGCTTTAACTTCGCAACTTTATTATGTAGCCTCTTAACTCCGGCTACATAATAAAGTAGCGAACTGTGTTCCCATCATTTGTGTTCATAAAACAAAGATTTGGTTTGTTTACATTAAAGTCCATATGGTTTGTAAATTTTCGCTTGATATATGCTAATGGTTTTACAGACTTCTTTTAAAATATTATTACTCTCTGTTGTACGGGAAAAGTTGGTTTAAAGTAAAATGATAAATAAGCTGTATAATTTACTTTAATCAATACACGAATACCTGCATATTTAAAAATAAGTGGTATTGCTGAAGCTCCTCTTCTTTTTAACTTCTTATTAAAGTCATTAAAGTTTAAATTAATGAGCCCTGAATAAGCGAAGTTTTTATTCTAAAAACAATAATTTATTTACAAAATAGTAACAACCATTTTGTTAACAATCGTGAAATTGCATACAAAAATTGTACTGAAATTGTTTGATTCACATTTAAAACCATTTATAATAGTAATCATAAACCCTAAACTAATTTTGCTTAGACAAAATAAATATGAGTTTATCAAGCTTCAAAAAAAATTGAATAACATTACTTGATTATAAGGCTAAATATAACTATGACAAGCTTCCCAGGTATATACTTGATGACTAGCCTCTGTAACTAATTTCAGGACAGGTTCAACGCTTTGAGCTACGACATTCTGGAAAATTGGACAATTCTTTAATTGCAATTAGAACATCAATTTCGTTGTCTTTCAACCTGATTGTAGATCCTAGTTTTCTAATTTTCTAACAATCAATCAATCCTCTCTAATAAAATGCATGAAAGTTTATGTCAACATTAACGATATTTGCAACATGATATTCTTTATACTCGCTTGTTCTTAGTTTTTCAAAGCTTTCAAAGCAAACTCGTAATTTCAACAAAGTCAGTACAAAAAAAATTTCTAAGAAGTTAATTGCTGAAAATCTAAATAAACACATAGACGTTTTGATAAACAGAATATTTTAATAAAAAAGAAGTAATAGTTTCAAGAAAAAAACTATAATTGCAAGTTTCCGAAACATCTCGATCTGATGCTCAAGCCTCAGAAATATAATCAGTATCAATGAAGAGTTTTCTTTCGTGAACATTTTAACACGATCAGTTGTTCTACTTCAACTAATCTTCCCGAATAGATTTCAAATCAGTCTTTCCTAGCTAGATAGTACCTTGAGGTCCGGTCTTACTTAAAAAGTACCTTGAGGACCAGTCTTATTTCTCGTCCAGGAGTTTGTAGTAATAAAATAATTCTTTTAATAAGCTACTACATTTATAAATTATTTTTTACCAGCTTCTAAATATGCTAGAGAAAAGGATATCTAGTGAGTTAATTGGCATTTATTAGTTTTAAAGAGTTCACAATGGTTCGCATGTACGTAATATGCAAATTTGTGTATTGTTGCCCATCGCAATACCACTACATAATCCAGTTTATGACATGGTCTGGTTATATGGTGGCACGAAAAAACAGAACCATAAAGCTGAAGATATTGACACTGAACTTGAGAATGGGGATGCTTTATGTCTTATATACCTCAAATCATTCTCAAATAGCTTTCCAGGTGCAAAGTCGATCAAGGTTCGAAATGTCAAAGGTAGGCACATAGCACTTGCTAAAAAAAGAACTCATTTTCT
Source organism: Hydra viridissima (assembly GCF_058129835.1). NCBI lineage: Eukaryota > Metazoa > Cnidaria > Hydrozoa > Anthoathecata > Hydridae > Hydra > Hydra viridissima. The sequence goes on from NW_028324303.1 coordinate 2,345,353, forward strand.
AGTTTAGGAATATTTGTAAAGATGTTCCAGTCCGATTAGATAAAGGCAACCGTTTTTACCCTGTGCACCTTGCTTACCTCAATTTTTATTATAAATTGTTTTGAGGATCAATCTGTCAAAACCCTTGAGCCAACTTGGGTTTGGCAGGTCGGCCAATCATTTTTATCGAATTGCTATATATTGTGACTTTCTTTCAGCCAAAGGTTTCCAAATATGGGATCCTTTTTATCCCAAAGAGTTGTAAAAATGTTCACAAACTTATTTACGCTATTTAAAATAACTTTTATTATTGCATTAATCAAAAACGAAGTCAAAGTAAAAAACTGGGTCTGAATGCCCTGATATATTCTACAATAGATCTTTATGTTAGAGACCATTACTAATTCTAAATAGATTTGAAGGACGCCTTGCAAACTTATAGCATCTATCTATGTGCTAAGTCATATAATCATTACATGGTAGGTCTTAAGATGGAGGAGCTAAGTCCATAAAAACATTAAATTACGCGTAAGGAATTCAATTTGCAAAAGTAAGATGTTAAGCGTTAAATAATTTGTAAGTACAGTGCGTTTATTAAGTAACGCAAATAACGATAGAAATATATTTTTGACTTACTGAATTTTGACACATTTTTTTTACAAATAAAGATATAGTGCATATATGGAGGTTTATTTATTTTTTAGAAAAAACATTTATTTGTCGTATTTAAAACTAACATGGATTTAGCAACTCGCATTTAGATAATACAATTATTTTATGAAAATAAAAAATGTGCAACTGCAGCTCTTAGGCAATTTTAAACAAAGCATGGGTTAAATAAGAATCCATTCTCAATATCCTCAATCACTAGATTACGTGACAAAATTGAAACAACTGATTCTGTTATTCTGATATTTCAAGAGTAACTAGAAAATGCAAATCAAGTGTTTACACTTTGCTGTAACATCATTCTCATCAATGTCAAAATGCGTTTAACACAGGCCACTTACAAATTGCGTTTAACACAGGCTATAACAGCAGCAGACAAGATTTCAAGTGTCTATAAACCTCCTAAAGCATAAACAAAGATACTCCATGCAGAAAAAGTTTGTGTTTAGATTTTAAAAAGTTTGTGTTTAGGTTTTATAAAGTTTTAAAAAGTTTGTGTTTAGGTTTTATAGTCTCATTTTCTTTGCAACCATTTTTCTTTGAGGATACTGTAACAGTAGTAAATTATACAGACATGCTAGAGACTTATGATCTGCCACAATTGCGTGAAAAACGTAAATTATCCTCAACGGTTTTTCAGTACGATGGTGCACCTCCTCATTATTCTTTTTCTGCTAGAGAAGTGCTGGAGGAACACTTCTATGAATATGTCATTGGTCGTGGATTTTATTTTTACCGACTTGCCATATCACCAGATCTTATTCCCTTAGATTTTTAATTCAGGAGAGTAAGTAAATCAAGAGTTTATCGAAGAGGCAGTATTCAAAACATTAGTGAACGTAAGAGAAGAATTTTAGAGGTTATATCTGAAATATCTCAGGATAAGTTATTGGCTTCGGTGAACGAGGGTCCATATCGATGTTAGTTGGTTATGGAAGTTGATGGGGGTATTATTGAACATATGAAATAAATCCTCCAAGAGTGCTAATAATTGTCGAAATTTGTTGTATATACGTTTTAATAAAATGTTTGAGATATTGTGTATTTATTTTTTATGTTACTTAATTAACGTACTGTATAAAAACATAATACACTGTATATACATATAATACACTGTAATAATAACAAACGCACTGTATGTAATGAACCAGATATGAATATGGAACTTGATATTGGCTATTGACCCCCAAAACCATACAGTACTGAGAAAGCTATCAATAGACAGGAACTCTTAGGTGTTTGCATTTCCAGTGCTACGAAGACTATTTTAACACTAACTTTTTTTAAATATTTTCTTTCAATTAAAGACTCTGTAATTTTGAGAAAAGAATTTCTTAATTTAACAAAGATTAAGAATGGTTTATTGTTCTCCCGCTATAATTTTTGATGGGACTCAGTGTAATTACTGCTACAGTTAAAGTGAATCCGAAACTTAAGAAAATAACCATTATAATATAAATAAATCTGTTCAAAAAGACTTTAAGTCTATTGAACTGATCTGTATGTAGTCAGTTCAATGAAGTTAAAGACTTTTCCTGGTCAAATAAACTTAGAAATACTAGGGAAGAATTATTTCCAAGTTTTATCCTGTGCTTGTGAGATTGTTAGTTTATTACTCAAGAATTATTTGAACATCAACATTCTGAACACTATACTTTAAGTTCATAATCATCTTTATTGCATTTTTCTTATTTTAAAGTGAAAATCTTTTTCCAATCAAACAGTGAACCTACTTAAAACTTACTTTTTACATAAGGATACAGTTTCTGAATTTTTATTTTGATTTATAATAGAAATAACTAACACTACTTTACCCTACTTGATTGCTTTTTTTTAATCATGTTAAAACAACTGCTTTTGAAAATTATTAACTATATCGCATATAAGTTTTTAGTTAGAAAGAATTATTTAGACTAAATTAAATTTCATTGAAAACAGCTTTTTAATAACATAAATGTGATTGTTAGGATAAATTCTTTTAAAACAAAAAAATTACAACTGCTCAAAATTGACCATGATTACGCTAATTTAATCACTTTATTTGAACAATAATCATAATCATTAAATAATGCATAAAAAAGCAAGGATTTAAACTGTGCAAAAGTATAATTTATTTACTATCACAGGATAAGAAGTATTAAGAATTTTACTACAAAAGAAATGAAGACTTCTTATTATATTGTCACATTACTGCAAAATCAACTAAAACATTTCTGCTACTTTAATTTTTTCTACTTAACTTCAGCTACTTTTTAACTTTTATGTAACCAGTCAGGTACTTTAAATTCATTCGACAGTAATTCATAAAAAAAAAGCAAAGCAAGTTATCAATAGAGAAATGTACTGATTGTTTCCATTTTCATAATAATTCATCATTTTAAATAGCTATTAATGTATATCTTGAAGCCTTTGTATTATTGATCTGCAGAGGGGACACTTTTCTTTCCGCTGAATCAAAGAGTTCACACATATTCGGCAAAAACCTGAATGATTACAGGGAGATAAGCAGAACTTCTCTTTTGGCCGATCCTTGCAAATAATACATTCCAATTCCTCGCTGGAATCCGAGGCTAAAAGAAATAAGGTTTAAACTAAGAGTTTTTACAACTTGGTTCATGTTTAAATGCTAAAACACTGATATATTTATGATAGGCATCTTACATTCTTGCTGACTTGCCATCTGTTTTGAATGCATCTTAATTATTTACCTTGCATACCTAAATATTTTATTAAAGACAAGGATAATATCTGGAAAGGACCTCAACTTAGCAAAAGGAACCTTTTATTTCAGGGTTTGACTCAGCTCTGGTTTCCATCACCGATACAAAATGTAAATGACTTTGCTTGTCATATTATAAGGTTAGTAAGAAAACAGTTGCGGTTTTTGAAATTCAAGTTTCAAAGAAATTTTCTCAAGGTAAAATTTAACTTAACGTTTGATTGAAGCATCATTCAGTTTGATGCATTTTAAAAATTATACATAAGCTTTTTTCTTACGGAATATCTACGTTCATAAAATCTCAAATACATTTGCGATTGAAGTTTGGTTGATGAAGAACTCACCTGCATATTATTTTGCTTAAATTAATTGAGCTAAAGATCATTGGAATATTAGCCGGTAAAAATTATGGATGAAGTTTCGCAGCCTACTTTTTTAAAATTTACGTAAGTCAATGACGAATCAGTTCTCCTTAAATTGAGCCTCCATTTTCCGAAATACATTTTGATTAAAACAAGTTTTTTACCTTGAAAGCAGATTGGTCTTTATAACTTGAACATTCAAAATAAAAGAAAAAAGTTGCAAGTATTTAAGAGTAAAATTTTGCGAAATTGAGCTTTATCGTTTATTTAAAATTTGACTACTTGTAGAGAGAAGGTTTTTAAAGATGGCACCGAAAGAAGATTTTATAGAGAAAACCTTTAATGTGAAATACGAAGCGTTTTTGAAGTTAAATGTAGATTTTGAGTGAATATTAAAATTAAACTAAAATATTCTAGTTTAAAATTAAATATTCATGCCAATTTTAATTGATTACATAATAAAATGTAAAATGATATATAAATACGAAATTCAAACAAAGTTAGGTGTTAACAAGTCTACATTATGATTTTCAAAATCAACAGAAAATAATAGAAACTGACTAAGCCTTTCAAAGGTAAGGTACTATGTTAAAGCAGGCAGTTTTAAAGCAACAATTTTCTTAACACTAATCTGTGAAATTTCCGCTCTGCTGTTGAAAAATTTAATAGAAACCAAAACATTCTTCAAAATTTTACATCTTATCAACTTTGTTTCCAAACCTTGTAGGAAATTCAGAAATGCTATAAGACATACAGAATACAAAATAAAATTGTGATGTTATGGAAAAACAATTTTAAACAACATTTAAATCACAAAATCACTAATCTTGCTTTAAAAAAAAGAACCTCTCGAAGTAAGAACCAATAGTTTTACAAGAAACAACAAGAATTTTAAAAAGATGATAAACTTAGGTTAGTTTTGTAAAATTAATATTATCAAGGTGGGGAAATAAAGGTAGGAAGGAAGAATGATGGAGCCCATTATATTGGGATAGTGAATAAAAATGGGATGGCTGTATCAGTGGCTTAAAGGAACAGTACAAGTTTTTTATGGGTATGCATTGCACTGATTTAGTTTTATTTGATCAAAGTAAAGACAATATTTAAAAAACCAAAAGGCATTCTTTTAACTTTTCTTGTTCAGTTAACTATATAACAATATTCCGCATTTTCTTAAATGATAAAACGACAATAGAAGTGTTTTAAGTAATGCAGCGATAAGAGAAGTATTTAAATTCCATATATATATATTTTTTTCAAAACAACGAAAGAAATTTATTTAAAGCTTTTTTTATCGGTTCACTGTTCTTACCATTGGTACCTGGGAGTTATACAAATTAAATCAAATATAAGGAGAAGTCGAATATGGATTTTTCATACATGAAACACCTAGAATATTAAAAAAAAAAACAAAGTTCAACAAATTTAAGAAGGAATTAAAACTTGCCAGATAATAACTATGTTTCAGGATTTTTAATGTATTTGTTTTTTAAAACAGTGTATACGAGCTAAATAAAATATCGATGAAGAAGTATTTTATTATATTGACTGAAATTTTTGTAAAAGCTCATATTTCAGACTCACAAATGAACGATGAATAGAATCTTGTTCATCAACCGGTAAAAAGTTTTTGCAACAAAAGTTAAATATGTTGTGTCATTAAAAAAATCTATAAGCGAGGAACAAAATATATTAACTGCTATCATAATAGCAAGTGCCAGATTTGTCTAAAGATTGAGTAGACTGCATCTAGGGTTCTATGTTAGGGACTTCAAATCTGTAAAATTTCATCAACTTTTTTAATTTTTGATGGTGAAGGAGTTATCATTTTTGAGTTTCGCTTTTTTAAGGAGTAAAAAAATATGATTTTCAAGTCACTTCGTCGATATTTCCCAACCTTTAGTATCTAGGGATTGCAATCTCGCACACTTTTCAATCCCGCAGGATCCACCCGGAAATTTTTATTTTCTGCGCGGATCCCCCGGGATCCTGCGCGGGATTGGTAGATTTCTTATGCACATTATAAAAGGCATAATGGCAGTTGTATTTTTCTTTCAAGTATTTCAGAAAAAATATACTCAACTTATTAAATTGATAAGATGAGGTAAATAAAGCCAAAAAACAATTCATTTGTAAATCAATATAATTCTTAACATTTAATGAACAAAAAGATAAGCCAAAATACGTAGAACATTTTTTAGCTTTACATAGAACGTCTATTAGCTTTGTTTATTTTTTAAAATATCAAATATGAGAAAATCATAGTAACAAATGCGCCCTTAAGAAATAGACTCTATTTAAAGTATTATCACTTAATTTACTCCTCAAAAGACTGTATATATAATCATACCACCAACAAGCTCTACGTTTGTTGGTGGTATGGTCATCAAGTAACTATGCGCTATATCTAGAAACTTGCCTCTTACTCTGTTACTTTCATAGGCAGACATTTCCTGCTTTAACAATTTATCAGTCTAAAGAATCTAAATTTGGTATTTCCTTTATGTTTTCTGTCCAGCTTTTCTTGCCTTTCTGTATTTGATTTTCCAATTCTTTTTTCAGCTATAGAATTGTAGGAGAAGTATTTGGGAATTGTTATCAGAATCTACAGCTTCTTTTTCTTCGAGTTAATTTTCTTTGTCTTCATTTTTTTTAATTGTATAAACTCTTATCAATATTTCTTTTATTTCTTGACGCATTCTTCTTCGTTTTTTCTGACCCAACATCAATTAAGGCTTTTTTAATACACACTTTTAGTCTATGAAATCTTTCTAACAAATCGAACATACTGTTCCACCTATTTTATAATCAAGAACCAATTTAAGCTTTTTTCTGTGTTCTTGTAGGATATAAGGGAATCTGTTGTACCTCTGACCACTTTTTGTTTCCGGGCGTTTTTTTTCTTGACTATTGAATCAATTTATACCATTCAAAGTATATGTTATTCTCTTATATTTTGCGCAAAAATTATACTTTTGACTTTTTTCTCATTCAACTAAAAAGTATCATTTTTGAGCGTTTTTAAGAAAGTACTCAAATGGTCCATGGTACAACATGTACGTTGTACCTTTGACCGAGGTATGTTGTTCCTTTGACCATAATGTTGTTAATAAGTAATATTGAATTATTTGCTCTTTTAATAAGTAATCATGACATATTACAGCTTTGCTATATGTTATAAAGAAATTTCTGGCCAACCAGATGTCAATAAATGCTTATAAAACCATTTTGTAAGCAATTAAAGACTTTACCGCAGTAAGTTATAACCAGAAAATATCTTTTAATGGTCTAAAGTAAAATTTTGTTTCTTGTCACTTATATATTACAATCCTAAGTAAAACGTTTTTTTGTAATTCAAGTAATTAACTTTGTTTTGAACAATAACTACTAAATGCAGCATTACATAAGTCTCGCTTAGTTTGGATTTTTTGATAGATCTTGTTTTGTGTCTAGTCTTGTACGAAGGGCCATTCATTGTCCTTGTACTTAGGGCCGTGTTTTAAAATAATATCTACAATCATAATTCTTATGATTTTGTTTTATTTGTTTTTTTGTAGTAAATAAAAGAAAATGACATCTATTACCAGTACTATTTCGATTTAGTCACATTTTTTTCAGTTGGATGCTATTTACATGGGACGGTTAGGGTTAATATTGGAAACTTTAAACGTGATTGAATTGTACAAAATGTTTTTAATTAAGTTGCTACTATCTTTTAGATAATTTAAGAGCAAAAATATATTTCTGTAACTTGCTATACTAGCTGGTGGCCTAGGTACAGTTAGAAATGAACTCATTGTACCTAAGGTTACTGATTTTAAAACCCTTTTACTTGGCGGAGTTTTATATTTTAAGTAATTATGTCGAAATCAATAGGAAGTAATTGATATGATATGATCATACAAAAAATCTTGCCTTAAGTAGATTAATATCCCCTAAATAGGTTTTTAACTTAAAAATGTCTTAAAACCCAACCAAAACTATTTTTAGTTCTCAGATTCATTTAGATTTGACCATAATGCTTTTTAGAACATATCTTTTAATGCAGACAATGAAAAATACGAAATTAAAATATATTATATTTAGTAACATTACTATACAGTAAAAGATGTCAGATAAACATCAAACAAAAGATACTGACGTCTAGATGATCCATGACCAACACTTGGTGGTGGAACTTTTATTATAATATCTTCAAGTTCTACATCATAAATATTGTCATCTTCTCGTATAAATTTATTGTCTCCTGATTTCTTAAGATACCTAACTTTGTAAACTAAACCAACAACTTCAATAACTTCTGCCACATAATGTCTAGAGTATTTCTTTCCGCTTAACTTGACAAGTAAGAAACTTCCAGAAACAATTTCACTATTTTCTAATTGATTGTCAAGTATATTTATTCCAAAATCGATTTCATCAAAACTTTCATTATTTAAACTTGTATCAGAATGTTGATTAAAAATAATCTGATTTGCCATGGATTTTTTTGGTCTTGAAAAAGGTTTTTGACATTGTTCATTATTGGATTTTGAATCTAAAATAACTCTCACTTCAGGTGTATCAGTTAAAATGCGTGATTTTCCCTTATTCCTTTTTGTAATAGCTGCCTTTCTTAACTTGGTTTTTGGGTGAGGTCGTATTATTTCAGGTGAAACAATTTCTAATGTTGATGGTAAATTGCCAGGAGTGGTTTCAACCTCATTGCTATCAATAGAAATGCAAGATTCAGTATCAGCTATTGGCCTATCAGTAACAGTTGCAGCTAAGAAGTCAATTTCAGTAAAAATATTTTCATTAAAGGGAAAAAACCCAGTACATTTAAAACTGTTAACAATATTATTCGGTACAAAAGTACAAGGATAAGCTTGACCAACAAGGTAAGATATATCATAAATTATAACTGGTTTACCAGCATTTCCTGGAGATATCATCCAATTATTCATGGCATTATTATAAAATATTTTAAATGGACCAAAAACCCCACGATCAAGGGGTTGCATTTTGTGGGTTGTGTGAGGATGAAATGTCATTAAAAATATGCCCGATCTTTTAGCTAATTCAATAATAGAAATGTTAACATGACTTTCATGGTTATCCATTAATAAAAGAACTGGTTTTTCTACTGAAGGTCGTACATTACTAATAAAACGCTTAAGAAATTGTAGGAAAATGACTTCATTTGACCATCCAGACTTATTCGCTGCTCCTACACTTCCAGGAGGAGCGCCATTCAACATGTAGTCCTTAAATTTTGCAAGCGGAAATACAAGTAATGATGAAATGCTACTTCCAGTAGCATTAATGGCTGCAATCATTGTTACATTTTTGCCTCATTCTGCACTATTCATACTCCCTATTTGCTATTTCCCCTTTGGGGCTAGGATTTTTGGTGGTACATGAACTGTGGTAAATCCTGCTTCATCGCAATTCCAAATATTTGATGGCTCAAAATGATAACGTTCTAAAACATTTTTATAATTTTTAAACACAATTTATACAGTTTCTTTATTGAATGCAGAAGATCTACCAAGACTTGTTGGCTGCGGTTTACTTAGGGATAACTTATCATTATATCTTTTCCGAAAATCTCGTAGCCATTGTTTACCAGCGCATTTATTCTTTATCCATGAAGTTTCAATTTTTTTATGGTTTGCTAAAGCATACTCATATGCAAAGAATCTGACTTGCTTTAGTGTAAGCCCATAGTATTTTACCAAAATTAATTCTTCTTTTGTTGAGAATACTTTTTTTTGGTTTCTTATGTGAATACGAATACTGGGTTCTTCCAGATTTTTTAAACTGTTTTAACTGATATATCAAAGTTGATTTTTTAATGTTGCAATGTCTTGCTGCTTTACTTAAACTCATTTTTAGTTGAAGAACAAAATTCACTGCATCAAACATATCCTTCTCGCAAACCTTCTTACGAAAAACACCAAAATTACTCCTTGGCATTTTAAGATTAAAACATATTAACAGAAATGATTATATATTTATTTGCTTTTACTTCCTTATTGCTGTACAGAAATCAAGTACAACTCTATAATCAACTTAATTATAAATTTGCTACAGCTGCCATCTAACTTAATTATCAAAACTGATAATCAAGCATAAGTACATAAAAATATACATTCCAATAATGGATTGTGTGTCAAGTGTAAAATTTACTCTTATTCATCAATAAATTAAATAAAACACAATGCATAAGATATAGAAATATATAAAAAATGGTTTGTAAATAAAAATATAATTTGTTAATATTGCATCACTTATATTATATTTAAAACTTTCATAATATCAGCAAGAAAGTAATAATACGCTTTTCCCTGATTTTTACATGCAATAGCAATACCGTACTGCTGTCTGATAAATTTGATGAAAATTATAATAAAAGTATTCTCTTAAAGTTCGCAAAAAATTAAAGCGCAGTACGAATCAGTCAAAGGTACAACGTCCTACGCTGGTCAAGGGTACACGAGATGGGTTTCTTCAACAATTATTATCTCAAACCCCATTTAGGGTTAGAAATAATCATCTAAACTTCTCCATAATAAAAAAAAGATGTCGGTTAATGTTAATAATATCATACATTATCCAAACAACTATTTATGACAGTTTTGTTATCAAAATAAGATAAACATAAATATTTACTTTTTAAGAGCTAAAACTTATAATTTCTTGTGGATCAACACAATCTTCCCCAACCATGATATTTTAAGGTAAAAAGATTTGTCATGGACTAATGTATCAAATGGCTTTTTACGTTTTTGCAAAATGATAATAATCGACCAAAAGGACAGTGACTACAGGTACAACGTGGTCAGAGGTACAATAGGTTCCCCTACTTCTGTCAATATATCATTTTTGACAGGAGAGTTTTTAAATATTTTCACAACCTTTCTTACTTTTTTCATGAGATCTTTGTAATTGATAACCAATTCAGCAGATGGTCGGTCCAAAATTATTTTCAAACCAAATTCTTTATTTATAACTCCATCATCATCACTGTTACCATACTCATCTTCTTCTTCACAATTTTCATATTTATTAAACGAATCTTCAACTTCTCCGTTGTTTTTCTTGTATAAGATAACAATAACTGCAAGTTGCATTCCATGAACATAACATAGTTGTTGATAGCAAGACATCATTTTACCGACTTTCACCATCACACTTGCACCAGTAGTCATGGCGATAATGTCTTTTTGAAGGTCAGTATTGAAGCTATTCAGCCTTCCTGTAACTAACTTGACGCAATATTCTGCATTACACGATCCATGGATTCAAATCAATCCAAGATTAAAGTGCCTCCATATGTACGTTTATGTATCTCTGACTATTTTGTGATGTCCATTTGTCAAACGTTATTGAAAACTTTTGATTTTGCTTTTTTAGTGATGAATTTTTGCATTATATCGGCTTTTACAGAATCTTAGAATTTAAATACCATCAATCTTATAGTATTAGGTGAAGTAGGGGCCGGAAACCACTCTTTGAAAACAAATACCACAAATCTGAAGATGTGCAAAAACTATTAAATGTAAAACTACCTTTAGCAACCATGCGCGATACCATTTTTTCCATAGAAATTTCTTTTACGAAAAACGTATCAATAGTTCTGACCTTTTTCGATAGAATTAACTCTTCGTCTTCGCAGTCGATGTATATTTTAGGCTCTAGTTCAACTGATTCATGCTGTTTTGAAGTTGAAGCTCCGTCTTGTTGTAAAACGTTTGATTTTAAATTGGTGCCATGTTTAGTTTTTAAATGGATTAATAACCCTTTAGTTGAACTTTGACTAATTTTTTAAATAGCCGAACATAACATGCACTTTGCATATTCTTCTTTATCACTTTTTTTTAAATAATTCCATATAGTTTTAATTTGCGACATGCTTAGTTGGTATATTTGCTTTAAAATCTTGATGCAAATAATTTTTAAAGCCTTTTTAAAAAAAAGTTTTTAAAAGTATATTTTTTACTACTGTGCACGCACGTTTTTAATTTCACGTTTTCAACATACTGTGAGGAGGGAAGATGAAGAAAATTGTAAACATTATCTTTAAGTTTTACCCGACTCAAACACGCTACATTCGAACGAGGAAAAGAGCGAATCAACCAAAAACACCAGGTGGACACCCATGTCTAATGACATGAAAAATGAATGAGTCCCACCATTAATGATTAAAACTGTTTTCTCAAACACGACTTGAAACACAATTATATGATTTTAATTAGTAAAGTTCTAGAAAGTTCTATAGCCACTCTGATATAAAGTCTAATAAAAAGAAAACTAGTAAAACTTGTTTTAAAAATACCATGACTCAGCAGTTAAAACTAAAGTACTGAACAAACTTGAAGTAAAAAATAGAAATCTATTGTCTGGACGAGAATTCAAAATAACACCTGCGGACAGATAGAAAAGGAACGGTTGAGAAAATCTTTTAGATTTTTTTTTAGATTTTTTTGGAGATTTTTTTAGATTTCTTTTTTGGGAGATTTTTGGAGCCCTCTCTTTGGAGAGATGTTTTCGGGAAGATTTTGATGAAGTGTTTTAAAGAGAGTTTTTGAAGATGTATTAAAAAAGAGTTATGAAAGATTTTAAAAAGGATTTTAAGAAAAAGAAAAAGTTTTAAGACATTTTAAGAGATTGTATGAGAAAAAGATTTAAAAGAATTTTAAGAGATTTTGAAAGAGGATTTTATGAGAAAAGAATTGTAAAAGATTTTAAAAGAGGATTTTATGAGAAAAGGATTTTTGAAGATTTAAAGAGAATTTAATGAAAAGAATTTATGAACAAGTTAAAGAGGAACTTATGAGAAGGATTTGTTAAGGAAATGTATTTGAGTAACTTTCAATTTGTGTTCTTATAAGTGTTAATGTATTGTTATTTGTATGAGTTAGTATTAAGAGAATGTATATATTGATGAGAAATAATTAAAAATTTTGATAAAGAAAAATAAGTGAGAGAAGAAAAATCAGTCGTAAGTATTTTTATTTTTGTTTTCATTTTGAGTAAGACAATACTATTATTATTAATATCTTTATTATTGCTTTATGCGTTAAAAAAAATTGTTATTAAAAAGTCTGATGCTCCGACCGCGCGTCTAAATTATTCTGCTTCACTCTATCCACATCACCATCGTTACATTAATCACTTTTAACATAAAATACTATAAAAATAAAATTTAATAAAATCCCCGCCCTCACAATACTCATTTACAAAAATTTCAACATACTCATCAGCGAAAATTTCGACATAATCATTAACTACAAAAAACAATTTGAACGAGTTCGATTAATATTTTGCTAAATAATTGTTTATTTTTGAATGATTTTTTTATATTTATAGCTAAGAAAAATATTTTAACATCTGAAGATATATATGTTAAAAGTAAAAATAAAAATGTTGACAAACTTAGACAGCTTCTGATAAATTGCTATTACTTATTTAATAAATAACACATCGTTTCTCAGACAGTTAATAAAATATTTCAAGTAATCCTGACTCAGTATCGTCATATCTGCATGTGCTATAGAAGTTTCTCAGTAAACTTGATTGTGCATTGTATGACTAGTAAACTTTTAAATGGATTTGTTTCGCAAACACATTCAACACTTTTGATTTGATATCTTTTTTGTCTTTTTAGTCTAAAAGAATTGACTTTTTTTTTTAAAGGCAATAGTTTCAAAATCCAGCAAATCCCGCGGAGACCGCAGTAATTTTTGCGAGATCGCGCTATGCGGGATTGCAATCCTTATTAGTATCATACTTTTCTGAAATTCATGTGCCCCTTCTAAAATGTAAACATAATTTTTATCACTCAAAAGTTGATGTTTACTTAAGAAACTTGATACCCATTTCTGAATTGCCTGCATTAACAACCAAAATGCTCCACATTTGGAAACACTGCGTGACATGTAAAAGTTTAATAACAATGAGATAATTTGAATTTCTAACTATTAACTTTCATAATTTAGCAAAAATAGATTTGAATTTGCCCTTAAAATTTGATGCAAATAATAACTTTTAATAAATTTTAATAAACAACAAATAATAAGCTTGAAATTTGGGCTTTAAACTTAAGTAAAAGAGAAGTTCTGTGAACTTTATTTACGGATAAAATATTAATTTCTAACCTTTTTTTTATGATATATTTTGTTAACACTAATCAAAAACAAATGTAAGTCTTGTCAACTTTATTTAAGTCTGTCATATAGGAGCAGTTGCCTGTGACTTGTTTTTTTTTTTGTGGTAATGACATGTTAGAAAGCAAAACAGTTAAAAAAGTTCTAAGATTCATTTTTTTTCTGCGTGATGAGAAAATACACCAGCGTCTAAAATTATTTCTAACGCTTTATTTTAATGAATCAATGAAGCATTAAAGTTAAGTTATCGCCATCATCAGCACCTTTCCCCAAAATAAAGCAAATTACTAACCTTTCTCAAAACGAAACTCTTCTAAAACTGCGTATATATCTTTGAGGTTTTGAAGAGCCTCTTGCTTAGTGACTGAAAACCAACCGGATGGAATGTCAATAGCCGGTTTTGCCGCCTGTAAAAAACAAGTGCTTCTGTTAAAAATCTCATCTTAATAATAAAATCTTTAATATAAAGCTCAGAAAATACTTGCATGGTGTTCGGCAAGTTGACTATGAAATTTGACAAACAGATACTGCCAAAACGCTGTGGCGCTCGCTTGTGGCACAGAATGAATATGCCAATCAAAAAATAGGTCGTTTGCTTCAGAAAAGGGGCTGAAAAAAAATTGAGTTACAAATATTATAGGTAATTTAAGAAAAAATACTAATTAGGATCAATTATTTTGATTGACGGCAATGACGTTTATTGCCATATAGACTCTTCCTTTTTTAAATTTTAAATTGTCACTGTTAAGAGCAATAAAAAAATAATATTGATAAATACCAGCACCAGTATATCACTTAAATTATTAACGAAGATTTTACTTAGAAATATCTAGCTTGAGACCAATAAAGTATATAGAAGAAATTTTTTTTCTAGAGAATAAACCTAAAGTTCTTTAAGAATTTGTTGAAAACATTCATTCTTTTCTACTACTAATTGATACATAAATATTGTTTTTACTCACATGTAGTTGTCGTGTGTGACACCATATTTATCCTTGTATTTTTGATAAAGTTTAAACTTTCCGTCTGTTGAGATGTCGGATGTACATATGCTAATCACAAGTCGCTCATGACTTTCTGATGAAGGCAAATCATAGCGATAACCATTAATTCCCTATAAAAATTTATCTTTTACTTTTAGTTATCAAGTCATTTAGAAAAGTATACGGTTTTGACATACGAGAACCGTAATAATACTCAGCAAGTACATATTATTGCCACTATATTGATACTTTGACAGTAACACAACTAATAAAATTATAATTTAAAGAGCTGCTTTCACTGCCTTAATTTAGAGCTTATTTGTTGAATGTAATGGGAATGCAAGCATTTTTCAAAAACTATTAGATTGTCACCCTGTAAAGGAAATAATAGCAAAAAAAACTAAAAACCTCATTTTCTTGGGAGATGGTGCAGATTCTTTAACGAATAAAGTTTTCATACTTAATGTTTAAAAAAACTGTATGTATGTAAGTATACATTCGAAATGGCTTTTTTTATTCATTTTAAGGCAGGTTCTTTAAGAAAAAGCTTTATATTGAGTTCGTTATCAAAAATTTACTTTATAATTCTTTACTTATCCTGTAAACTTTTTCCTTAATTTAAGTGTAAACCATTTGAATTTACAGTATTGGCTATTAATAACGATCCATTGTATTATTTTTGAAACCATTTGACTTAGATCAATAATAAATCAATGATTGTTTGACTCTTTTCAAATGTAAAAAGTGTTAATTGATGAGCATCATATTTTCTATCAAATA
The DNA here is from genome assembly GCF_058129835.1 of Hydra viridissima. Classification (NCBI taxonomy): domain Eukaryota; kingdom Metazoa; phylum Cnidaria; class Hydrozoa; order Anthoathecata; family Hydridae; genus Hydra; species Hydra viridissima. The sequence goes on from NW_028324303.1 coordinate 2,360,996, forward strand.
AATATAGATATTCATAAAAATCTTAATCGATGCGCTAATTATCTTGTTTTTTTTGACACATATCTCATAATCTAAAATAATTATAATGGCCAAAGTTAATAATCCACTCTGTTATTTCAAGCCTTCAAAGTTGCATTTACCTTTGAGTAAAACTTTGAACTTATTCGTGAAATAATAATAATTATTAGAGAACTTTTATTCAAACTGTTATAAACATTTGAAAAATTTTTGTAAAATGAAGTATAAAAATTAGTATCTAATTACCCACAACATATCAGCAATAAAACAATCAAGTTGCTTGAAAAACTTTTGATAATGTGACATAATGTAAAATCATAACAATGAATAAACAAAATATCTCAATGAGAAAAATTGCGAAACATTTAAACACAGCACAATCATCTGTTAGCAGAATAACCAACCAACATCATGAATACAATACAACGTAAAATCTTGCGCGTCGCGGAAGACCGTTCATTTCAAATGAAAGAATTAAACGTTCACTTATTCGCATCGTAAAAAAAATAGAAAGTTATCATCTACTGCTCTCAGTCGAAATTGGCAAGAAGCTTCTGGTGTTGTTGTTTGTGCTTGAACAATTAGAAGAGTACTACAAAAACACAATTACTAGTGGCGAGGTGCTTTGAAAAAAACACGTCTTTCGAAAAAACATTTGAAAGCAAAAAAAAACTGGTGTTTAGCTCATAAAATTTGGTTAAAGAGCATGTGGCACAAATTTCTTTTCAGCGATAAAATGAACTTTAAGGTTAATTCAAGAAAAAATTGAGTAATGCTGAGAAGAAGTCCAAATGAAAAAATGCACCCAGGTAGTAGCAGTATAGGCATATGGGCACAAACTATAAGGTGTCAATTGCTTTAAACTGTTAGATAGAAGGATTGATTCTCAAAGATATTTTGATATATTGGATAATAATTTGATGCCTTCTAATGACATTTTCCGAAAAGATATGTGATTTATCTTCCAACAAGACAGTGCTCCATGTCAAACTGCTAAGCTTTACATACAATGGTTTGAAGGAAGCAACATTAACATTATGTCTTGGCCTGCCAATAGTTCAGATTTAAATTGCATAGAGAATTTGTGGTCTTGGTTAGACCACAATCTTAATAAATTGAAATAAAAGGTATGGACCTGTTGACAGTAGAAGTAACAAGTATTTTATTTTTTTTCAATATTTTAGTTTAAATTTTTTTTTTTTTTTTTTTTTTGTTATTATTTTATAATAAATTCAAACTGTAATTATTTCATTTTTTTAAAAAAAAAAATTGAAGAAAAGTTCTCTTTTTATTTTTGAAATATTTAGTTTCAGACTTAAATTCATACTACTATAGCATGATGGGTTGATATTAATGGCTAATACTATATATTTTATATTAGTTTGCTCACTATGAACCACAGTGACCTTTAGGTTTGAAACCTCTTCACATCCATTTTTTTAATTATTATTGGCAAATAATAAATAAAAAAAGTAATAAAGTAAGAGTATTGAGAAATTCCGTAGAAATATACGAAATGAAAATAAGAAACATTTAAGTTTTCAATGAAAAAAGGAGGGACGATAGATGGCTATTTATATTAAAAGTAAAGATATTTCATGTATTTTTAAGACAAACTTAATGTATGATATATACGAAAAATGCACTAAAAACTGTATGAGTAAATAAGACTGCACCTTATAAAGCACAAATAAAGAGATATTCAACTAAAATTTAACAAGCTTTCCAGTTTTTAATACATCTAAATGCAATTTAATCAAATTAAACAATAGTTTTTAGCACAATTGTGCATTTGGCCAACATAATTCATCTAATAACAAACCTATAGACAACTTATTTAATTAATGCTGCAAATTCAAAAACAATTGACCTCAACCTTTTAGCATATTTTCAGTGGTTTTCTTTTCTCATACCTAATCCGTGTTATTTTGAACTCATTTTAAAAGGAGAATTGCAATGCTTTAAAATTAGATTTCCTATAGTTGTAACTATTCCAATTAACGTATGGTATTTAGGTACTGGAACTAAATTTTCTTAAATTGTAGGTGGGCTCTCTAAAAGAGATAATATTCTTGGGCTAGTTTACATTTTTGTAATAAGCCATGATTTTCAAGCTTCAGAATATTTATTGTAATGGTAATCAAATTTTACTTTATGAACATTCAATTACATATATGAAAGTAAAAACTTCCGCAGGAATGGGAAAAAAGAAAGGTAAATCAAAAAAGCAAAAGAAGAATTTTTAGTTAAATTTATCCACCAATTTTACCAAAATCAAATCGACTTATCGATTAAGACAGCGCTTTTGTATTTAAGCATGCTATGGTACACTGACTTCAGCGTTTTTAAATGGAGATCAGCAATACATTTGCTGTTTGTTTTAAAACTTTTGGTAAAAAGTCTACAAAGCTTCATAAAAATACCATTTTTATACTTCTACGCATAAACTGCTGGATTTGTGTGGTCATAGTTGTCATTTTTATTTTCGGAGTCATTAAAATTTAGTTTTGTAATTATTTGTTAAAAAAATGTTTGTTTTGCATTAAAATATTTTTTGTTTAGATATATCATCAAGTTATCAGAAGAACTTTGGATGCTTCAGAAATATTAAAAGATATTAATATCAAGGGTTTCGAATTGAAACAAGAAAAAAACAAAAGAATTTGCTTCAAATGTTATGGTGTTGCACTGTGGAAAATTGTTGAGCAACAGCATATCATAAATGTTTTTTACTAATGTCGCTACTGTCGTTATATTTCAATTTTATTTATTAGTTTAATAGTCAATCATTAATATAATGCTGGAATTTCTCATAATTTTATTTAAAAAAAAGTTTTGAAGCCCTACTGTTTATTACCTTTGTGGATGTTCAATTCAAACCTGTTCGCTTCATCACTTTAAAAGTTAATTTTCTATAAATCTTTCTAGGAATAATGATAGAGTCTCATATAATTTTGAAAAGCTCATCTTATGGAGGTTTAAGAGAATTACACATTTTTAATTATGTTTCAGTTTAGGAGTAATTATTTGAACAATAAAACAAATGAAAAAAGAAATATGTTTTTCAAATTCACTGAGACTTTTGGCAGTTACCCACGCTTCCCCACGCTTTACATTTAGTATAGCATTGTAGTCTAGGTGTTTATTAAAATCATGTATAAGAATGAGGTGCAGAAGCGTGCGGTTTCCGAAATTATCGGGAAAAAATTGATAAAGGTTTCAAATTTTGTTCATTTATAACAATAGCTTGGTATATGTTTTTTAACTTATTACCAATTTTTTTATTGATACCACGGCATTCTTGTATTTTTGCACTCATTTTGTGGTGAATGTACACTGCCAATATATAAAGAGTTGAAACATTTATATCAGTATAACAAATTCACTGTGGAAGTTAAACCAACACGTTTGACTATTGAATATTACGTACGTTACTTTTGTAACTTGTTAAAATGACAACTTTTAAGTGTTCGAAATGTAAATTATTTCTTTCCTACATTGATGGAGGACAGTTAATTCACTGTCAACAATTTTAAAAGAAAATTATCAACTTTCTGAGGAAAACTTGTGTTCCATCATTATGATATTCAAAGGCATATTATTCTGTCGCTTAATAAACGATGGACACAGGCGTTACCGATAAAGGAAGTTTTTTTTATCTATGAACAGTGATTGGTTGGATTCTGAATATTATGTATCTTTACCTTAATAAAAACTTTATATTGAGTTATATGGAAAACGCAAGGCAGAAAAATATGCTAACGGATGAAGAAGCAGTCAGCGTGTTTATTGATTTAGATTTAACAAAAGCACAATATTTGTACATGAGGAAGGTGACAAATGAACGAAACTGTTCCATATTCCCACAATATTGTAAAATTCAAATAATTAAAAAGACCTGCGATCCATCATCTTCTGCAATAGAAATTATGAACACACATGCGAAAATTATGGAACTGCAAGATTTATTGGATTACGCTGTAGCTAGAATTTTGACCATAGATTCCGTCTACAGTATTGAATATTTACTTTTATATTGTAAATGGGCTGTGATGGTTCCTCTGGCCAAATCCAATACAAGCTGAAACTTCCTGAGGAATCTGAACATATTTCTGATGCAAATTTGTTTATTAGTTCTTTGGTGCCTATCAAATTAATTGATAAAGTAACTGACGCATTTTTTTTGGAAAAATCCGACACCTTCAGCTGTTCGTTTTTGTCGACTTATATGCATAGAATATTGCAAAGAGACTCCCAAGAAAACTAAAACCATTGTAGATGAAATAAAGAGCCAAATAAATTCTTTGCGACCGTCTATAATTAACAAAAATGTTAAAATTGTACAAGTAAAGCATGAACTTTTTCTAACAATGATAGAAGGAAAAGTGGCTTAGGCATTAACGAATACGCTTCTTGGCCTATGTACAATATGTAGAGCTACTCCACGGCAAATGAACAATTTGACTAAAGTGACTTCTTGGCCAAAAATTGAAAGTTCGTATCAATACTGATTGTCTACATTACATGCCTGGATTCGTTATATGGAAATGATATTACACATTTCTTACAACCTTTCTTTCCAAACATGGGAAGCCACAAGTGAAGAAAAGAAACGGCTAAAGCAAAATAAGATCTTGGTGCAGAATCGTTTTCTTGAGGAGCTAGGATTGAGCATTGACAAACTAAGACAAGTAAGTGGCAATACCACTAATGGTTATACTGCTAAAAAACTTTTTTAGAATGCAAGCTGGTGCTCTGCTGAAATCACTAGAGTGGATGAAAATTTGATTAAGCGATTTTACAAAATTCTGCATGCTCTCTCCTCAGGTGTTGTGATAAATGCTGAAAGTTTTGGTAGTTACACTGTGGAAACTGCCCAAATCTATGTGACCAATTATAAATGGTACTATATGCCATTTTCAGTGCACAATAGCTTATCTCACGGAGAAAATATCATTAAGCATTTTGCAGTACTTCCTATCGTTCAATATTCAGAAGATGCGCAAGAATCCCGTAATGAGGATTATAAAAAAATTTCGCCTTCATCATGACAGAAAATGCTCTCAATCAGTTACAAATGAGGATGAGTTTCATACTCTTCTGTACACTTCCGATCCGTACATCACCAGCATAAGAAAACCGTATAACAAAAATGTGCAAGTACTTGATAAAGATACTCTGCAGCTTTTGAAAGCCAACGAACTGATTTCAGGAACTGAAAGTCCTTATGTAGTTATGATATAGTACCTTTAATATACCTATACATTATTTCATTAAAAAAAACTATTTAAAAATTGTTACTAAGAAACTGTTTAAAATATTCCTATAATTATTTATGTATTTTTCGTTGTTTCTAATAATTTCAAGGTATTTTCATACATTTGTAAAATATTATGTTAAAGTGTAAATTAAAAAAATGCCAATTTTGAAGTTTATGATTTTTGATTTTGATATTTATTTTTAATTTTGTATTACAAAAAATTCTTATAAAAAAGTATTTCATTAGAAGCGTCATATACTACTTTTACATTTGTGCAAAATTTCAAATCTCTATTTTTAGTAACAAAAAAGTTATCGATTTTTGGTCCGAAACAAAAACCTTTATTTTCCACTGTGCGTTGTTACATCAGAATTTTTCACCTTTTTGCGAAAGTTCAAACCATATAAAATTTAGTTGATGCAGCATATGGTTTGGGATGAGCAAGTGCAGAACATGTTGCTTCAAGTATCTTAAAAACCAAAATGATACAGAAAAAAAAATGTTTTAATAATCTTGAATGTCAGTCCTCTGGTTTAAATTAGTCTTATCTTGCCGCAGTGAAGTACCATCACCTTCAGCCATGTAAATGCAACTGCTTTGAGTATTCATTTTGTGATCTAATATACATTGATAAAATCTCGGTTTGAATCCTCATATCTAATCATTAGGACCCTTTTTGCAACCATTTAGACACATGAGAAACCAATTGATACCCAAGAACTAATATTTGGTACTCAGGAGATAACAATTGAGATCCATGGCGTAACTATGAAGATGCATGAGGTAACAATAAAGTCCCATAGGGTAACTATGAAATCCATTGGGTGCAAAATGAGCCATGAATAAAAAATCATGGGTCCTCCATAGAACTCCATGGGTTTTCAATAGAATTTTATGGGTTACCAATTGAATTTCCATGGAATACTTCCGTAAGAGTTATGCTTTTCAAGATTGAAGCGGGTGCATTTGTTTTCGCTACGTTAGAAACCAAAGCAAAGTTTAAGTTGCGCCTGCAACATAAAGCCATATGACCTTTAAGACAAGTTGATCTTTTTCCAGGACCTATTTTTAAATTGGTCATATAATTTTTAATTTGCAAAATTTTTATACAATTTACAACCAAGACTTTCGTTTGAGCATATAAACATTGCTGCATGAAATAAAAATTGTGATTATATAATATTTTTACTGTTAGAAATATGAGCTTTCTAGCCTGATATTGTGTTTCAACTGGCGCACTATGTTTCCCTGGTTAATATAACAAAAATATTTAGTTTTTCTCAATGAAACTTATTGAACCAACTATAATCTCAAGTTATTTTCTCATGAGGATTACATGAAATTCGCTATATTTTTCAGTCAATTTTTAGTTAAATTTTCTTTCTGACTCTTAACTTCAGCTTTTGCGCTCGGTACTTTGCCTTTTCTACGAACGAAATTATTTTGGTCCTAGATCTCCTTTATAATTAGCTATTTCCTTATAAAATGTTCGTCTCTTGACTGGTATACTAGCAGATGGGATTGCTGCTAGTATACTAGTTTAAAGTGCATTAACTAAGTTATTGACTTATTGTTACCAGACGAATGAAACCATTTTTCCGCTCCGCTACCTAATTTTTGTACCAAACAAAATATAATTGTCTCTTGAATGTTTAGGTCTTAGCTTAATTAAATCTATAAATAAATACGTTGTAGGTAAAACTTTTGTATAATTTTTGCAAAAACAATCAAAAACAAATCGTTTAAAAATTTGTTAGCTCTATTGACGTCCTGTTGCGTGGGTTGCATACAGCGTAATGATAAAGTTTTTCTATAGTGCACATCACAGTGGAAATATTTAGAAAGGTCTAGTTTTCGAAAAAGACAGCGATTCTATTTCGTTCTTCCCACCTTTGAGAAAGTTTTAACTTTCAAGGTTGACATCAAAAGTCTAAAAAATCTTTGAAGATCAAGCAAAACGTTATTGTAATCGGAAATAATGTCTTTCAGCTCAATATTATGAGGAGAGAGAATTAAGTTTAAAACACCGATAACACAGTTAAATTAAGTTAATAACAACGACAAACACACAACGACTTGTTCACCCTGTCATGTAAATTAACAATAAGGCAATAAAGCGTTATGAAGAGAAAACTATAATAGGTCAAAGATAGAGCAATAAAATACTCCTTTGATGAACGAAGAAGAAGCAAAACTACATAGTTTTTGGGAGATTAAATTGTTTTGGAAAGATGTTTATAGAGAGAGAGAGTTTTTGTGATTGAAAAGTTCATCTATAAACTATAAGTTTTATAAGTAAATGACGATGATAAAAAGAAATTTTGATAAACAGAAGTAAAGAATTAAACTCTAGTAAGGAAAAATATTGATTAAAGAAAAGTAAGCGGAAGTTGGCTGGTTCTAATAATGAAAAAATGTTTAAATAAGAAAAATAAAAGAAGAGCAATTAATAAATACAGGCACAACAAGGAGAATAAGAAAACATAGTTTGTACTTTATTAACGCAAAAAATAAAGTAGTGCTAACCACTAAAACATTAACATGACATTGTATTGAGAATTATTGTAAAATAGAACTTACTAAAGACGGACAACTTAATTTTCACTCTTTTAACGAATAACCCTTGCCTTTCCAATCCAAAACAGTCTACTGACCCTAAATTTGCTCTCGAGCCACCGCAATCCTTCCAATTAACACTAGAACTTAAATCCCTCGTGCTAACAGAGAATACACTTCACCCCTCAAATATAACATAATACAATATCATAAAACAAAAAACATTCACAAAAAATCTTCCCTCGCAATATTACTGATTAGGATTTTTTACTGATTGACATTAGTTTTTATTAATATGAAATATGTTGATACTCATCCATTTACCCGAAGTAACGAAACAATAAAAGTAAATTATTACTAAGCTTAAAATGACGTAGAGAGTTTTTTTTAAACACTAATTTAAATACTCAATACTGCAATATTTCATTATCATCTATTATCTGTTAGAGTTTAAGAAAAAATCACTATATATTAGATTTCAAATAGATCGTATTTTTCATGATTCGAGCGCATTGTTAACTTCTCCCAAGTTTACTTTTCGTTTTAGCAAATTGCATGCAAATTATGTAACTATAGGACAAAAATATGCAAAAGTACCAAATATATTAGATAACTCGCAAAAGTCCTACACAAAAGCAACTCCTTAATTTATTTCTAAAGGCAAAATTAATAAATTACGTAATTATTATGTAATCTTATAAAGTAGTTTTTTGAGAATTCTTATTAATTTTTACCGGTTGTTTTTTTTTTAAAAGTTAATGGTTAGGTAATCTTTAAACTTTGTGCGAAAAACATTTTTTGAGTATCAACTTTGAACATCAACATAGAAGCAAAATAACAGTGGATGAGAATATTGTTACTACATTTTATGAATCAAGAGAGAGTTAATGGTTATGATAAAAAAACTAACATGCATGGGCCGCGTTTTATATAAGAGTAAATTTATGCATACCTTTGGCATGTGAATCTCCGCTCGGTGTTTTTGACTAGTTGAATACTCGTTTTGGCAAGTTACACTTCCGGCACACACCGCTCCACATAATGGACATTGAGCTGTGCAACCTAACCTTTGTTCTTTTAATGCGTTCAATGGTTTTAAAACAAACCATTCGAGCAATTTGTAAATGATATCTGCCTGAAAAAAAAATATTAAATAGAATATTAAATCTGGATAAGAAATAACCAATCCCAGTGACATTATTATATTTATCATTATCATTATTTTTTGAGCTTAATTAGGCTTATTTTGTTTTATGTGAGTTTTCTTAAAGTAAAGTTTATTTACATAAAAAAATGCTTTAAGATTTAGATATTAATTGAACCTTTAAAGAATGAATATCACTTTTCAGCAATTAAAACCTACGAAATCTTAATGCAAATTTAAAGAAAAGAATTCCTTTGGAAGTAAACGAAAAAAGGTGAGTAGAAGGAAGATTCCGAGGTTGATAAGATTATAATTAAATGTGTTCATTGTGAATTTAAAGTTAGAAATAGTGTATTTAGGCGCACCTAGATAGATGTAAGAAAAGGAAGTAACCATGTTAAACCTGAATATATCTTTAAAAGCTCAATGAATAATAAGTCCGAATTCCACCGTAACTCAAGCAAACTCGTTGACACCTTAAGCAAAGAGGAATATAGATTTTAGTGGAAAAGAACGCCTTGGCGGAATATGAAATTTAACTTACTTATTCGACTGTTGCGAAATTGCATATATTTGATTCAAAATTTAGGAAGGAAATAAAGTCATCCAAACATGTTTCGCACTACTACTGATACATTATGTGAGATATAGCTTGATTTAACAACTTTGAGTATTTCCAATCATTAATCAAAAAGAAACTAGCAATTTTCTTGAGCAAATTAAGTCATTAGATCCAGATCTAAGCAAAATATTATGAGACTCTTTTGATGCTGTTCAAAACTTGTACTCATTTATGAAGATTTAGCTCACTGCTGTGATGCAATAAAAACATGATTCGTAGCAACTATGTGACCCATTCATTTTCTAAATTACATGACTGATTGCTGCTACCTTAAGTAGTGAAAAGCATAAACGAATCCAGTAAACGAGGGCTCAAATAAAGAGTGGCTGGTGAAAACGAACCCGAACTTTACTAGCTTACTGTATAAGCTAACACTCAAGGACCAGGACATGTTTCACAAATGTATATTCGCAAGTTCTCTTTAAAAAACCTTCTCCCATCCCAAAGGTGGTTAGTTGTAAAAGATAAGTCAGCTTTTACAACTAACCACCTTTGGGATGAGTCTCTTGCAATGTGAATTGGTCCAAACTTTTAGTATACTTTTATCATCTCTGCTCTCCTGGCCGACCAAAAAATGTCAAAAAACTTCTCAGTCCCACTTTCCCATTGCACAACTTACCAGAAAGGAGAAAGAATGCACATCAACACAGCCATGTACTCCAGGGCCTTCTGACAGAACCTTTAGTCTTCTTCATAGAATTGCTGAAGATAATCTACTTTGTAAGGCCTTAGACATTACAACACAAGCTGTGTTCAGTCCCAGAACAACTCTCAAGCATCTTGATAAGCTAGCGTACTATGACAGCGGCAAGAAAGAAGCCAATATAAAATACAGAAAGGTTTCACGGTTGTTCAGAAGAGACAAGTTATTATACTCAAGCGCAGTAGTAACTTAAAAAATTTAGATTTTAATAATGGCTACGGTCCTTAGCAACGAATGTTTTTTTTAGTTGACTGATCATTTATATATGTTCCCATTTAAATCAACATTTGAAACTCTTTCTAAAACTGAAATCATCATAAGCATATCTCAGTTGGATAAGAAAATGATTCAAATAAGATAAAGATTATATCAAAAAGTTTAAAGTTGCGCTTTTCTAAGTAAATTAACATTCTTGAATATGCTGATTTGTTTACACTTTTAAAAACACATTATCTAATTTTCTGAGCGTAGAAATTAAATAATTTTTTTTTAATTTAGTTGAGTTTTTATAGTATTTAACACTTTTATCAGATCTTAGCACTCAACTTTTTCTTCTTGTAAATAAACATACATACATACATACATACATACATACATACATACATACATACATACATACATACATACATGCATACATACATACATACATACATACATACATACATACATACATACATACATACATACATACATACATACATACATACATACATACATACATACATACATACATACATACATACATACATACATACATACATACATACATACATACATACATACATACATACATACATACATACATACATACATACATACATACATACATACATACATACATACATACATACATTTTGATATTTTTTACCTTCTGAATTGGGTTTGATTGCTATTCGTTTGCTTAGGCAAACCAATAGCAAGAATTGTTTAGTTTTTCACGTGTTTTTTTTTTAATTTTTATTACTTCTTTTCTCACTCCTTACTCTTACAGGTTTATTTACTTTTGCTTTGTATTCATATTTGGTCTCTTTATTGTTTGCTATTACAATAAAGATTTGTGCTATTTTAGGATCAAGGACAAATATTAATGCAATGTTTTCAGCTGTTTGGCAACTTTTCACTGATCAACTTTAAAGATTTAATTTTTTAAAACTAGCTTGAAGTTTCCTTGAACTAAAATTTTGGTCATATTAGATTAAAAATTGCTCTAAACAGAGTGGTTAGTTTTTTCTTTAACACTTTCAAAACTTTTCATTGAATTATGTAATTTGCCTTTTTTTTTTTTTTTTAATGTTTGACGTGATACCAGAACTTTCATCATGTTTTTAAAATACAAGAACGTATATATATTTAGTGGACCAGTGAAAAGTTGCCAAACAGCTGATGAAAGATTGCATCAATACATAGGAGTTGTTCATGAATATGAAGCAAAAGGAAGGGCGGATTGCAAAAAAACCTGGAAGAGTAAAGAGTTTTCAGCTATTTGTTTGTTTAAGCCTCTGCTTAAGCAAACAAATTACTTGATTAAAATTAGAAATGTTGTTGTCAAATAAATGATGATGAAGATGATGATGATGATGATGATGATGATGATGATGATGATGATGATGATGATGATGATGATGATGATGATGATGATGATGATGAAGATGATGATGATGATGATGATGATGATGATGATGATGATGATGATGATGATGATGATGATGATGATGATGATGATGATGATGATGATGATGATGATGATGATGATGATGATGATGATGATGATAACGATGTGGCTGATTGTTGTATTATTAATGATTTATCAAGGCAGATGCACTTATGATTAATATCTAAATCATATTCTTTGATTGAATTAAACTTTTTTTTACATATACATGCAACAGTCAATACAATTAAAAGAGAATTTGTTTTAGTACTGGATATCAAATCTTCAGGTAAAACAAGCTGTTTTTATTTTGGACATAATGTTTTATTGAGTTGGTTAACCTTTATATTTTCCACAAGACAGAAAAAACAAAATAAGTGTTTACATTTTTTTAGAGTTGCTTGCTGTTTTGATATTTTACCACAAAAATTACACTGGTAAAGCTTTAAATGAGGATTGATTTCTTTTTTTAGTTCTTCAATATCTATTTCCAATTCATGTGCTGTAACAATGCCTTTTTTAATGGTAGCAATCATGGAAGATGACCACACTTTTTATTTTTGTTTTTGTGATTTAGTAACATTTAAACTTTTACCAAGTTTTTCTACCTGGTGACAGCAATAGCATTCATCACAATGAGTTTTCCAGTTCATATTTAAAAGAAGGGTTGTTGATTTCATTCTTTTGATCACATTCTTTATGGTATCATAAGGTTTTGAAAAATTTTAAAGGAGTGTACATTCTCTAAATCTGACAACACAACATGGAGTACATATTTCAATGTTATTTTTTTGGTTTATTCCAATAGGATACTTTTTTTCCCAACCAAATATCCACAGACCCTCTAAATAAGATTCAAATTTTTGTTATGGATTTTTATATAAAAATAATAAAACTTTTTGGATAGTTCTTGTGAATAACCATCAAACTTAACCACATCCATTAAGTGGTGTTTAGAATCATGAAGCAAATTAAGCTAATAAATCAATAAAAAACTGCATATAAAGTAAAAAATTTTATTTAAGATTATTAGAAACATTTTACATAAGGACAATTTTTATTTCACAAACGATATAAATAAAATGTTATCAATTTAGGACAACCGTTGGATGTAAATTTTGAACAAGAAAAAAAAATGAGCGCTAAGATTTTTTATAAGTAATAAAAAGTTAAAAGATTCATATTAGTAAAAGTAGAAAAAATTTTAAGTTTTACCGCTCAAAAAAAATGTAAAAAGACTTCCAAATTTGTAAACAAATCAAAGAAAAAATATTTTTAAGTAGATCCTTTTCAATCATAAAATAATATTCCCCTTTCATTTTACTTACTTTTTAATAAAATTAAGTTACCGAGACACTACTAACAGCCTAAAAGCTGGTTATCAATGTAGACGATTTTAAAAAACACGATAAGTAATGAAAAATTGGTCCCTAAGTAAAAATTAATTCTGTAACGAAGGTCAGCAGCCATTTTGAAAGTTCTAAAATTTTTATAATCCGACTGCGCTTGCGCACAATAACCTGTCGCTTATTAACAGAGTTTAAACAACTGTGGTTTGAGCTCGTGAAGTGTTAGAGAGACCTATGGCATTTTGGAAATCCGTCATATTCTCTGATGAATCACGATTTGCATAATTTTCAAATAGCAGGAGTTAACATCAAAGATTGCTGCCTAAAGTGAAACGTATAGGCTTCTCACCTATATTTTCGGGTGCAATATGGAGCAATGGTCTTTTAGAGTTAATGGAGTGCCAAGTTTATATGAAGTTAAAGATAATGGAGCGCCATATTCATATAATTTCAGCAAAATAAGAGTTCATATTGCAGGAAAGACTTCTTGTAGGACTATTGAACGTGACTCCTTCTATACGGGAGATGGAGCACCTCAATTAATTGCCAAAAGCCACCCAAAATAGAATTAAGCAACTTTTAATCAAAATAGAATTAAGCAACTTTTAATCAAAATAGAATTAAGCAACTTTCATCTCCAAGTCAGTCAGAAGATATGAACCCAATCAAACACCTCAGCGCCATATTTGACAGGAAGCTTCGCATAAAGAATAAGAGGTCATTGACAAAGACTGAATACTGTAGGTTATTGAATTTAATATAGCAAAAAAATCCTCAAGATGATATTCTTGAATTTGCTTCTGGCACGCCTATAAGAGCTCAACGCTGAAAAATGCAAACGAAATGTCAACTGAGTATTATCTACTCACATTAAAATCAAATAAAAACTTTTTTTTTTTTACCATTTGGCATTTATATACAATTTTTGAGTATCTATTCAATTCTGTTATGCTTCCATGCATGCCAGGTAAAAACATTGTTTTTACTTCGCTCAGTATCATGTTTATTTTTTTACAGATCAGATTTCTAGGAACAATTAGTTATTGAAGCCAATAATATTTGAATCAATGGCCACGCTGCGGCTTACTATTTCGAATTTTGTTATGAGATACTGTCGTGAATGTGCTTGATACAAACGCGGTCTTACAAAAAGGTTATACTTGGTAATGTGCCAGGCATGAGTTCAGTTTAATAAATTTTGCGTTTGTTTCTCCTCTGAGCTATTAAGTACCTGCAAATTGATCAATAGTAAGTAATCACAGTTAGAAATCTCTTTAATATCGAAAATTTTTTGTAATGTATTGAAATATTAACAGTCTCTGTTAATAGTTTTTAAATAAACTAATGAAGTTGGTTAATAATTAAGCTTTTCAATTTTTACTTACATCATTCATGTTGATGTTATCCTGTTCAGTGGCAGTCTGAATTATAGTTTTTAAGACATAATTTGCGAATGAACTTTCCAGTAATTCTTTGATGATTACTCCAGTGACATAAGAAAAGTCTTTAACTTTTTTAAGCTCGGCAACAACATCATTCAATGATGACTAAGAACAATTTACAAAAACATTTTTCATTTGACAATTAAAGGAAAGTTTTTAATAAAAAAATTTCAAATTATTTTTACAAGGATGATAAGGATGAAATTTAGAGTTAAAAATACTGCCTATTTTAAGAGTTTTTATTTAACTTTATAGCTACTGTTCTGCTTTTTTATTGAAAAGTTAAATTTATTCTCTGTTTAAAGAAGTCATAAGCTTTAAAATTTACTAAAAAGTTTTTTAATTTTATTTAATTAACAACAGAATGGTCTGAAATTCATACTATTATGAAGAAAGACCACGCGAAACATTAATAGTGTATTTTGCTTATGTCTTCCTACACAGTAGACAATATCATATTGATTTATCAAATTTCCTATTGGAAACTTTGACCAAAATATTTTCCTCAGGGTTGAATCTAAGGTCAACAATGACGAAAGAAAGGTCACATTTCACATTTGACATTGACCCATCTCAAAACGAAATGCAATGTTGTTGAAGCATGGTGTTAGAATTCAAAATATTAACTCATATAGCTGAAATTGTTAATATGAAAAATTTCGATTAGTGGATTTCACATACACTAAATGGAAAACAGAAGCAAAAGCTATAAAAAGCTAGCTTTATGTTGCTTTCTCTATAGAACTTCACAATCCACTATACTCACCATACGTATCCCCCACTGATTACTACTTCTTCTGCATTCTAGACAACTTTTTCATAGTGAAAATTTTTAAGAGCACAATTTTAACCTATGCTGAAAAACTGGGCCCACAGAAATCCATTGACTATTTTCTGTCAGGGGTTTACACCATCGATCTGAATAACTAGCCGCTTAAATGGTAAAAGCTTTCAGACAATAAGAATGCATACTTTGATAAACAGAATAAATCAATATATTTGAAAGTTATCAAACAAATTTGCTTTTCATTTCACCGATATTCATCCTTGATAAGCCAATAGAAATTGCAGTTAAAAAAAATTTCCTTAAACTTACTTAAAAGTGGTCAAGAAAGTCTTTAGTTAATCGGTGTAAACTTATAATCTATTTTTAAAATAACGCTCAAATCAAATATATTTATGTTAGAAAAAGAAACTCACATCACCTGAAAAGAAAATCCTTTTGACTTTAACTTATCGTTGATAGTAGTCCACCAGGTTTTTAGAGTGCTTGATATTGGGACTTCTTTAACGTTTCTGAATTCTTCAACAAGAGTTTTAATAGTTGTTTTTACCTTTTCTTCTATGCGGGTTTGAAGAAACTGATCTTGAATACAATAATCCGTCACCTTAAATTAATTAAGAACTTAGAAAACGCTTCTGCTAAATAATATAAACAAAATATACTACAATAATGTTCTGCGTACTGAAATGTTGATAACTACCTTATGAGTAATCCAGTCATTAACACAGGTCTTGTAATCATCAACATATGCCTTTAGCTTTTCAAAAGACTCTTGTTGGAGTAGATCTTTAAGTATGTTAAACATCATCGAGCTTTTTTGATTAAATTGGTCTTTCGCAAGCATTGCATCAAGCACTTCAGATCCAATGCTCAATTTAATTTGTTCAACTACAATTGGGCAAATTATGTTGTTAACAAACCTTAATGCATCTCTCGCATCACTGTCTGCTGTCTGGCATTCAATCC
Source organism: Hydra viridissima (assembly GCF_058129835.1). Classification (NCBI taxonomy): domain Eukaryota; kingdom Metazoa; phylum Cnidaria; class Hydrozoa; order Anthoathecata; family Hydridae; genus Hydra; species Hydra viridissima. Next base: position 2,377,491 of record NW_028324303.1, read on the forward strand.
GAAATTCATCAAAAAGCTCTGACTTTTGAGCTTCAAGGTAGACTGTTATTGAGTTTCTCTGTAATTGGTCCTTCAACAACTCAGTCATTTGTTTTACTGATACACCAAAAATACTGATGAGAAAATCTTTTTTAAATGATGAGGTAAGTTGAAATTCATCTGAAGCTAGACTTGAAATTCCATCATAAGCTATTTCAAGATTATTTGCCACAACTTCTGCATAACTTACGTCAGACTTTCGTTCACAATCTTTAATCTGTTTATCAATCCTATGTACAATAGTATTTTGTAATTTGTTTGCCTGCTCATATTGTTTGCCTAACGATGCATTTTGCATAATATTTGTGAGTCTTTCCATATAACTTGTTTTAATGTCTTTCCCTTTTATAGCTGGAAAGTAAAAATGAGCTGATTCTATTTTAAATTCAGATTTGAATAAGTTGTAATGTTTTGAAATACTGTCCTGGATTTCAGTATCACTTTTCAAGTTAAGTAGTTTCAGCTTTTGAAGTAAAAGCTCAAATGTATCATTCCATATTTGATTAAAGAGATTTTCTGAAGATTTTTTGGTTTTATCATCTTCACTTTTTGCCTCTTGAAGCCAACTCCCAAATATCTCATTGAATAAAGACTCTACTGCATTTTCGTTAAGGGGAGCATTGTTTTTTCTTATCTTTAGATTATCAGCTATTTCTCTTGCTCTCGACAGACAGAGTTTCTTAAACTCTTGTCGTTTTTTGAGTGCTGTCTTTATATTTCGGCACACTGAGATTATTTTCTCTTTTGCACTTAACTTTTCTCTTTCCAGCCACTGTGTTGTTTTGCGTTCCAGTTCGTAAGAGAATATCGACAGATAGTTTGCGCCCAAGTCAGAATCTGGCAACTTTTGAACATGCTCCCTTAACTTTTCATTCGCATTCTTTTTATGTGAATCAAGTTTTGGTACTATTTCTTCATTAAGTTTTTTACAATATGTTTCGAAAGCTAATATTTCATTTTTATGCTCTGAGGCTTCTTTAAGACTCTTCTCAAGAAGCTGGTATAAGAGGTTAGAAAAAATCTTTGTTAATTGAGTTAGCTCTCTGTCATAGATCTTTTGAAATTCATTATAAGTTTCAACAGCTTGGCTGTTTTTAAACCCAAAAATGAAGTTTTCTTGCTTTATTGCTTCCCAAATGTCTGACAAACGATTCAGAAATTCTGAAAGAGGCTGACTTTTTAAACACAGTTTTTTATATACTTGATATTGCATTAGCCCAACGGATATTGCATTCTTTAGTTGCTGGACAACTTCTCCATACCGAGGCTCAGGAGGGTTCATGGTTCCTTGCCAAAGGGCAGGTAAAAATTCAGGAACAACAGTTTGATCAACAAACTGTTCTTGTATTAATGGAAAAATTGAAGACAGCCCACTAAACAGTTGCACTTTTCCTTCCTTTTTCGCAACTCTGATAATCATTGAGCTTAGCTCTTCAAGAACTTTTTCAACTCCCAGCTTATTTTTCTCTTCGGCTGTAATGTCTGGAACCCCAGCAAATAAGATGTGGAAAGAAGATTTAATTTTCACTTCTTGCATTCGAATGAAAGCATGTGAAACAATTTGCAAAATATCAGATATGTCTTTGCTAAAGGTTTGCCCCCATATGTTAATAACTGTAGTGTTTGCAAGGCAAGCAACAAGAGTTGCAATTTCATTGTCATGTCTGAATGAGTCAGAGAGCTCTGGAGATCTTAACCCTTCGGAATCCATAATAATGAAGTAGTCACAATTGGTTTTTTCTCTTAAACTTTTAGCAACTGGAAACAACTGAAGAAACACGCCTTTTGTGCACCTACCTGATGAGACAGCAAATTTGGAGCCAAACATTGTATTAAGAAGTGTAGACTTCCCGCTACTTTGAATTCCTAAAATTGATAAAACAAAAACAAAAATGTCTTTACCGATTATGTTCTTAACATCTAACAGTACTTGCTTCACCCAACTCAATGGTATATGGGATGCATCTCCATCCATAATTTCGAAAGGATATCCTTTTATAAAAAGCTCCGCCATTATAATAGGAAGATTCCTTACGCGACTTTTATCTTCACAGCATTCATAAAGTTGTCCAATTTCTCTAAAAATATGTTCTATTCCAAATGAAGCCGCTGTAAACTTTTCAGATAACTGGGCAATGTTTTTCTTTTCTGCACTAATTAATTTCTCAATAGTTTGTTGATTAGCACTTTTAGGTAGGTTGTTTCTTCCTTGTTCTAGATTTCTTAAAAGATCTTTAAGCTTTTTGGCAGATTGCTGATATTCTTTTAAAAGGGGTGGGAGATTTTGTTCAGACGTCTCATTTAAATGCATTTGACACCAATGAATAAAATACCTTAGCACATCTGTGTTTCTAAATTCAATAATTTTCTCCAGAAAGAATGAAATTTCAGAACTTAATCCCTGCTTGAACTGCTTTTTTCTCATTTCACTTTTCTTGTCCCTTAAATCACTGCTATAAGTTTGAGGATTTGTACTTCCTATAAGTTGCTGCCTAGATTCTTCTTTATCCAACTTCGCCCAGTTCAACCATTATTCTCCCTGTAAAGGAACAACTTTCCTCTTTAAAGTACTACAATCAAAAATACTTACTTTGGACATAAAGTTTTCAGCTGCTATTTTTCCAATGTTACAGTTTTGTTTCATTTCATCAACCTCCATACCCATTGACCAAGCAGTTTCGGCATGATCTTCAAGTTTCAAAAGGTTTTTTGAAAACGGTTTTATAACATTGACTAGTGCTTCAGACAAAGTCTTAGGATTCATGCCAAAGCCATTTATCCATACTTTGTTGTCACTTGTCCTGGAACTTCCGTTTTTTGCCAAATCAATGATGATAATAAAAGCATCTGTTTTTTTGAGAAGGTCAATTTCTTTTTTTGTAAGTTTTATGTTATCTATAAAAATTACCACTGCAGAGGATACATTCAAAAGAAACATAAACTGTGTTTCATATTCTCTTATACTTCCTCTGAGGTTGTAAATACAATGAATGTCCTTGAGATGTTCTCTCTCTCTACCTTCAGGACAGTACCAACATGATTCAATGCATCCTCCGTTCAATTTTGAGGCTGAGTCAATTTCACTATGAAGAAAATGTGAATGATCTGGCCATCCTTGCGCTGAAGATAAAAATAGATTTGCAACTTTAGATTTAGAAATATTTGTGAGACCAATCCTGCAAAATGATATAGTTCCAATGCTTGCTCTTGAGATGAAACAATCATTAGTTTTTTTACCATAAACTGAATTGCTAGATAACCATTTCTTTTTCACTGTTCGCATTGCCCATAAATGAAAGAAAAGTTTACCTTCTTTATTTGAAACAATTGGAACAGCAAGCTGACATGCACACATTTTGTCATACACATCTTGTATTAAAAATTCATCACAAATTGACAATGTTTTCAGAATAAGATCCGCATTACTTTCCTCTTTACTTCCTCTTTTATTTCCTTTATTATTTTCTTTATCTTCCTCTATATAGGAACCATCATCATTTTTGCTCGAAAAGAAATCATCATCATTGACGCATGGGATTGTTGAAGATTCGTTGTTTGTAATTGCTCTTGGAGTTGATTGATTCCTACAATTGTAATCCAATAGCATAAGCTGCTTTAGATATCGCAAACATTTTCCGTTTATGTCTTTTTCTCCATCTAAACTTGATTTGAACAGGTCAATTGAGAACACATCATCATTGCATAGTAGTGATGTTCTCCTTTTACCGTCATTTTTATATATCAGAATCTAAAACAAAAGTGTTTTTTTAATTATTTTAAAATCTGTAAATAAAGAGGTTGGTGTTATTTGGATTTATTTTATTTAAATTCTTAAGGTAAGCCTATCGTTGCACGTGGTACAAGATAAAAATCACCAAACTAATTTAAAGATTAAACGTCCACTAGTTTAAATATTAGTATAAGCTCATTGCTAAATGTTGTTCAGCTAAGTTAATTGAAATTTTTAGAAAGGTTTTAATTAATCAATCGGTAGAAATAGATGTTAAAATAAAATTTTAAAAATTATTTTCTTTAATTCTTTTTAATCAACTTTTTAATCAAAACCCTCTTCTAATACTGAACTAACCAAATATCCAGCATCGTTGATAATATTTTGACTAAAATTTTCAGAAGACCTCGTAATGCCTTCAGCTTTTCTGAATTTAGACACTTTATGAAAATACTCTAACCTTTGAGGTCCATGTAAAGACATGGTTCTTTATGATCTAAGTAAAATTTTTATGAGGAGGGGGAATGAAGTTAAATAGCGATTAAGAAAAGCCATACACATAAAAATTTATTTAACCTGTCAATAAATGATGATTAGGTATTACAACAGAAGTAATAGAAAACTATAAAAACTTAAAAACAAAGTTAGGTAGGACTACTTGGATGAACAAAAAGGAAGAAAGACTAAACTAAGAATTTTGGGTAAGCATGAAGTCTTTTTGCGGTTGAACAAAATAAGAAAAGAAAAAGAAACTTTTGATTAACAGAGAAGGCAGTCTAAGACAGAAGATGAATCTAAGTTTTAGAATCAAATGACAAACTAGCAACTTGAAGAACATTCAAAATATACGAACAGGTACTCATGAAAATCATAGGAATGATTAATCAGTTCTGAAAGATAAATTTGCTTCCACAAGATAACAAGGAAGCGAACAAGAAAGATTTTGATCAACCTAAGGCAACAATTTGCAAACCCCAATTTATTAATACTAGTGAAACACCTCTAAAAGGAATTTTTGAAACGTTTGGACATGCCACTTAATAGAATTTTAAATCAATTAATCAATGAAGAATATTGTACAACAATTTAAAAACATAGAGAAGATTGTGTCTCATAGCGAATTAGTTTAAATTCTCTAAAAATTTAAGGTACAAGTTCAGAAAACCGAAGCGCATCTTAGTTAAAGATCAATGGAAATCATGATATCAGATTTCACAAAAATGTAAATGAATTTCCTACTAAACAGATACTCTATAATGAACTAGAGTATACTTTTGAACTAGTAAAAAAGTTTCATCCTTCAATTCAAAAGAAAAATTTTTTCAAATTATTCACCACAATTGCCATCCGAAAATATGTCATTTAATCATACATTACATTATTCAGAGCTCTATCAGGAAGTTAGGAGCCTTGCTATAACGGCTTTACATTTGCGATTCCTTTTGTTCATTTAAATAATTTTTTCATTCCATATTTTGTTTATTCATGACTATAAAAACAAAACGTTTCATCAAAGATTTTATTAGGTAAAGTACCGAAAAACGGAAGTAATGTGCCATTATGTTTAAAACACCGACTTAAATATAAAAGTAAGAACATCAATAGATTAAACTTAAGAATACGATCAGAATTTAAGCTATATAGATTTTAGCTAATTAGATTTTGTTATTTTGTTCCAGGTTTACCAAAAAGATTTAGGAACTTTTAGGAAATAGAAGTATCACGTGACGACGACGATGATGATGATGATGATGATGATGATGATGATTATGATGATGATGATGATGATGATGATGATGATGATGATGATGATGATGATGATGATGATGATGATGATGATGATGATGATGATGATGATGATGATGATGATGATGATGATGATGATGATGATGATGATGATGATGATGATGGTGATGATGATGATGATGATGATGATGATGATGATGATGATGATGATGATGATGATGATGATGATGATGATGATGATGATGGTGATGATGATGATGATGATGATGATGATGATGATGATGATGATGATGATGATGATGATGATGATGATGATGATGATGATGATGATGATGATGATGATGATGATGATGAAGACGAAGACAAAGACGATGACTATGAAGATATCATAAAAAAAGACAATAAATATTTTTTGTGAAAAATCTAATCTTAGTATATTGAGTTTTGCATTTCACCTTTTAAAACTTAGCTTTTCTCAAAGTACTTTTTTCAGGTTTTTACTCTAGCTACTTCGTGCCTACGTCATTATATTTTTGAGATTATTTGTTTAATTTCAATTTTTCAGTTTATGTTTTCAAGATTTACATTTCAGTTAAAATATATGAAAGGGCTAACGAATTTTAATTGTTTTATTAAGTAGTTAATGGAAACAGTATATGTAATTTATAAAACGGAGTATTTAATAATATTTACAAAATGGTAGTGATATTTGATAAATTAAAGAATTAGAAAAACTTTGTTCAATTGATTACATGTGATTTATTTTAAACGTTTATTATGTAACAGTAAAAGATTTAGTTTGTTTATTGAAGCACCGCCAGAACTCCTCTACAGAAGATAAAATCAAATCCAACGTAATACTCAATACAAACGCTGAAGACTTCCTACCTTACTTTGAAAATCAAGGGAACCTTTCTTTGAGAAAGAGAGATATGTAATGAGGGATAATAAAATCTAAAAGAACAACGATTAGTAAAAGACTTACACACGAAGACTTATTTAACCTACCATATAAATAAATGATGAATAGGCATAGTAACCCTTAAACTAATTTAGGCTGCATGAGGAGATTTTTTTCAAAGTCTGTTTTTCTTCTTCAATTGAAAGATAGATTTAAAAAGTTTTTACTATTACATTTTGTGTTTGTCCAATAGATTTAATTTTTGAAGAAAGTATTTTGATATAAATGAATTGTAGCCAGTTACTTTCAATGTGAAAGTAACTGGCTACAAGTCATTTAGTCATTTTATCAAAATATCTTTGGGCCACAGGAATGATGGACAATTACGTCACAACGTGTTGAAAAAATAAATCGCTCAAAAAAGGAAAATGATTTTAGGCTGCATTAAAGCACGTTATTTCAATTTTCTAGAAAATAGCAAAGTAAAAATTTACAAAAAACAGTTTATTAAGCTGTTGATAGTTGACTGTGAAATTGTTGACAAGCGAAGAGTCTCAATTAAAGAAGCAATGGTGGAGAGTGAATTTGGATTTTGATCCATAGTGATGCCTCCTCTCAAAAAGCGATCTGGTGCACATTTCTGAACTTTTAAAAGTAAAGCTTAGTTGTATGTAAATTTGTGTACAAGTATCTTAAGTTAACTTCAAATTTAATATAAATCAAAATTAATTGTAGTTTTCTATGTAAGTATGTACTTTAAGTTTTCTAACTAGCGGGTCAGCTGAAACAAAATTCGTTTAACCACAGTATTAGGGCTAGACTAAAGTTAAACTAACTTTTAAAATAAAAATGCAATCATAATTCAAGACATCGTAATTTCTTTTGTTATACCGGCTACTCGGCTTGAAATTGCACACCTACTTCTTATACACTTTTATGAGTAATAAATATTTCGACATACAGGTCGAAACAAAAACGCTAAACAAACTTAAAGATAAAATTTATTGTTTGTGCTACAACAACACCTGATTTAAAATACGTAGACAGAATTTAATAGACACAAAATAAAACAAAACTTTTATTGAAAATGGCAAATCATAAAATAATTATGTTTTTATTTTATAATTACATTTAGTAATTACAATTTGAATAATCAATACTTAGTTGACATTCCCGCTTGCATTTTGCAATTGTTGCACTCTTTTAAGCATACTAAAAATGAACTCACAAATGTCATGTTAAGTAATTTTTTGCCATGTTTCATACAATAATTTTAAATATTCTGTGTTTGATGATTGATTCTTATTCTTTATGCGAAGTTTCCAGTCTAATATTACCTAGAGGTGTTTATAGGGTTTATATGACTAAGTCGGTGACTAACTCGGTCATTGAAGTTTAATCCCATTTTGGTTCAACCAATTTTAAGTCGCATTGGCATTGTGACAAGTTGTTCCATCTTAAGTATTTAGAAGGAGTCCTTCCTAAAATATTAAAACTTGTTTAGCTGAACTGTTATTACCTTTGCACTCCACTAGTTCTGAACAATCACTCCATATTGCACCAAAAACCATGACTGAAAAGTCACTATTTTTTACTGTTGGCTGTAATCTTTTGATGTATGACATTATTCGCAAATGCAATAGTTCTCTTCACCATTTCACGAGCGTCCAATTCTTTCTGCAAAAAACTGGCTTTTTTCCAACAGCTTTCGGAAATACACTTTAGCCATGAATCCAAAGGTGGTAAGAAAATATTTTGGAGTGGCTTTTGATTGTATATTATTAGTATTTGTAAATGATAAAAGAATATACTTGACCTAAATATTTGAAAGTATTTATTAAGTGAAAAGATAAGGATCATTAGTAAATATCGTTATCATTTCATTTATATTTCGATTAAGGAATTATTTTAGCGTTATGAATTGTATTAACAATAACTTTGTTATTAACCTTTACGTAGGTCTAAAGTGAAAAGAATAAAAAACCCGACTGATTTTGAAAATTGGAAAGCTACTCATGGTTGTCAAATTAATCGTTTTGGTTTTGTAGTGCAAGAGAAGTTGCTTAACCTCAAGAAGTATTCTGTTTGTCCGTACAAAACGGAACACTAAGTACCAAAGAAATAGTAAATCAAGCTCACTTTTAAAAGTTGTTGAAAAGAAGCCATATGTCCCTGAAAAACTAGAATCTATAGGTAATTTTCTGAAATGAAAAGGTTATTTTTTGCGTCAAAATAATAAAAACTTAAAAGAGAAATTACTGTAAGATAACTCAAAGTTATCTGGGAAAAGGAGATTTACCAAGAACTTGATTAAAAGATCGTAAACTTTTGTTTGAGTGGTCATCAGACAAAACAAAAAAACCTTCTGAAATTGAGAAACTCTGTACTTACTGGCTTTGCTATAGCACAAATTTTTCAAATGAAATCACTTGTCACCAGTTTAGTTTAAAAGATAAATAATAGAATTTAAAGCTTTTTTCCTTTTATTTATTCTATGCATTTTTATTTAATTTTTTGATTAATAAATCACATTAATGTTTTTTTTTTTTTTTTCATTAAATGATTATTCTATTTATATATTTTTATGAAATTCTTCTTTTCTCATTAATTAATCCCAATTTTATAATGACATTTTTGATTAAAAGTTTAGATCTGACCGAACCAGCACGTGCAGTATTTACATAACTGCAACTTTTATTATCATTTTTAGTTTTTGCAAACAATTAAATGGCTCACAGATGTTCCATAACGGTCATATTGCAATTATAATTATATTTGCTATATCAAATTGAGGATGAAGAGACTATTGCAACCTTATCATCGGTGTAAGACGCTCCACTAGAATTTGAAAAATTTCTTGACGATTCGACATGTTAAACAAATATTTGACATCAATATTTTAAATGAGAAAGCACGACGTCAATAATTTAATTGTAATGACTGGTAAAATACAATTTACTATTTTCTGCAGTATTTTGACCAGAACTGGTTTCACTAATAATTACTCAAATTGTTTTAGTAGACCGACGAAAGTTTACTGAAATAGTCTTTTCGGATAATTACTTTAAGCAAGGACGTATTAATAGATGGATGTTCAACACATTGTTTTAAAAAAAAGATATGCGTGTTACGGAATTGCTCAGATAACAATAGCGAAACAATAGGTGATAATTACAAAACCTGGGAGTATTTTTATTTGATTCGACGTCGGAAAAAATGGTCTCGACTATCCAATAAAAATATTTCAAAATATTTTTCTGAACAGCAATATATAAAATGAGTATGAAAGAAAATTTCAATATTTATCAAGAAGATTATTTTTTGCTTGAAAATATTGATAACAAAATTGAAGTAGTTGTGGATGATTTTATTGAGCTAGATCTTGAAGTGTTAGCTGACTTGTTATATGAGGATTTCGAATTAGAGCTCATACCATCAGTAGTTTCTACTGAGAAGTCGATTGCAGAAGAAGAAACAAAAAAAAAGCTGAAGAAAACAGAAGAACGGTAAATAACTAAATTTACCTCTCCGAAATATCACAATAAATATCTTAGAGAACTGAATTTTAAAAAGCATGAAAAGAAATGTTAAATTGGTACTAAAGTTGTGTTTACACTCGCATGTTGTGGAACTTAACGTCTAAACTGGTGCTATTTTATACTCGCAAATACTCGCAGATTATGAAAATATTGTCATAATTTTTAATTTTGATTTTAGAAATTATTCAAAACAGCAAATCGTTGAAATGTACTATTGAACTTCCATATAGAAGAATGCAAGTTGTCTTTATTACACTTATTACATATACTGGTTTAAGAGAATGTGCACAGTTAAAAAATGGCTAGTTAAAGGTAATAGATGATTGACTTTCGTTACTCTTTACCTGGATTCCATTACATTCAAGTCAGTGTGGTAGATGGTACTAAAATCACAACAGACTTCTGAACATATTAATGAACAATCTTTATGTCTAATAATTTTAAAGTTTTTAACTGTGTTGCCTTCTTTCGTTTCAGTTATTCCAACATCCTCATTTGATGTACTTCGGAAAATTTTAAAATCCACATCCCATTTCTTTCTGATTAGAAAAAAAGATACTGGAAGTCATTATTACCTTTAAAGTTGTTTATGCATGAAATGTTGGAGAATATGATATTAGCAGATTGAAGGTTTAGTTGATCTGAAAGAGATTTGTTAATATCAATTGATAACGGCACTTCACGATTTAAAATAATTAGTCTCCACATGCCATTTGATTGGCAATAACTATTGATTTTAACTATTACAAAATAATTTTTGTTACTTTCATTGTAACAGTCAAAAGCATGTTTCGATGCAAATGCTTTTAACTGTTGATGAATACTTATCACATGTACTTTTTTATTTCTTCCAACTCTTGTGAGTGTGTTACATACATTACAGGTTTCTGTGAGTTCAGAAAAAGTGAGGAATTTATGTTGTTACTATAAGTACCAACAGTAATAATGATAAAAATAATATCATTTTAAGTTAAAGTAGCTTTACATGACTGACTGTTTAAAAATGTTTTATCAAAAATGCTCATTAAAATTGCACACTTTATATTTCTTTCCAACTTCTGAAATCAATAGTTTTTAATGAAGTTTAAGATGCTTTTAGTTATAATACCTTTAGACAAAATGCAATTTAGGTATCGAAAATAAGAAAATTTATAACTGGGTTGTTCGCGAAAAAAAAAAATCACAAATTCAAGAAAAAAAAAGCGATGCAAATAAGTTCGACATTTTCGACAAAAATAAGAAATACTCTTTGACATGAGCCTTAAAGTGGGAAGTATTATCTGAGAGTGGGGTAAAAAGAACACTGAAAATCTATTATTCGACCTTTAAACTATATTATAGCAATTTTAGCATTACAAAGGAAATTTGTTTCACTTTACTCTATCCATTCTAGTAAACCATATATAGCCTTTTTGCAAAAGGCTAGTTTTAGACGTCAAAGTTTAAATAGTTAAATTTTTATTTAGAAAAGTTCATAGCTCAAATCAACCTTTTTCAGATTTGTGAGCTATCAATTTTTTTGTCTTATAATCATAAGCTTCAGTAAATGCATTATTGTAATGGGTTTATTGCGGGAGGTTTAGTGAAGCAAAGTTGGCGCGTAGAAGTCGGAATATCTGTATTAGGAATTTAGAAAATTGACAGTAACGCCCATAGTTTTTGGCTTATTGGCAGCACCTTTGATCTATAACAATGCGTTGAACGTCCATCTATTAATACGTCCTTGCTTTAAGTCAGCACACAGTGAGTCAGAAAGGTGAAGAATGGCAAAAATAATACAACCCTCAAATATAAACATGTCATACCTCAATTCTAGTATTTTTGGGTCAGAAAATTTAAATTTGTTTATTAGATATAAATTTCACACGTACCCAAGAAGCGTGCAACGCGTGCGAATGCTTCTTAGTGCCATTTACGCGCGCAAATTTCAATTTAAATTAAAAATTTGGATTCCTTGATCCCAAATATTATAAAATACAACGTATAAATTTTATACCACGTATTTTTTAAATAAATTTTACGTGTATCTAAAGCGCGTTCTACACACCCGTATGCTTGTTAGAGTCTTTTAAACGCGCACAAAGATTTTAAATAAAAAAATTTTGGGTCCTCAAATCAAAACGCTCACTCATTCTAATTAAAATAAAAAATTTGGATTCAAAAAAACAAAATGCCATATTATCTTATTTTACTATTCCATGACCAAAACAAAAAATGAAAAAACTATTAGAGAAACAGCTATATTTAACATCAAGGGATAGAGGTTTTCCATTTTCAGATTTGTGGTTTTTGAAACAAATGCGCTTAATGAAACTGATAATTTCAGGGGTTACCTTCCGCTACTTCTAACATTGCCTCAAACTCGACCAGCAAATTCATTTCAGCTTTAAGATATTTATCTTTATTTCTGATCAATTCTTTCGCTTCTTTTTGATATTGGAGATATAGGGATCTATAATAATGTGTACTAGAGTGCTTCTTATTTAAACATACTGTTTCCTTCATGATAGTTAGTTTAAGTGAAACAATAAAAAAACTTTTCTCGTTAACTTGGGCCATTTTTTGTATCAGAATATTTTTGTTTATATTTAAGCACACTTTGGAGGCACCATCAAAACCCCTTTGAAAGCGAAGTACACGCTCAAACTCGCAACAAAAATTCTCATTGAGTCTTTACATTCAGTAAAAGTTAGTATCCTTGTCGGAGTAAGATTAAACATATTCTGTAGAGGAGTTGAAGCAGATATTTCTGTCTACAACCTAACTCTCTGGATATAATACACTCGCAGGATAACATTTCTGTCTTTCAATCTTAATTTCATGAAGTAAAGGATAAATATCTACATTCTATATTATGGATGAATTTATGATAATTTGATAATGTTCATTGGGAAGATCACACTGAAGTTAAAGCTCGAGGCATCTTTATTTTTATTGGAAAACTTATCTCCAAGCTTTTCACTTTGCCAGGATTTGTAGCATTTCTACTGATAAAGATAAAATCTTTCTAGATAAGCTCTCCAGAGGCTTTTCTTATTGATGCTAATGCCAAATCTTTAGCAGGATTATTAGTGAACTTGGTAATCTTAAATAAGATAATTTTTAATACTTAAGTGAATAAACTACTTTTTGAATTGGTATGAATTGAATTGATTTATAGCTACCTTAGATGCTCATGCTTCGCTCACTTAGATCTTCCCAGCCCTTTTTTTTTCTACCTGAACCTGAGGAAATGTCGTTTCTGTTAACTGCTATTTCTTTATCCAACCAGATTTCCTCATGTTTTAGATGCTTTGATAAGGTTCTTGAATGTTTCAGCAATTTAGATTTGAATTTACAATTAAATATTGATAGAGTTTACTTAAGATTTATTACTTCAGGTTCATCGCTACTTCTATGGTCTAGATTCTCCAATCTATGAAACTCAAGAAGAAGAGCCTCAAATATATTATCATGATTAATTCTTAACTCTTGAATGATAGGAACTCAATGCATTTTCAGGATGAATGTAAGCAACGAACTTTTATTCGTTGTTTTGTATAAAAGTTTATCTATAGACGTTTAATTCAGGCAGTAGGACATCAAATCATGCAACTTTTGGTTTTTGAGGTTTGAAATTTAGCATGATTTATTTGAGCATGAGTTTATGAAGGTTGGTTTTTGATTTATGACAAATTACTTTTGTAGTGGTAATGTAGTGTGAAAAGTAATTAATAAGTAATTTTAAATTTGACTTTTTTCAAAAGGTTGTATATTGAATTGGGGCAAGTTCGAGCAACTGATTTTTTTTTTCTGCTTTCATATATACTGTGAGGAGGGAAGAGGAAAAAAATTGTAAACATTATCTTTAAGTTTTACCCGACTCAAACAAGCTACATTCGAACGAGGAAAAGAGTGAGTCAACCAAAAAAACACCAGGTGGACACACATGTCTAATAACATGAAAAATGAATAAGTCACACCATAAATGATATGACTTTAATTAGCAAAGTTCTAGAAAGTTCTGCAGCCACTCTGATATATAGACTAACAAAAAGAAAACTAGTAAAAATTGTTTTAAAAGAATACCATGACTCAGCAGTTAAAACTAAAGTACTGAACGAACTTGAAGTAAAAAATAGAAATCTATTGTCTGGACGAGAATTCAAAATAACAAAAAAAACCAAGTAAAAAAATCTTTAACATTTGGTTTTGAAGTTTTGAAAATGAGTAAAAAGAGTAAAACCCACTCAAACTCATATGTGATATTCAAAATCAAAGAAAAGCTGAAACAACATATAGATTATGTATGACCTTTTTCATGGTTCAAACAGAGGTGAAAATGTTATCTCTTAGCAACCCTTATAGAGATCTTCAATTATTAATTAAACTACATTTAAGAAAGCAATCTAATTTGCTTCTCTGCATTTTTAAAATTTCCAGCATAATAGCAGATCTGGTCACCATTTTCTACCAATATTTAATTTTATACCCAATATTAATATTAAGAGAATATATATATTGATGAGAAATAATTGAGAATATTGATTAAGAAAAATAAGTAAGAGAAGAAAAATCAGTCGTAAGTATTTTTATTTTTGTTTTCATTTTGAGTAAGGCAATATTATTATTATCATTAATATTTTTATTATTGCTTTATTTGAGTTAATAACTTTTATTAAAAAGTCTGATGTTCCCATCGCATGTCTAAATTATTCTGCTTCACTCTATCCGCATCACCATCATCACATTAATCACATTTAACATAGTTAACATAAAATAATATAAATATAATAAAACCCATCGCCCTCACAATACCAATCAGTGGGAAAATGTTAAAATTACCATGGAATCTGGTGGAATCTCTTATTTTTTCAGCAGAACTCATTCTTAAACAAATTTTAAAAAATCAATATAGGGTACTTTTTTAAAATCTCAGGAATGACAACCTAAAATCAAAATGCAGTGTCAAAAATATTGCTTATAGTTATCAAATATCTTAAAAATATGCCTTCATATCAAATTTTGAACTGCTTTTACCTATATCAACCTTAAATGAGTGATACTAAAGCGAACATTTTGTACGCAAGTTTCGTAATAAAAAATAAATTATGTCTAAGGAAATGGTGCAAAAACTAGCGAATCCTTCAAAATTAACCATAAAGCAATTAATTCCAGTTTTCTGGTGGTATTAGTTACATTTCAATTTATTAGTTCCCAGCTATTTTTTTTTTGGTTTTTTGCCAGCTTTTTTGATTTTGACTCACTGTGCAGCGCTCCGAAACGATCCGTAAGTTGATCCTTGTTTAAATAGCATTTCATCACGTGCACATATTATTATCACGCGCTTATAGTATCACTTCACGTGCACATAATTTATAAAGTGAACACACGCTATCGGGTGTATTGTTTTGTTAAGTATGAGGGGAAATGATTTTGTTAAGCATGAGGAGAATCGATTAGTCAATAATACCCATAATGGTTAATTATGGGATTAATATCTTTTAATAATTGATAAATATGAGTTAATATGAGTTTTTCAATGAATGTAAGCTAAGTGCGAATATTGGTGTAAATATAAGTTTAAAAATAGTGTTTAAATTAAGAAAATTTTTGTCATGTTTAATCAGGATTTTTTTTCAGTGTTTACGCTATTATTTTAATAAAGGAGTAGATTTATTTATATCGAAAAAAAAAAAAAAAAAAAACCATCGCGGTTTATCCTGAAAAGAGATTTTTAGCAACAGAGCTTTTTACTTTAAAAAAATGCATTTATAAGTGCAGCACCAATATTTTATTTGCATCAATCTTATATAAATTAAAATGATTTGTTTCTCAAACTGAAAAGCTCAATATTTTTTCAGTTTTTTAACTGTCAGTTAGAAAAATAAACTCTGCCGGAGATTTTATTTTTACTTTTGTAAACATAAAATTCAGCCATAAATAAACCAACAGCGTTTCTTTTATTCTATGATTCTTGATTTATGAAATTAAGATAGCTATAAGCTAAATTTGTATTGTAGTTATCAGCTTAACTGGCTACTAAAAGTAAGCTATTAAATAAGAAGATATAAATCTAAATAAACGGATACTAAAAGATAAGATATAAAATTTTATGATGAAAGAATTAAAACTCTATCAATATCTTGATATGTGCTGTTTGTCTTTTACCACAAATCAAGGTTTAAGTCCGCAGAAACGCAAATCCTTTTTAAAAAAAAAAAAACATCCTCGAAAAACACTATGAGATAGTTCATTTACGATTTAAACAAGGTATAGCAAGATTGATTAAAAATAGAAAGCAGTTAAAACCAGCATAATTTTTGGGGTTTCTAAAAATGGCAAATTTCTGTAATGCTACTGCTCTTCTGTTAAAACTTCAGAACTAAAATAGGGGAAGGTAAGGTAGAGAGAAGTAAGAGGCTTAGTTAAGAAAAGGTATTTTGTTTATCAAATATTAGGATTTTGTTTATCATGATGTTATTATTTTATGTGCTCATATATCAACCATCTTGGTTTATTGGAGTTACCTCATAAGTTTTAACTTTCGGTTTTTCAAAGATAATTTTTGTTTTTAGCAAACAAAAGTAATCTTACCTCCCTTTTGTGTGTTATGGAGATCATGTTTGCGATAGTTTAAAAAGTTGAAGTTTATTATTCTGATTATTGATATTTTTGTTTACTTTAGCTTTTAGTAGATTACTTGAATTTAATATATTATGGCGGGGCACAATGAATTGGAGCACAGTGAACCGATTGATTTACTGCGTCCCATTAATGATCTTAAAGATTAAATTCATGCATTTTTAACAAAAAACAGATTGACCAAAAAATTGGTAATGCAAGTTCAGTAAACATGAGAGAGGCAGTGTATACAGTATTTAAGAAAGGGCAAAGCAATTCTGCTGTAAGAAAACAAACTGAACTTGCATTTTCAAGTTTATGTCAGTATGTGGAAAAAGCTAAACAAAATGGTTTTGATCAAATAAAGTATAAATCAAACTTCAGTTGTTAACAGGTTTTCACTAATGAAGAAATATTGTTAAAAGACTACGTAGCGAAGACTTCCAGGACATGTCATGGATTACTTGCACTCAGTTAAAGAACTTAGCTTATGATTTTGATGACCTTAACAGAAATATTGTCCCACAATGGACAAAAACCTGACAGTAGGAAAATATTGGTCGTACGGTTTTATGAACAGATATAAAGAACTTTCATTACATTGAGCAACCAGTTATCATGTGTAACAGGTTTCATGACATCAATAGTTTCGATGCAAGACAGGTTGTTGCCTTGAAGACTTTTTTAGCTCTTATGTTACTGATCGACCGTTAGAATAATACAATGTTGCTTTCAAATTTCAAAATCTAAAAACTCCATTTTATCAGAATGTTTAACATCTAGCTTCAGACTTCAAAAATTTCGTAAAGCCAAGATCTTCATTCTTACATGGTCTCCTAAAGAAATCTCACAAGCACCACTATGAAAAAACATAGATGGAAGTATAATGGAAAAACTTAAGTTTCAACAAATATTGTAAAAGAAGGAATAATAAAAGTATTAATAAGAAAAATATATTTCCCCAAACAAAAAGAAGGCTGAGAAGATTTGCAAAAAACAATTGCAGCTAAAAAAAGTAGCCAAAAAAGTTTGTAAATAGTTATCATGTAAGTTCATCTAATAAGGCAGGTGATGCAGCTTTCTTAAGTTTTCACTACCAGGTAGTGAAATAGATGTCACCAGTAGTCGTACATATGAGACCTTGTTTTAAAACCAAAGCAAATTAACTCCAAGTAATTATGCTTTAGGCAAACTTGCTAGTTAAAAAAGTTTAGTTTTCATGTTTGTAAAGTTATTAGTAATAAACACAGTGAAGACATGGGCGAGATCTTTTTTTCAACAAATATAAGTATTCACTTTCCTTTATTCTTCCAACAGTTGATCATATTTCTTAAGTATCGCTTTAGGATATTTTGGAAAGTTACCTAGATCATTATTTCGTGGAGGGACTGCTAGAGTTCCTCATCATTTTCTTGTTGACATAGATGGCTGAATAAGTTTTGTAAATATAGATGGCTGAATAAGTTTTGTTATCAGTAAAATGCTTTCAATTTTCAATGTCAATTTTTTTAGATTTTATACTCATCTAGTTGCCAAAATTATGCCAAAAATATTGTGTATAGTGTCTTTGCTCCCTCAGTTTCAAAAATATTTGGCTCCACCCTCATTTTTTACTATTAATTCACAGCTGTTGCAATTGATTCATTGGGGTATTGTGAATTACTTAATACCACTCACTTTATATCTCTCTGTGAGCCAGTAGATAATAAATATTTGGGTTTTAGTGAATTCTTATCGTGAAGGACATGTATCTTAATCCTTTCGTCTTTAAAAAGTTAAAATACATATTTTAATTTTTACTTAACTTAAAAAATAAAGAAAACCGATCAACTGTCCTCTATCTTCCTTAAAGATAATTATCATTTTTCATTTATATATTACATTAATATTCGTTTGTTCATATGCTAAGCTGCATATATTACATTTACAAACTAAAAAAGCATTTCATTTATTTAATTTACATTATCCTAGCAATAAAAATGTCCATGAATGAATAGGAATATGATAACTAAGAAAAACTTAAAGTGCAGAGATGATCAACCTGAATGTAAATCCCGGTGACACTGATTAATATTACCGAGGAAAAGGCTGTTTGACAGCTTTTTATTTATATTTTCTTCTTTCAATCAGTATCTGTAATTTTACAACTGTTTTGTTTTTAAAAAGGAAACAAATTTGGTATACTAAAATCGAAAGTGAAAGTAAAAGTAAAAAAACTTGTTTCACTGAAAATGAAAAACCAGAATGAAGACAAGCTGTATTAATAAAAATGTAGATTTGCATTGAAAAAAAAGATTTCAAGTTTACTTGGAATTTAGTATTAGTTCTGATAACCAAATTTTGCATATTACTCGTATAACTGAAAAAAATATTAACAGATTTTGCATACGTTAGTATAAAGTTAAGACAAGAACGTTTCAGAAAATTAGCTATACCTCGTTTGAGTTTGCCATTTTTTCTCCGAAATTTGATTCTAAATTTGATAGTTTCAGTAGTATAACTCCATCCGCTTAGAATGTTCCTTTAGCCAAGAATTTTAATCGAAGTTAGGTTGATTTTTATAACTAAATTGCAATAGATGGAATTACAAATTGGTCCGCATAATATGGCCGCTAATAATTGGTATTTTAGCATAATATGGCCGCTATTTTCTTAAAAATACAAGAAACTTGGCAAAATTTTTTAAAAATTATAACCATTAATTTTTACTACGTTATTAAGTAATGCGAATTTTGTTGATTTTCTAAAAAAAAGATTTTGTACAGACTTCTTTTGAAACGTTCAGTGTGGTACAGCTCGAAATTTGCGTATTATCGTTTTTTTAATCTCAAGTTCTTTTATTCTAAAATTAATGGTATATTAAAGTGTTCCGACCGAAAGTATTATTGGGAAAAAACGTAAACACGGAAACACATATACGATATAGCGTAAGAAGAAAAGTTATATAAAACTCTAAAAGACGTAAACACTGTAAACAATAAACGATAAAGCGTGAGAAAAACTAAATACAACTGGGAAAAGACATAAACGCGAAAATCTGCCGCATAAATAAAAGATGAAAAGATATCGCAATTGGAAAACAACTGAAAACAATAAAAACTCAAAAAAAATAAAGTTAGAGGGAGAAGTAATAGAGATCAGAGCGACTGATGAGTACGGTCGTCTCTTTACAGAGTTAGGAGAAAAGGAGAAGAAAGACGTAATTTTAAAGAGAAACCTTTAAGAAAGTTTTAAGAAGAACTTTAAAAAGAGAAAGAGTCTCGTGATAAGAAGAGTACGTTGATGAATAAGCAGTTTTATAGTGAGTAGTTGAATAAAAGAAGAAAAGAAGATTTTAATATTGATTGTCGGAGAGTAACCAAAAGATTTAGTTAAAGAAAAGATAATCGCAATAAAAGAAGATGTAAAAGAAAGAGGAGTAACTGATATAAGCAGTATTGAACATTGTATTTGTATTATATAAAAGTTATAAGTATAAGAGTGCTAACCATTATACACCAATAGAACATTTGTTGAGTTTTATTACATTATAGAATATACTGAGGACGGCGAATATAAGTTTAGCCCTTTTATATTAAACCTTGCTCATTCCTAACCAAGCTATTCCCAAATCTCGCCCTTTCCTAACCAACTAATCCCCACGCCACTCAACCTCGTTCCCAAGCTCCACATACCTTCACACGCTTTAAATCCAAACCTTCCCCCTGCTTTTCTCTTAATTAGCTAAACAGTAGCAAACATTAAACTAAATAACAAACAAAAATTAAAATTAGTTATTAAATCATTAAAAAAACGCTGCCATCACAGTATAATCGTTTTTTTATTCACAAGTTTTTATATTCTATAATTGTTATTGCGTATAATCGTTTTTTTAATCTCAATTCCTTACATTCTATAATTGTTGGTATATTAAAGTGTTCTGACCGAACTTTTAGTACTTTTTAATTTTTTTGAATTTTTTTTGTTCTAAAGGCTATTCCAGTGGAAACTCTGGATCTCCTCTTGGACTACTAAGCTGTAATTCTTTGATAAGTCACCCAGTGAAGTTAAAGTTTAATTGTCCATTTTTCCTATTTGGTTTTGCAAATATTGAACTTGCGATTTTGAAATATAAGAATGAGAAGTATAATCTTACAACAAATCAAAATCTACAACGGTCGAACACAATCAAATTTAGTACATTTGAAATGTATTTTTCTCAAAGTTGCTTGATAGATTTTTCTAATTTTTCTGCACAATGAAACTGATGTGTTGTTGTTTGATAATATTGGTGTTAAATATTAGTTATTATTGTTATTCGGTTAAAATGAGTAATCAAATATGAAATTAAGAAAAAGTTTTGCGAATTTTGTTCAAAATCCTACTTAATCACAAGCTGAAGCTTGAAATTTGGTTAGTGTTGCTCGATCTTCAGCTGGATTTCTTTTGCATCAATAAAAAGAGGCTCGGTATATTGAAAGAAAAGCAGGAAGAGGAAAAAGAAAGGACTTAAAAACAACATATAAAGCAAAATTAATCATTCTCTCCATAAAGGAAAACTCATGTCAGTCCCTGAAGAATCTTGCAAAAAAACTTAAATTCAGACACGTTTTATAGAAAAAGTTCTTAAATCTCAAGATTATGATTCATATCATAAAAATAAGGTTCCAAAGAAATTCATTTATAGAAAAATTGAAGCGATTCGTTGTTCAAAAAAGCTATACAAACTTGTGCGCTGTAAATCCTGTGCATAATTGAAGATGATGAAACCTTTTGCAAAAAGGAATTTTTACCATTAACTGTCGTAAATAACGTCTTCAAGATGTAATTAGCGTGTGTGAAGATGTTAATGTTTGTAGGTGCTAATGTGTGTAGGTGTTAATGTATGTAATTGTTAAAGCATTAAATGTGTGAAAATGACGCGATTGTAAAAATGTATAAAAAGAAAGTGTATTTTGTAAAATGTATTGATTTGCAGTCAGAGGTAAAAAATATTATCAAGTTCAAAAGTAAAAAGTGACTCTTTAGTGTCTCAGGGAAAGTCTAAATAACTACTAGAAAAGGAGAGTTCTGGAACAAAACCATTTTTGATCTCCGTTATGAGATTTTTGTATAATCGCGGGTTGAAAATTTTCTGAGACAAAAAATGATTTTTTTGATAATCGAGGTTTGAAAATTTTTCTGAGATAAAAAATCCCGACGACGACGATGAGAAAACATTTTTTTCATGACGTGATAACGCGTATTGAAAAAAAAACTTTAATTTTTGTAAAGGTGTTTAAAAGTTGCGCGAAAAATTTCTTTTTTTCTTTGTTCTTGTTCTTGTTCTTGTTTTTCTTCGAGAATTGATTTGTATCTTTTAATTTCAAGCCATCCTAATCCTTTGCTCCTTAAATATTCAATGTGGTCAAGTGTTTTAAAGCTTCTAATTTTTCCGTCCTCATTTCTCAAGATTCTAGTTTTTCTGTTCATTTTATTACGCCAAGAAAAAAATTTTTTACAAAATTAAATTTAAAAAAGGGACGCTTGAGAATGGGGAGTTTGGCCCGAGAAGCAATCCGGCGCCGATGGATTCATATCCTCTTCCGCTTTGGACGTAAAGTCCATCTCTGACTGAGCTTCCTTTGACCCAGGGTGTTAAAAACAATCCGTTTCCTCTGTGGGTGCCCATTTTCATTCCATTTCCATTTTTTTTGACGTATATAACACCCCTTCCTGAAACTTTGTCGATAACAGTGGATCCAAGCGAAGAGGCAGCTCCACCCAATAGACCAGTGGCAACCACAAGAGCTGCTCGCGCTGCAAGCATGCCTAATAAAGGCAAAAAAGCTCCAATAAATCCTCCTTTTACTTTTGCGTTGTGTTCCACTTGAGTTTTGCTCATTTTTATGGTGACTCCGACTCCTCGATGGAGAGAGTCCACAATTTTTTGATGTTGACTTTCTGTCACAAGTAAAACGTCTTTTCCGTGAAAATCGTCTCTTGAAATCCTGATGCTCACGGGTTTTCCTTCCATCATTGATTTTTTATTTTTTTGATCTGTCCCTGAGACACATTTAATTTGACACTGACATATTTGCTCATTTTTAAAATGCCGGAAAAAATATTTATTTCACTTCTCGAATGTGATAACGGATCGTGATGTCCTCGCCGCGAAAGTCGATTAAATTTCCGTTTTGATCGATGATGCGTGTGATCATCGTGGAGATTTCAGGCACTTTGACAGGGAGGTAAACCAAATGGGTAGGTCTTTCGATGATTTTAAAACCAGGACCCACGTCGGGAAAAAAGGAATAAATGCAATTAAATTGTGAGCCGTTGATGTATGCCGACCCGATAACGTTGTTGACGATTCTGATCGCATTGACGCTTGAGATTCTGACAATGTCGTCGGACACGTATTCGGAGTTGGGGTCCAACTGTCTTTTTGTAAATCCCAAAAGGGAGGCGATGCTGTTTTCCACGTTCAAGTCCATCTTATAATTCAAGCCAAGTTTAATGGATGATTTTAAAGTGTTTGAATTGGCTGTGATTTTTATGTTTTCTGGAGATTAGCTGATTTTATTTGCGGCAACGTAGCTTGCGCTTTGTGATGCGTAATTTTTGATTGTGTTTGAGACGGACTTTTTCAAATAATTGTTGATGTCGATGATGTCGTAGCTCCCTTCTGGAATGACGACGTTTTCCCAATTGCCTCCGTTGTTCATGCTGTACCGGAAAGAATTGTTTTTGCTGGTGATGTTTGGAAAGCTGTTTCCGTCTCCAGACCGAGAAAAGCCATCTTATAAGTTTTCCCTTTTTCAAAAACGATTTTGTCCAAAAATTCTTTTATTTTTACGTTGGAGTTTCCATCCACGTCGATGATTATGCCTGACATTTTTTTAAATGGACAAAAATTTTTTTAAATGGCTTGTTTTGGAAAATAAAAATTGCTAAATCCGCTTCGATATTTTTCATCGTATTTTTTTGACGACAAATCGATAACAGCAAATCCGTGAGGTTCAGACCAGCAATGTCTGCAAAACTTTTTGAACTCTTCTTTTTTCATGTCGCTAGAAACGTGGTCTCGAAAAATGTGGTCAATATTTTTTGAGTCTTGAGGAAACAAGCAAATAAAATTGGTGTTTTCTCTGATAGTTTGTCGGGGGAGCATAAATTAATTTTGAGCGAGGTAAAAGCAGTCGACGTTGGAGTGTCTTCCTCGGATGTAATATTTTTTGCACTTGTTTTGTTTGGTCAATTGCAAATCGTCAAAGATCATTAGATTGTTTTTTGTCGAATCAAGATCTTAAGGTTCAGGCACATCCTCAGCCGTTTCAAAAAATTGACACTCCATGTCCTCGGTTTCTGAATAATTTTTTGAAAGGTCGTTGATGACGCATTCAGGGTTTAGATTTAATTTTTCCATTTCTTTTTGTACCTTGAACAAATCGAGAATAATCTTTTTTGGCAAATTTTTCTCGAACGAGCTTTTCAGTATTTTGTACTCGGGTTGGAAAAGAGATTTGCCAAAGACCTGCAAGTGATTATAATCCAACCATCCAGGCTTGAACAGTAAATTGAGAAGCAAGGTTGTTTTTTCACAACCTGATTTTCCGACGATGATCCCTCGAATGCTTCTTGGTAAAAGCTCATTGTTGTTCCTTTTGTTTTTTCCAATATTCCATGACAAATCGGTTACTTCCATTTTTTTATTAAAAAAATATTTTATTTTAAAAAAATGTACTGCGTCAAATGTAAAAGGAAAACAGAAACGATCCATTTGAGAAACGAAAAATCAAAAAACAACAGAAAAATGATAAAAGGGACTTGTGATGCTTGCGGAACGACCAAATGCACGTTTGTTTCTTCACATGCGCTTGAGGGATCATCTTCGCACGCGCTCGAGGGATCATCTTCTTCAACAAAAGAGGGAGACTTGGTCGAATCGATCAACAATTTTTCAAAAAAAATAAAGCTTCTGTAAAATATTTTCAAAGTATGGGTGGATCGTTCCGTTGAAAAGCAAAACGGGCCTTGAAGTGGCTGAAGCGTTGAAAAAAATATTTGGTGAAAGAAAATGTGTAAAAATGTGGGTGGACCAAGGAAAAGAGTTTTACAACAAGCACGTGAAAGCGTTGGGTGTTCAATTATATTCCACTGAAAACGAAGAAAAAAGCTGCGTCGTCGAGCGATGGAACAGAACGATGAAAGAAAAAATGTTTAAATATTTTTCAGCCCACAGCACCAATAAATATATTGACGTTTTGGATGAAATGGTAAAAAATTACAACAGCACAAAACACTCGTCCATAAAAATGACTCCAATTGAAGCCAGTGAGGAAAAAAAATTAAAATATGGTCTGGATGAACCTGAATGGAAAGATGCAAAAAGAAAGACCAGAGCCGAAATTTTTAATGGGTGACAAAGTGAGGATCACAAAAAAGAAGACCAATTTTGAAAAAGGGTACACGCCGACATGGAGCGAGGAGGTTTTTACCGTGTCAAAAATTCAGCGAACGGATCCACCCACGTACAAGGTTACCGACGCCAACGGTGAAAACATTCAAGACACTTTTTACGAGCAGGAGATGCAAAAGACGCATCAAGAAATATTTAGGATTGAAAAAATAATTCGCCGAACAAAAAGCAAATCACTGGTCAAATGGAAAGGATATCCAGACTCGTTCAACTCATGGGTAGACAATAAAGAATTGATCCGTTTGAAAAAATGATATAAAAAAATTTTCTTTTCTTTTTAAAAAGATGAACTTTGTTACGATTGAAAATTTTGACGAGGGCAGATTATCGGTTGGAGAAATATATTCCGCAACCAAACTAATTCAGTACCAAAAGATTCAGCTTTTTTATGAGTACCCATCTGGAAAAGGTCCTTTTATTTTAAGAACCCCCGTTTTGTTTTCTCTGGGTGTGTTTGAAAACTGCAGTTTTGGAACGAACGAGCTGGAGGGATATTCCATGTCCTTTCTCGGTTTCAACGAAAAAAACGGAATGAACGAAAAAGAAAAAAAGTTTATCGAGACGACTGAAAAAATATCAAAATTTCTTCGCGAATAAGTTAAGGAAATGATTCCCACTTTGAAAAAAGGAGGAAGAACGAAAAAAATAACGACAGAGGATTTGTCCATTTTTAAAATCAAATCCGATAATCCACATGCAGAGCCCATTTTTTTCGGAAAATTGTTTACAAAGAAAAGCGAAAAAAACATTGAGGTTTCTTCTTAGTTTTTCAAAAAGGAGAACAAAAAGCTGGTAAAAACAGATCCTTTGGGATATGTTCGACAAAAGTGCTACGCTGTCGCCTCTTTGAAAATTGAAGGTGTTTTTGTCGGAGCGCAGATCGAGTCCATTCAGGTTAGGATTCCCGAAGCGGTCATTGCAAAAAATGAGCCTTCAGTTTAAAGCATCATGAGTGAAGATTTGGATTTGGGGGAAATGGAATCTGACGAAGAAATGTGAAAAACACGAAGAAATGTGAAAAACACGAAGAAAAAAAAATGAAAATAAAATGAGTTAAAACATTTTCTTTTCATACAAAAAATGCATGCTCCTCACAAGCTTTTTAAAAATGTTACCTCAGCAAGGAAACACGCTGATTCGAGTTTGGAGATCTCGAAAATGTATTTGGAAAATATGGATGACCGAATCAAAGAGCAGGAGAAACACAAGGAGCTGGGAAGGTCTAAAGATTTGGAAAATTTAGTGGAACGGATCAAAGAGCTGGAAAATTTGGTGGAGATAATCAAAAACCTGCAAAAAAAGACATCGCAAAATATTATTGTTACGAAAAAAAAATTGGATCACCCAAACTGTTTTAACATAAATGCGCAACACGAGATTTTTGCCCAAAAAGACATAAAATTTGGTTCTCTTTCTAATATAACAATATCGTTGTCTGTTGGACTTAATTTATTCAGAGGCATCGCAGTCGTCACTTTGATGCATTCGATCAGCGAAAAATTAAACTTTTACAAAAACGATGCCATTTTTTCTGAGCCTGTGGACGATATCGTTTTGGATATAACCAACAACAGTGGTAATGACGTCATAGTCAAAAAAGGCGAAATCCTTTGCAAAATAAATCACATCGATTCGAATTAAAAAAATCTGTCTTTGTTAAAAAGATGGAGATAATAAAAAACACTGAAAAAATTTATCCAGTTCTTCCAACAGCACCACCCGATGGTGGTCACGTTTACCGGCTTCAAAAAATAGGTGAGATCCAAAAAGAAATGGAGGATGAAAAAGTGAAAAGAATGGTTTTGAGCAAAAAGTACCATCCACTGGCAAAAATTATTCGTTTCGCAGACGACGGATTGCAAACGTTGTGCATTGGTTTGGGGATTACAGGCATTGCACTTTTGTCAACCGTTGTTGCCACTCCAGTTTCGATTGCGTGCGAGGGGATTGCGGTTGGAATGGGTGCTTTGTCCATTTTCGGAAATCATCAAAACAAAAAATTGATGCTGAAGGTCGAAAAGCACGAAAAATTAAAAGTTCTTTCCGAGTCAAAATTGAATACGATTAGCGATCACATTTCAAAATCGCTCATGGACGGGTTTGTGAGCGATTCCTAATACGAATTAGTTCTCAGCGAGCTTCAAAAATTTAAAACCATGACCGAAGAAATCAGAACAAAAGCAAAAAGCAGCATTGACGAATTGGCTAAAGAGTCACTGATCCAAAAAGGAAGAGAAGAAGCCATTCAAGCATTTAATAACCTTTATAAAAAAGGTTAATAAACAAAAAAAAACACAAACGAGTTTTCGTTTTTGTTTAAG
Source organism: Hydra viridissima (assembly GCF_058129835.1). Taxonomy (NCBI): domain Eukaryota; kingdom Metazoa; phylum Cnidaria; class Hydrozoa; order Anthoathecata; family Hydridae; genus Hydra; species Hydra viridissima. Next base: position 2,404,810 of record NW_028324303.1, read on the forward strand.
TTTTTTTCTCCGTATTTTAAAAAATGGAGTTCTTTAAGATACATCACCCAAAAAAGAGAAAGGAGATCGTAAAAAATTATATGGCCAACAGGGAGAAGCTTTACAATGAGAGCCTCAAAGCGAACGTTTCAGATGCAAATTATCAGACTGATTTGAACAAGTTTTTCAAGCCGCTGATCGAGAGCAACAAAAAAGTGAAAAACGAGATAAAGAGCATCGCATACAAAGAGGTTGGAAACACTCCACTGGCTTTGACTTACCCAGAAAGCGAGACGCCTTCTGAAAACTTAAAAAGTGCTGAAAAAACTTTTGGAAAAATGAATGTTGGAAATATTGCTTTGGAATATTTGTCAAAATACGCAGCCAAAAAATTTTCTGCAGACAGAGTTTTTGGAATCCACGCAAAAGAACGCGGAAAAATGTTTATTGTAAACAAAGAAATTTTTATCGATGAAAACGACATCATTATTGATGGAGAAAAGTACAATGGTACGATAGGTTTTTGGGAGTTGATCACAAGATCCAGACCCGATATAACAAAGGTAACAAACAAGGACTTGGAAAATTATGAAAAAATACTGGTCGAAACTCATGCAATGGAGAGAGAAGGTAAACCAACCGTACCAAAAGCTTCGAGAAGCGAAAAGTGGGAAAGATTGTTTCAAAAATTTGGGAAAAAAATTACACAAAAACGAGGGGAATAAAAGGTCGCGGAGTAATCATTCTTCCGAGCGATCCAAATGCTCTTGTGCAACGACTTAGTTTGAGCATCGCCGCTGGTCATGCTGGAAATATTGCATCGAGAAACGAAGCTGTGGCCATTTGTGACGAGCTTTTGAGGCAGGGGGAAATAAACAAAAAGGAATACCGATCGATTCAAAAATACATCGAGTCGTGAAACACGATGGCGAATTTAAAAAATATTTTCTCATTTTAAAAATGCTCATTGTGAACAACAGAAGATATTTAAAAAAGAACGTCGGAGGAGGAGGAGGGATCGTGGACACGTTTAAAAATTTTTTGAGGAGAATGGCAGCTTCAAACGCATCGAGATCGTCTCTTCATTTATTAAGAAAGGCAGCAGCAAGCGAAATTGGAAGAGAAGCGATCACCGCCGCCAGATATGCCGGAAAAGAATTGGCCTCTTCAGCCATATCAACCGCCAGAGACGTTGCCATCGACAAAGGAAAAAAAGCGATTGAAAAAGTTTACGCCAAGACAGGTACACCAAATCCATTGGCCAGCACGATTTTGAACGAAGCGGCAAAGCAATATTAATCTATTAATCCGATGGAAGAGCTGCATAAAAAAATGTTTGGTTCGTCCATTCAAGTAAAAAGGAAAATGACAAAAAAGAACGCTTCCAGAATCCAAGATCTGGTCAAAATGGGGAGCGGGCTTTTGATTGCGTGATTTTTTTGACGAATCAAAAATGACATAAAAATTTTTTTTCTGGTTTTAAAAAAATGATAAACACCGACAGATTAAGAGTTGATGAAATGCCCGAGTACGACATCGGCATTGAAAAAGTTAATTTTTTTGAGTACCTTCCAACAAACCTCGATTTGAATTCTTCAGAATTGATCGTTTTTGAGATTGATTGCCAGTCTGTGCAGACACTTCCGTCTGAGGCTTACATCCTCGTTGAAGAAATTCTGAAAAAAGCGGCCGGAACCGCTTACGCGGCAGCAGACAACATTGCTATGGTGAACAACGCCATCATGTATTTTTTCAGTGACGTCACTTACGACTTATCAGGACAGCAAGTGGAAAGAGTCATGTATCCAGGTCAGGGAACAACCATTCTTGGATTGCTAAAATATCCTTTCGGTTTTCAGCTTGCTGATGGTTTGAAGCAAATGTGGTACAAAGACACCTCAAACGCCACTGGAAACGCAGGGTTCAACGTCAGGCGAGACCACTTGTTTGTAGACACCACATCCATTGGAGCATTTTCTTTTAGGGTACCTTTAAAACACGTTTTTGGTTTTTGCGAAACCTACAGCAAAGTCGTTTACGGATTCAGACACACGATCACCTTAACAAAAAAAGAATACGATGACGCCATTTACAGAGCCGGAACTGTTGATGTAGGAATGATCGACATCAAAAAATTTCGACTTTTCATGCCTAAAATTGAGCTGGATGTTTTGATAAAATCCGAATTTTTGAATCTAATGGCAAAGAAAATCTCCGTTCCAGTGGCTTACAAAGCAAACAAAGTCGAAAGGCAAGCCATTCCCGCTGGTCTCACAGAATTCACTTGGACCCTTGGAAGGATCACGGACAAAAGCGTTCCGAGATATATCGTGTTCGGTCTTCAGTCAAACAGAGGTTCCAGTCAGACCGCAAATCCAGCCGTGTTCGATCATTGTGACGTCAGCAATTTTTTCGTGACCGTCAATGGGATAAAATATCCAAGTTACAATTACCATTTGAATTTTGGAGAAAAGAAAATTGTCATGGCCCATCCCGACGCGTTCACTTTTGATGAAAATTATTATGGCACAAACGAGCTTGTTTGCCAATCCGGTTTGTCTCTGCTTGAATATAAAAATTTGTTTCCGTTGTTTTTTGTCGACATCAGCAAGCAAAAGGAAAGGGTTGTTTCCAAAACAGCTGAATTGGTTGTCAACCTAAAATTCCGAACGGCCGTACCCGAAAGCACTGTTATTTTTGCAGTGATCATTTCTGACAAATTGCTACAATTTGTTTCAGACGGAACAAACATGAACGCTGTTTGTTAGATCAAAAAAACCGTCATGAGATTCTTGACAAAAGAAAAAATGATTTAAAAATTTTTTTTCTTTTTAAAAAATAAAACATGAGACTAACAAAAAATTATCTGAAAAATTTGCTGAGGGAAAACGGAGTCACAAAAACCTCAAACAATTTGTTGCCTTTGCTGATGATTGCGGTTGAGAACAATCTCGTAAGCAAAGATTTGCTTTTGGAAGGTGCAAAAGAATGCGGACAGGTGGGTCGACCGAAAAAAGAAATAAAAGCTGAAATGGTGCAAACGAAAAAGATGAAAATAAACGATCGATCCAAAATACGAGAGGCTTGGTTCGATTCGAAAAAAACCTGTGTCTGTGAAAACGACCAACGTAGAAACAGGGGAGGTTGTTGACTACGGATCCCTTTACAAAGCGATGAAAAAGACGGGGCATGGCTGGAGATATTTGGAGCGTCAAGATGGAAAAGTGGAAAATGGAATAAGGATTGACATTTTAGGTTCAGAAAAACTCGAAAAGAGAAAAAAAACTCCAAGTCCGAAAAAATGAAAAAAAAAATCTAAGTCCGAAAAAAAATTTTTCAATTCTCGGAAAAAAAAGAATTGAAAAAATTCTCGGAAAAAAAATTGAAAAAATTTTTTTCTTGGCATAATAAAAATGGAAAACAAAATGTGAAAAATCGGAAAAACCGAAAAAATCGGAAAAACCAAAAAAATTGATTTTGAGCTAAATAATTTTCTTGGCAATAAAAAAATGGAAAGCAAAATCGCCGAAGAAAAAAAAGTTTCAATGGCAGCATTGAAAAATCAAGCCAGAGACAGAGCGATAAAAGGTTATACAAAAATGACCAGGGAACAGCTCGCTGAGGCAATAAAAACAACAAGACCTGTCATTGGCAATAAAAAAATGGAAAACAAAATCGTCGAAGAAAAAAAAGTTTCAATGACAGCATTGAAAAATCAAGCCAGAGACAGGGCGATAAAAGGTTTTTCAAAAATGACCAGGGAACAGCTCGCTGAGGCAATAAAAACAACAAGACCTGTCATTGGTCCTCATCCTGTTCCTATCAGACGAACGACTGATGCGAGACCGTTGCCTGCTCCTATTAGACGAACACCTGCGTTAAGAACGACAAACCACAAAATCCTCTCTTTGAAACCAACCGTAGTTCGGTTTGTTCGACCGCCTGTTAAAATTTCAGTGAAGCCAGCAAAAGTTCGGTTTGTTGTTGGACCAGATACAAAACCACCCATCGCTCCAAAACCAGCCCATTTGCAAAATCCTGTTCCGAGACCGGTTCCTGCTCCAAAACCTGAATGGCTCTCAAAAATTACAATGGCTGTCACCAACGGTATCAACCAAATAAACGCTCTCGTTGAACCATACGTTCCAGCCGCGGTAAAAAATGCAGTGGAAAAAACAATAAAGTCTCTCATAGACGTTGTATTTGGTAAACCGGTTCCTGCCCCTCGTCCGATTGTTCAAAAACCGGTCCCTGCTCCAAGACCTTCCAGACCACGCATTCATTTTCAGTTGACCGATCACGCGCTGAGACATGTTGCAGAACAATTTTCGCATCAAGTCGAAGGAAACCAAAAGGATGCTTCTGCCTTTTTCGATTTGGCGAAAGACGGAGCGATAAAAATTCTTCAAGAGAATAAAAACAAAAAAGCAAGCCTTGTTTTGACTATCGATATGGAGAGCGTTAGCCTTACTACTGGAGAGGAGGTGCATAGAATCGTACCTTTTTTGTCAAAGGCTGGGATTATTTTTGAGTCAACGGACTTGGGAGATTTTCACAAAAAAGCAAAAGATGAGATCCTGGAAAACATGGAAAAATACAACAAAATGGGCTCGAATTGCACAGTGTCCGCCATCTTGAAAATGGACATCAATTTAAATGACTACAGACCCAACGGTGGCCGGTCGTATATCCCTCTCGACGACTTTTTGGCAAGCCAAAAAGCAATCATCAACATGGAAAACGAAGACAATGAATGTTTCAAGTGGTGCGTCACCAGGTCATTGAACATGAAAGAAAAACACGGAGAAAGGATTGACAAAGACTTGATTGAAAAATCAAAATATTTTAATTGGGAAGGGATTGAATTTCCTGTCAAACTCGATCAAATCAAAAAATTTTAAAAAAAATAATACAGACATCAGCGTCAACGTTTTTGGGTACAAAAATGAATCCATTTACCCTTTGCAAATATCGAAATGTTTGAACAGAAAGCATGAAATAGATTTGCTGTTTATCTCAGACGAAAAAACAAATCATTATTGTCTGATCAAAAATCTGAGTCGACTCATTTCTTCCCAAGCATCCAACAGAAACGGAAAAAAATATTTTTGCAGAAATTGCTTGCAGGGGATGAAAAGCGAGAATGATCTTTCAAAACATTTAACCTATTGCAGAGAGTACAGCTCGGCACGAATGGATCTTCCTCCAAAAAATTTGTTCATGAAATTTGAGCACATAGAAAGGTCGATGAGGGTTCCATTCATCGTTTACGCGGATTTTGAAAGTTTTATCAAACCGATGGACTCGTGCGAACAAAACCCAGACCAGTCGGATACCAAAAAGTTTCAAAGGCATGTTCCGAGCTCCTTTGCCTTTCACATCAAATGTTTTGACGAAACCATTTATAACAGTGGTCCCACAATATCAGTGTCGGAAAGCGAGGATGACGACATTGGCGAATTTTTTGTCCGCGAGTTGGAAAAAGAAATAAAAGAAGTCTATGGAAGGATCAAAAGAAAAAATATGGTCTTCACAAAGGACGATGAAAATAATTTCAAAGCCGCAACCGTTTGCCACATTTGCGAAGAAAAAATCCTCGATAAAGAAAAGGTGCGCGACCACTGCCATTTTACTGGAAAATATCGAGGAGCGGCCCACAACGAATGCAATCTAAAATACAAAACACCAAAATTCATTCCTGTCGTTTTTCACAATCTGTCAGGCTACGACTGCCATTTGTTTATCAAAAAATTGGGAGGAGAAATAACCTGAATCCCATGCAACGAGGAAAAATACATCAGCTTCTCGAAAAAAATCACGGTGGGAGAGTACATTGGGAAAGACGGAAAACCCAAAGAAAAAAAAATTGAATTGAGGTTTATTGACAGCTTTAAATTCCTTTCCTTCGGTTTGGATGCTTTGTCAAAAAATTTACAGCCGGAAGAGTTCAAAAACCTCGCGAAATATTATAAAGGAGAAAAATTCCATTTGCTTCGAAAAAAAGGCGCATACCCTTACGATTGGGCGGATGGATTCGATAAGTTTCAAGAAACGCAATTGCCTCCAAAAGAAGCGTTTTTCTCAAAACTCAACCACACTGAAATAAGCGATGAAAATTACGCGCATGCGCAAACGGTTTGGAACGTGTTTCAACGCAAAACGTTTAGAGATTATCACGATTTGTACAACGTGACGGACGTTTTGATTCTGGCGGACGTCTTTAAAAATTTCAGGGACGTTTGCATTAAAAATTACAAGCTCGACCCAGCCTGGTATTCCACGTCTCCCGGGTTGGCTTGGGACGCTTGTTTAAAAAAAACAAAAATAGAATTGGAATTGTTGAGCGACCCCGACATGCTTCGAATGATCCAAAAAGGAACCCGTGGAGGTATCAGCATGATCTCCAACCGGCATGGAAAATCGAACAACAAATACATGGACGACTCGTACGATCCAAGCCAACCTTCAAAATTTATCCAATACTTGGATGCAAACAATTTGTACGGATGGGCTATGTGTAAACCTCTTCCCACTCGTGGTTTCGAATGGATGGTAGAAGATGAACTGTCCGATTGGAGATCGATTCCGTGCATTTTGGAGGTTGATTTGGATTATCCGGAAAGCCTTCACGATGAACACAACGATTATCCGTTGGCCCCCGAGAGAATGAAAATTGGAAAAGTGGACAAGCTCGTTCCAAATTTAAACGACAAAACCAATTATGTCCTTCACTGCGAAAACCTGAAATTGTACGAACGATTGGGAATGAAAATTTCAAAGGTGCACAGAGGTATAAAATTTGAGCAACGGGATTGGATGAAACCGTACATTGATCTCAACACCGATTTAAGAACAAAAGCCACCAGCGAATTTGAGAAAGATTTTTTCAAGCTGATGAATAATTCGGTGTTTGGAAAAACAATGGAGAACATTGAAAAAAGAGTGGACGTGAGACTGGTGACAGAAAAGGAAAAGGCAATAAAATTATCGGCGAAACCAAATTACGACCGGCACACGATTTTCGATGAAAACTTGGTTGCCGTTCACATGAAAAGGACAAAATATTTTTACAGCAAACCAATTTATTTGGGTATGTCCATTTTGGATTTGAGCAAAACCTTAATGTTCGAGTTCCACTATGATTACATAAAAAAAAAAAATGTTCTGGTGACGCAAAGCTTCTAATGACAGACACGGACTCGCTGGTTTATGAAATAAAAACGAACGATTTTTACAAAGACATTGCCGACGATGTGGAAAAAAAATTCGACACAAGCGATTTTAGCAAAAGCCATCCAGCCATTCAAAATACATCAAGAAAAACTTACAAAATACATCAAGAAAAACAAGAAAAAAAAATGCAAAAAATGCAAAGGTGTCAAAACAAAAGACGTCGAACAATACATTACCCACGACGATTACAAAAAATGTCTCGAAACCAAAAAAGAAAAAATAAACAAAATGAACGTCATCCGATCCCATTTGCACGACATATACACGGAAGAAATCCACAAAATCTCTCTCAGCTCCAACGACGATAAAAGAATCATTTTGGAAGATGGAATACACACGTTGGCTTATGGTGACTACAAAAAAAAACCTTGTCTTTATTTGGTCGATAAACCTTGTTTCAATTTGATCGATTATGATAAGTTTTTCGGTCCAGAGACAGAGCCAGAGACAGAGCCAGAGACAGAGCCAGAGACAGAGCCAGAGACAGAGCCAGAGACAGAGCCAGAGACAGAGCCAGAGACAGAGCCAGAGCCAGAGCCAGAGACAGAGCCAGAGACAGAGACAGAGACAGAGCAAGAGACAGAGCCAGAGACAGAGCCAGAGACAGAGCCAGAGACAGAGCCAGAGACAGAGCCAGAGACAGAGCCAGAGCCAGAGACAGAGCCAGAGACAAAGCCAGAGACAGAGCCAGAGACAGAGCCAGAGACAGAGCCAGAGACAGAGCCAGAGACAGAGCCAGAGACAGAGCCAGAGACAGAGCCAGAGACAGAGCCAGAGACAGAGCCAGAGACAGAGCCAGAGACAGAGCCAGAGACAGAGCCAGAGACAGAGCCAGAGACAGAGCCAGAGACAGAGCCAGAGACAGAGCCAGAGACAGAGCCAGAGACAGAGCCAGAGACAGAGCCAGAGACAGAGCCAGAGACAGAGCCAGAGACAGAGCCAGAGACAGAGCCAGAGACAGAGCCAGAGACAGAGCCAGAGACAGAGCCAGAGACAGAGCCAGAGACAGAGCCAGAGACAGAGCCAGAGACAGAGCCAGAGACAGAGCCAGAGACAGAGCCAGAGACAGAGCCAGAGACAGAGCCAGAAACAGAGCCAGAGACAGAGCCAGAGACAGAGCCAGAGACAGAGACAGAGCCATAGGCAGAACCCGAGGAAGAGACAGAGCCAGAGGCAAAAGGATAATCGAGGAGAGCAAAAGATTTTTAAGAAACTTTTAACAAAGTAAAAAAAAAAGATCAATGTGGAAGGAGTTATTTTACCGAACGAGGCTTTGACTAATTTTCAATTGATGGAAGCATCAAAAAAACTAAAAATAAAAAACTTTCGAGGAGTTTTTGTCAGAGACACATTACCAAAAAAACTTAGAAAAAAAGAATGCGGGATTATCAACACGGGTGATTCGAGTACGGAAGGGTTTCATTGGGTGTGCTGGTACAAAGAAGGAGACAAAAAGTTCAGCTTTGACTCTTACGCTCAACCCCCTCTCGTCGAGCTCGTCGACTATTTAAAAAGCCCTGTCTTTTACAACAGCGAAAGGGTTCAATTTGGAAACACGTCTTATTGTGGTCACTTGTGTCTTTACGTCTTTAAAAAATGTGAAGAGGGAAACAGCTTTCAAGACGTTGTCATCACACTTTGGTGATTGCAGATTCGCTTGCGAATTAAAAAAACTTTTGCTTTTTTAAAAAATGATTGACAAATTCAACAGAAGCGAGTTCAGCGTTTATTTCGACAATCTTGCAGCAGACTCAGCAAGCAACGTTTATGTTAACCAACTCACACGACGCCGCCACAAAAAATTACGTCGACACGCATTCGACAGGCGGAGGAGGAATGGTGATTGGCACAGCGGACTTGGATTTGAATTTTCACAAAGCGATCAATTTGAACGAGCCGACCAATCTTCACGACGCTGCCACTAAAAATTACGTGGACGTCAGCTCGAGCATGAATGTTAAATTGGATGGATCCAGCACGATCACGGGAAGCTTGGATTTAAATTCTCACAAGTTGATCAACGTCTCTGATCCAACCGCTTTAAAAGACGCAGCGACAAAAAGCTGCGTCGATACAAAAGTGGCATACAACAATATCTTTTACACAGACGTCAACATGACATCACACAAATTGACCAATTTGGCAGAACCCACTTTAGCCTCAGATTCAGCCACCAAAAATTACGTAGACACGCATGCGTCAGGCGGAACTACTGTGGGAGCTGCCGACTTGGATTTGAATTCCCATAAATTGATCAATATGTTCAACCCTTCAAACGCGCAAGAAGCTGCGACAAAAAGTTACGCAGACGTTTTGTCACAAAAATCCAACTTTTTAGGGCTTGTTCCCAATTCAGGATTTTCGTCCTTGGGATTAAAGTCGCAAACGGTTGCAGGATCAACCACCGCACCAGTCTTTAGCTACACAGACGGACCTGGCATTCTGAGAAGGTTATGGCTGGCTTTGAATGGAACCGGAACAGCCGTCACTGGAAATGTTTTTATTCGGATATTGGCAGACGGAGAAATCAGAGTAGGAAATTATTCAACAACCACTGACGTTGTTGGTGTAGACGCCGCTGCTCTTGCTTGTGATTTGCTCTTTTCCCCTCTCGGCGGTCCTTTTTACGCCAACTCTTTGCAAGGATGCAACATGTTTAGCACCACTTCTTTGGGAGGATATTTTACCGTCGACTTGCCGTTTACATCAAGCTTGACCATCCAATTGGTCAACAATAATGCTGCAGCCATCACGTATTGGATTCAACCGTTCATTTCCACGTTCACCTCCATCCCTCCTCTCCTTTCCTCCGTTAAATTGTACTGCAGGACGTTCAGATATTTAAACACCACTTACGGAAACGAATATGTTTTCCTAAACACCAATGGAAATGGAAATGGCGTTTTTCTGAAATATCTCAGGATGCACATCATCGGCGCATCTGGAAACTGGTGGGAGTCCAGAGTCAGAATGTATGATGGAAATTTACCTCCCGGAAACGGCACTGTCCTCAGCCCATGGACACCTTACAATGCAAACAATTACAACACTTTTCCTGGTTATGACGCCGACAGCAAATGCTTCTTTTCTTCGTCTGGGCTAGAAGATTTTTACTTGTCCTCGTGGAACGGATCAAACATATCCTCGTTTCACAACAAATCGACGGGACTGCTGTATCAATCCAATGCTTCCATCGGTTCCACCACCACCATTTCCTTTTACAGAAATTTTGCAGATGCAGACTCCATGCCCGGCGTCGCAGCCGGCAGAAGGCTCGTCGTCACGCTCAACTCCGGCGACGCGCAAATCGTTCAATCCGGAAGCTTTTACCTTCTTCTCGGACAAGCATATTATTACGCCTAATTCTCAGGCTTAAAAAAGAAATTTTTCGCGCAACATTTAAATACCTTTACAAAAATTAAAGTTTTTTTTTCATTACGCGTTATCACGTCATGAAAAAAATGTTTTCTCATCGTCGTCGTCGGGATTTTTTATCCCAGAAAAATTTTCAAACCTCGATTATCAAAAAAATCATTTTTTGTCTCAGAAAATTTTCAACCCGCGATTATACAAAAATCTCATAACGGAGATCAAAAATGGTTTTGTCACAGAACTCTCCTTTTCTAATAGTTAAATAATTCGTCACATAACTAGCCATTAATCAATTGTAAAGTTGTCACCAGGTTAAGTATATTCATACTGAGAAATTTGCATCCTTGTATGGCAAAATTAAATGAAGTTGAAATGTTATCGTAGGAAGCAGATCTTCCAAATTGCTGTCAGCAGGGTGTTACGGAAAGTCATTGGTTAATTGTAAAAGGAATCTTGTTGAAAAGTAAGAAGTTAGCATCAGATGAAGATTTTTAGAAAAAGCTTTAAACAAAAATAACTCAAAGCTAGATCAAGGTGATGATATCAAGCACTTGAAAAAATATTTGGTTTCTATCAAGTTCAGAATGTTGTATATTTATTCTATTTATTTTACTTTTGTTATTCAGAATATTGAAATGTTGTTAGCACCTCAACGAGGTGTAGTAATTCGCTGTGAAAATCAAGATTACCACTAATGCTAGTCTGCCTTTTCAGAGGTCCTCAAGGTGCTATCAAAGTTTTTCCTTGACGATCTCAATATTTAAAAAGAAATAATGTCTTGAAGTTAACGGAACCTGGTGAAAACTTTAATTTAAAATAAAACAATACAATTTATCGAACGACTGTAATAATAATATGAAACTGACCGGTGCAAAACAATATTTGGAAAACTCTTGATTTTTCATCTAATCTTGTCTTGTAATTTCACTTATTTTGAGAAAACCTAACATAACTTACAAAAAAAAACTTTTTTTTTTCAATTTTATTTTATAGCTCCCTTTAACCCACTGAAATTTAGATTTTAGTTATAAAAAACCTTGCAAATCGTATTTACAAAAGTATAGCTCTCATCATCATCGTTTTTGAAGCCGAAAATCCTCTAAGCTAATTTTAAAAAATTAGCTTTAACAGATGCTCCGCTTCACAAATGATATCCGTGACTTTTTTAAATTGTAAGTTTATCTTGTTTTTTACTATTTTCGCCACTAAAATTTCTGCTTTTTGATTGGTCAAGAAAAATTTTTTGAAAAATGTTTATTAAACAAAATATATTCTTCAATCACAAAATAAAATTTTATATTTCTTGATTTTTTACAGAAACGAAACAGTTTATGAGTAAATTTGTATGTTATTCATCTATTACACCTACAGTTTTTACAGTTGCAACTATAAACATTACACAAACATGATTCTCCGTTTCTAAATAATGATTCTACCTTTTTTTTAGTCGTAATCGACAATGCACTTTAAAGCTGATTTGAATAGTTTTATTTGAGACAATTACGTTCGTTCATAACGAGTATTAAAATTCGAATGAAGTTCTTTGCCAGCTTGCTCACTGAAGAGATTATCGGGTGGGAAATCGGCTAGCAAATATCTAGCGAGAAGTCGTTACGATTAAGGCAGCGATTTGGCCACGAGAATGGCTTGCGACAAAAGCATGCGACTAGCTACCGACAAGTCGTTACGATAAAGACAGCAATTTGGCCACAAGGTTAGCAATCAGCTAGTTAAATAAGGAAGAGAATAGCTACTGAAAACTCGTAACACAAACTACACTTTTAGGCCAGAAAATATCGGCTAGGCTGGAAAATATTCCTAAAAAATCGCATGCTATATTTTCAGGGGAATAAGTTATAACCATTGAAATATGATTGCATTTACTACAGATTTTAGATTTATGTCATAAGAAAATATTAAAAGAAAATGTATGAGTTATTTTTAAAAATTAAAAAAAGGCTTTAACAACTTAATGATTTTGCTTAAATTAACAATATTAAAAATTATTTAAAAATATATATGAAGAATAAAATAACTAAAAAAAAAAGGTGAATAAATAATAAAACAAATTTAAAAAATAATTTAACTGGAATCACTACACGAGTCAGTGTTTTATTTTCGAATTTTTCTAACAGGACTGTTTAAATCATTTGTTAAAGAATTTCTCTTTCTCGTTGCAAAATATCAATCTTTAGATTTTTTTAAGTGTTTCGCAATTAAGGTAGTCATACTGGATTCAGTGGCAGTTGGAAATAAACAGTAAGCTGCATCAAAAATCAAACTTTCGACTGGTCCTATAAACCTACGCTTTTTATCTGCACCAGTTCGATTGATGCTGCAATATAGCTTGTCTGTTATGCAAGTTTTTAAAGCATTTTTTAAAAAGTCACTCACATTTTTCCCACCATTTTGCTTCATCTTTCTGCAAATGATATCTTTATCATTAGAGTGATTTTTTTTTTCTAATGTATCAAACTCTTTAACTGAATTTGCTGGTAAATAATCTATATTTATATTTTCGTCATTACCATGGTTAGTGTCTAAAAGTGAACGTATGGTACGCATTTCTGTTTCCAACCCACAAACTTTTCTGCACATGGCATTCACTATGAATTGAATGCCTTCAACAGTATTGGGTTCAACATTTGCATTCAGAATAAAGTTATTTATTTAGTCTATCCCATTTTTTTGAGGTGGTAAAGAAAAGGAAGGAGATGAATGCAATAGTGGTTGAATTTGTGAAACAGACTGCAACTCTTATGGAAACACCGGCTGTGTAACTGGTGAGTCATCTACTTGATCCATTGAGGTAGAGAGAGATAGAAAGTTCTAAAACAAGATTAACAAAGATTGTAAATACTCTTAAATGATATAAAAACTCTATCACAATATTCTAATTATTTTATACTGATTTTTTCATTTAAAAGTGGTAACTAAAAACACAACAAATAAACCATTCAAATGAAACCAAAAAAAAATTCTTATTTTCACAAATGGGATAAAAATTCTTAAAAACGTAAACTGAATTGGAATCGGGGAGCTTTGATGACTCTCACGATGGCCATGATGTTAAAGACGGTTCTTCATCTTTTCTCTTTCTGTTTTGTAGATTTATAGGAGTTGTTTTTTTTTTATGTATTAAAATCAATTTCTACTTCTGATTCTGCAGTAAGAATATTCTACAAAACAAATAATCTTTTTTAGTATATGTACAATCATAGTTTTATATGTACAACAAACATATAAAAAAATCTATATTGATAAGAAAGCACACCAGAAATAAAAACAAATACAGATCATAAAAATTGAAATACCTAAATTAAATACTCAACACATTTTCTGCAATACTTAGTGTATTGATTACAATATAGATAATTTATTAAGTTGCTTTAAAAACACTCACATTCAAGGGTGGAATGCTCTGCCTTTTGGTTTGACCAACACAATCAATAAGTCTAAGGAGTCCATTTTTAGGAGTAAAATTTTTTTTACTACAAACTTTTGAAATTTTTGAATAAGTGATTTCGTATTAATTCCAACTATAAGCGCATAAAATAAATAAAAAATACAATTTTGCAAGATTAATTTATTTTTAAAAATGTTTCTACTGGAACACTTATTGTTTTTTAATTCCAACAGGGTATAAAATACTTATCTGTATTATTTACACCAACCTTATGCATTGCCTTCATTTAAAGGTCATCTTCCGTTAATGTTTTACCACGAGATCTCCAATCATCTATACACCAATTTTTTAGTTTCTCTGATAATATTATGTCGCAGTTTTTTAATTCCAGAACTTCGCTGTCACAATACAAATATACAATATAAGTCATTTGAAATAACACATTTGTAAAATGGAACATAAAAGTTATACATAATATATAACATAAAAATCAAAAAGCTTTTGATTTATGTTATAGCATTTTGATGTCATGCAAATGTCATTGTCCTTATCAGATGACTCATCTGAACTAATTACATGGCAAGACTCAAATGAAATATCATTATTACAACTTGCATTACATTCATAATCATCAAGTATTTTATTTCAACTGCTTCAATGCTATCAGATGACCCATCTGAACTAATTACATTATTAAACTCAGATAAATATCGTTATTACAACTTGCATTACATTCATAATCATCAAGTATTTTATTTTCAACTGTTTCATTGTTAGCATCTTCAATTAAAGATCCTCAAGCATTTTCAACGCTTTTTCAACGAGCTGTTTTAACAACCCGATGAACTAAAAATGTAATGTTTATATTTGATAATGCTTTACATTTATGTAAAGGATTATCAAAAAGTTTTTATACTAAATTTTTTATGATATATATATATACACACTGCCCGGCAAAAGTTTCCGGTCACTCTGTTTTTTGTAAAAAAAGGTATAAAAAAACAAGTTAACTGATTACAATTTACCAAATATCATTACAAATAATTACAAACTAATCAACGTGTTTAAAGCTATGATAAAAATGATATAAATAAACAAGTTTTTGTAATATAACGCGAACAAAAGTTGTTTTTTTTTTCATCGAAAAACCCACCCTTTGCTTACCTTATTGCACAAACAAGTTTTGGCATACGTTTGATTAAATTATCCAAATAAGTCGGAGAAATATTTTTCCACACTCGTTGCAAATTTGATCACAAATGAGTCGTTAATGTAGGACACTCTTTTCTTACCTCACGATCCAGTTGTTACCATAGTAACTCCATTGGGTTGAGATCAGGGGATTGTGGGGGCCATGTCATAATTTTGAGTTTTCCGCGAGCTTCTTTTTTTTGAAAATAGTTTGTACAGTATTTATTTGCGTGTTTTGGGTCATTATCCTGTTGCATGGTGAACCTGTGGCCAATTAGACGCTTTTCACAAGTCACGGCATGTCTACATAATATCTTATGATATATGTTCTTATCAAGAATTCCATTAATTTTCACGAGATTACCAACCTGATTAAAAGCAAAACAGCCCCACACCATTACTGAACCTCCACCATGTTTGACAGTAGGCTGTATGCACTGTGGATGAAATTTTTCAGTTGCTGTTCGTCTCACATAGATCCGTCGCTTTGTTCCAAAAACAAGAAATTTGGATTCTTCCGTCCACAATACATTTCGCCAGTCTATATCTGTCCAATTTGAATGTGCTAGAGCCCATTAAAGCGATATCTTACAGTTCTTTCTGAAATAGCTTTATTATAAGCAGCGTTGAAGTTAGATGTTATTTCTTGGGCTGTTAATCGTCTATTTTGTTTACATGAGAGTATAATCGACTTGTTTTCAGCCTTTGATGTTTTGCAGGGACGTCCAGTTCTTTTCCTTTCTTTATTTGTACCAGTATATCCTATATTTATTTGTACCAGTACATGTAAACCGATTTTCAACAGTTTCTGAATATATCTAGTAGAACGACCATCTTTTGCCAGAGCAACAATTGAAGAACGTATTTCTAGTGATAAATTACAATTCTTTGACATTTTATATTATTTTCTAAAATTTTAGTCTAAATATAATCAAATCGCACTTTTATAAACTAGAAATTAAAAAATAATATCAAACTTTATTCAGCTATATAAAATATTTACTAAATTAATTTATTAATCCAATATTTTATATTAACTTCAAGGAAATTATGCTTTGATGACAAAAGAACATTTGAATTTTATTTAAAAACTTTTTACGAAGTATGTTCAAGCATATTTATAATCGAAATACGAAGAAAACATAGATTTTTCATTTCAATATTAAAAACACATTAGCACATCTTACTTGAATTATTTTATGGTTTATATACAATTTTAAAAGTTAATATCAGTTACAAGTTTATATAAACCATTAGCACATCTTAATCGAATTAATTTATGAATTATAAAGACTATATATATAATTTATATATTATATATTTATTATTATTACATATATTATAATATATGTAATATAAAAATATTAAAAGTTAATCTAAAGTAATATAAAGCAATATAATATATGTAAAGCATTATCAAAAAAAAAAACTGAGTTTTTATACTAAATTTATATATATATATATATATATATAGTTTAGGGGTAGTCAATATGAGGAAGTTTTCAAATCTAAAATACTACACTCTAGATTTGGGGAAAAAGTTAAAATAGCAACTCCCAAAAAATTTCAGCTCAACAGGCCCACTCTATCTTTACCGCCTAAGCACTTTTTTAGAAAAAAATTCTCAAAAACCATCAAAAACAGGCGATTTTGCAGGTCAAGGGAGAAAGTTAAATGAAAAAAATTTGAAACTTTTTTTTTTCTGGGATGTTAATTTTTACCTATATATTTTAACAAAAATACATGGTATCGTAGTTTTTAAAAAAAAATTATTTTTTTTGTATCTAGATTTAAAAATATTACAATATTTGATAATAGTTTCATGTTATTGGATTAAGTTTCAATAGCAAAGAAATTCAGTTGTGTTTATGTCAATTTTCACCACTTTTCTTCCTCTCAAGTGAAGATAAGCTTTCTGCAAACTTACTTTTAGAAAGTTTGTTTGAACTTCTTCCTGGTGTTCTGAAAGCACAACGAACTTTTTCAACAGTTAGCAATATGTTCTGTTTATCTTCCTCATTATTGTATCGGTGAATAAATTGCTGCATCATTCCAACAGATCTTTCTGAATGATCATTTACTACAATTAAAGATTTGGCATAATTCTGAAAGCTTTTAAAAGCAGATTGAGTAAACCAAAACTCAGGGGGAAGCGAAAGCCAATCTTTTTTCCTTTGTTCCTCTAATCCAATTCTATCAAACATAAGATATGAAAATTCATCAACCAAAAGTGCAAGTGAAAAAGGATGTTCACTAATTTCGTTCCCCATTTTCGTTCCCCATTTTTGTTTTAACTTTTATATCTATTTTTGATTTGTTTTTAGTACTGTACCATGCTGAAATCGACATTTTAAAAGTTAGAATTGCTTTTGCAAGATTTTCTTTCTCCTCATTTGACATATTATCTTCCAACAGAGCAAAAGGAATCATTGTTGAATCTAAATACCAACTATGTTTGTGAAGAGAGTTTAAAATTGCACCAACAGCATCTGGTTTGGCACAAAGTTTTTCTGTTGCATTTGGTGTATTGCTTTTATATCAAAAAAGGGAGCTCTAATAGCGTCATTAGCTTGTAAATACTATTTGGCATAAAAGCAAACTTTAAATTCACTTATTAGCCTGCTTAGGATAAGAACCTAGCATGATGAACTACTCCAGGTTTTCTTAGTGTTAATGAAGAAGAAAAAAGGAAAATTACGACGAGTTCTGCAAGCTCTTTTCTATCATCTCTGATTAAATCTTTATTTTCTTTTCCCTTTGTAATATATTCTTGGCAAAAGTTCAAAGACTCTTTCGCAGCTTTCTCAAGAATGGTTCCCCTTACTACTTTCCAATCAAACTTTATCCGTTTGATTGTAATTAAAATCAGGATTTTCAAAATCTGTTTTTAATTTTTTAAAAATGGGATTATCTGGTCCTGTGGAATTTTCATCTGAAACAGAATTACAAAAATGAACCATTCTTAATTCACATACATAATGTCTGCATGAAATAAGTAAAAGATGTTTGTCTATATTGCTGGATATTCTAATTAAAGAACCTTTCTTTAACCCAGTGTTACTTGCAGTTGTATCAAAACATATTTCCTCCTAATTTGGACTCCTTAAGAAGGTCCATTACACAATTGCACTTATCTTCACCAGAGGATGATGGTAAAGGAAATACTCCAAGCAAGTATCCCAGCAAGCACATAACGTTAAAACAACGTTGAAATAACGTTGATCGACGTTGATCAACGTTATTTCAAAGTTGTTTCAACGTTGTGTGCTTGCTGGGATGTCTCACCTCCAATATTTACGTATACAGCCAGTCTTTCAGTTTTAATTCTTTTTCCTTTGTTTAGTTCAACTAATGTTTTGCCATCAAAATGCACTATGCATGGGTATAGGGATTTATTAATTGCTTGTTGAACATATTCTTTTGATATCATGCATTTATTATGATTTGCATGTTTCATTTTTCTAGCTGCTATAGACTGGCTACAATCTGTTAGATCTGTAGAATCTGGCTGAAATCTGTTAGATCAGCTCCTGATTGAGTTAGAATTGCACCTGTAACTTTATGTATAACACTTGGAGAAATATCGCTGATTGTAGCCATAAGAGCTGCATTACCTGCAAAAACGTCTATGGGAATTTCAGCAGTGACTTTTTGTTGTGAAGGTTTTCTTTTAAACCACTTCCAGGATCAAAATCAGTATCACTCAAGGAGTCCTCACTAGTATCTTTATTAATCTCAACATTAGTAGTACCCTCTAATTCTTTATACCGTTGTTTCACTTGCTGCTTTCTCTTTCTGCTACTCTCCATTGCCTAAAAATGTAACAAAAAATTTACTAGTTATTAATTTAATTTAACTATACGAGAGATTGAAATAGTGAGTGAACATCGTTTTTTTTTGGTTCAGCTATTTTTATTTTAAACCGTCTTAAGTGCCATGTAAATTGTAAGTAATTTGGTTAGGAAGCGTAGCAATCTTTTGTTTTTTGGTTTAAAAGAAATACATACTATTTTTCTGTACTTCTTATCTTCTGATCCAAGCATAAGTCTTCTTTCCACTTCTTGGTCCTCCAGAAACTCCAAATCCTCAAGCTTGTCTAAATCAGATCTTTTTTTGTCATTTTTTATTGTATTCCTAAGATCAGGAATGCCAGCCCAGAATATTTTGTTCAGGTAAACTTTAAAATCTTGTTGCTTTGCCAAACCTTCAGCGGATCCCCTTTTTCCATGCAAGTTTTGAATATCCATTGTCCAGACTTGAAAGATTTTTTACTAGACTTTGATCGTTTAGTATAAAAAGGCCAGCTTTAGTCCATGGCGCTATTACCTTGGCCAAAATACAATCACATTTACTTTTTATTGCACATCTTTCAAAGTTTTTCTGAGGAGGACAAGCAAAAATAGTGGCCTTTTTTGATGTTCTTGGGAAAAATGATTGGTTGTAAGCTGAGTGCTGCAGTATTTCCATCCCAGTTGGAAGCTGATAGCCTTATTTACAAAAAATAAGAAATAAAAAATTTAGCTAAATTATTTAACTTCAGAGATTCATTCAAAAACTTATTATAGCTGGTTTTGCTTTTTCGATAATGAATAGTTTTTTTTTAGACCTTAGTGTTCTTTTACTTCCTATTTTCTGACAACACTCTTCTTCTTTATACATATTTAAATTATTCTATTTAAATTTAAAAATCAAGCTTAAAATAATTATTGTAAATTAATTTACAACGACGACAAATGGAACCGTTTATGGTTCTTTAAGCTACTAAAGCTTATAGAAATTACTAAATTTTATTGTACATTTACATTATTAACTTAAAAAGTAAAAAATATATATTTTGGATATACAGTTACAATCCTTTTTTAGTAACAATACGGTAAGTATGTTATTAAATATTGTAATTTTTTCAAATCTAAATACAAACAAAAAAATTTTTTTTTAAAAACTACGATACCATGTATTTTTGCTTTAAATATATAAGTAAAAATTAATATCCCAGAAAAAAAAAATGCACCTGCAAAAAATGTAAACCTGCAAAATCGGCTGTTTTTAATGGTTTTTGAGAATTTTTTTTCTAAAAATCTGCTTAGAGGGTAAAGATAGGACCTGTTGAGCTGAAATTTTTTGGGAGTTGTTTTTTTAACATTTGCCCCAAATCTAGAGTGTATGGTATTTTAGATTTGAAAATTTTCTCAAGTTGACTTCCCCTAATATATATATTAGGGATGTGAGAATATGTGTAGTTTGCCGTAAAAAAAGTGTTCTAAAAATTGGTCCGCATTTTTTTTGATTTAGAAAAAAGTTGATTTAGGATAAACCAGGCTGCACCTCTATTTTGGAGCTAAATGAAATGAAATTTTGTATTTATTTAAAAAAAGAGTCAACCTACAATTTGATTTATTTCATGGTTATTTTTGTAAATAAAATGTAGTGTAATTTTACATTTTTAATCTTTGATGTTTTTCTATGAATCACTGCTCCTAAAATAAGAAAGGGTCCTTCTTTAATTCAAAGGTTCTTTTAAAACATTTGTTAAACTATCTATCCTAAAAATTTGAAGTAAATCTTATGTGCTCATATTAAGTTTAGGTTTCCTCAAGCACCCAAGGTATTTTTGTGAATTTGAAAATTTGAAGCGTTGTTACCCTGAGTTCGCATATATAAAATTTCCGGATCTCATGGTAGTTTTATGGAATTCCGATTGGTGCAGCACTTATTTTCTTATTTCGCTTCAAAATTTTGTACAGATTATTAAATTTTGTTTCATTAAATATACAATTTGGTTGGTCTACTGTTCAGCCTATTATTTTAATTTTCGTGTATTTTTTATTAGATTTTTTATATTGTATATATTTACTATAAGTTGTTAAAAGAAAAATAAAAGGTAAAGAAATGATTTTTAGATTTTAGGCTAAAACCATTTTTAAAAAATTTAAAATTTATTAATTTGAATCTTAAAGATTTTTTTATATTCTTTAGTGATTCGCAAATCTCAAAATGCCAAAAAAATATAATATTTTTGATCTTCAGTCTTTGTATAGTGATGTAGGTTTTAATTTACAGACAACATGCCTCAAAGGAAAGGTTATTTTTTTATATTACAAAAATAAGTTTTCTTTTACTACCATAGCAAATATTGTTAGTGAAACATTTAGTTGTCAAACAACAAAAAATCAAGTTAGACATTTAATAAACAACAGTGTTATTATATTCAAAAAGAACATCTTTAGGGATATGTCAAAGTTTGAAAAAATTTTTTCAGAAGTTCTTTTTAGGACAATAGCTCCCGAAGCTATTAATGATTTTTCATTAGCATCTTCTCCAGCCTTTGTTGAACTTTCTCAATCATCTAAATATCCAGTAAATCAAAATTTGATAAATCTAAATGTTTCAGAGGTTGTGCCAATCGAAGTTCAAGTTGAAGATCCAAGAGGAGCCTATGTGACACCAATAAAAGCTAAATTAAAACGTCGTTTTACTTTATTATCACAATCACGTAGTGATGAAAGAAAAAAATATAGGAAAGTAATTTTTAACACAAAGAGCAAACTTTTACAAATGCCTTTTGAAATAAGACTTTTGAAGAAAAAAATTTGGAAAAAAAATATCAGTATTTGTAATCTTTTAAAAATTTATTTTTAAAAAAAAAAAAATTAATCTTTAAAAAAATTAAAATCTATTAAAGTTGAGGCAGGTCAACAAAACTGCAAAAGGCTGTTGTTATTGTTAAAAAGACAGATACAAAAATATCAGCAACTTAAAAAACAAAACTCTGTAATTCTACAACTTAAAGAAAAACTTGTAATAAAATCAATTGAACATCAAAATTTTCTTCATGAAGAGAAGATTCATAGTTTAGAATGCAATTTAATGGTTTCAAAGAAAAACAAAAAAACATATAATACAGAACTACGAACGTTTTTGATGCTGTGACTAACCAAGTATCTGCAAATTGCATTTCTTCTTTCATTCGAAGTTTTACCTAACATCTAGGTGTTACCATTAGAACTGTTCCTTGCCGCACTACTGTCGAACAAATGGTTAGGGAACTAGGTGTTATCACTGACCTCCAAATAGCAGAAATTGCTATATCTGAAAAGAATTTAACACTTGGATTTGATGGCACAACTCAGGAAGTTGTATATGCTAGCTGTATCCACCTTACTACTAAAACCGGTTGTAAAGTTGTAGCGCTAGATGAGTTAAGTGGTGGCACATCAGAGGACTATGAGCAGCATATATGTCAATCCATAGACAACTTATGCCTCTTTTCATTTAAAAAAAACTTATGCCTTTTTTCATTTAAACTTATCCCTCTTTTCATTTAAAAGATTTTCAAGAATGTTGTCAAACTATAATTGGCAACATATCTAATACAATTTCCGATCGAGCTGTTACAAACCATGCCACAATAAAAAAGTTAAATCTGACATGGAATAAAAGCTTCAATGAGTTTAATTGTCATCTTCATCCTCTAGAATTATTTTCCAGTAGCTGTAGATCTGCACTAAAAGTAATAGAAACAGAAAAAAGGAAAACTATTTGGTAGCGACTGCATGCCCGAAAATATTGTTGTGCAACTAAATAAACTTCGGTACATGGATGGAAATGGCAATCCTAAAGGATTTGTTTTGTTTTTATTAAAAGAAGAACTTCCTAAAGGTTTACTTCCTAGATACAGAGGAAATCGTTTGAATATTTTTTTTCATATTTGTGGAAAATTAATTCAACATTATGACATTTTTAAAACATTTCTGACATCAGGTACTATTTCATGTGTTTGATTACAAGCCAATTTATCTATTGACTTTGCAAACAATATTGCCAAACGAGAACTTTGTGCTGCTGGATAATAGGAAAACTTATAACTAGTCCTTGGATCAAAAAATTTTATGCTTCAGCCGAAAAACAATTCTCGCATTTGGCTGGTATTCTTATTAGTAAAAGAGTTCTTGATACGGTTGACCAATGTCTAAAAAATCCGTTAAAAATCTTATCAAGATCACAAAATATTTTTGATGAAGAGTTTGATAAAAAAGATCTTGTCTGGAAGGCTCTAATTGAATTCTGCCCTAAAGATGACAATATGAAAAAAATGATTTCTGTTTGCTTGACTGCTATATCTGAAGCAATCAATAGGCAATATAACAAATACTTTAGTATGAAGCTCACAGGACGAATGGAATTTGAGACTGAATCTGCAAGGCTACATAATATGGATGCTGAGGAAATGATGGGAATGTTTAGTGCAGCACAGAAATTTGCACCTAATGCAACTCTTTATTACCTATCATTAAGACTGTGTGCCAGAAAAAACAATGTCATCCACTATTTAAACGGTCTTCCAAAACATGTTAAAGAGTCTGTGATTGAGTGGCCATAATTTTTGCACTAAAAAAAAGAGAGATTAATTGATTAAAGATGTCTGAAGTGGATAAGGAGATGACACACAGAGCAGAGCAAAAAAGGCAAAAAAAAGATACAAAAGAAAGGAAAAGAATAGAAAAAAAATTTAAAATATTAGATATAAGTATTGAAACTTTTGGAAACGAGTTTCCAGACATTAGTGAATCAAATTTTAATGTTATTTTGGATGTCATGTCTGGAACTGCCATAGGCAGAAATATATGTCATATTAGGTATGAAGATGAAAAAAAGGTTATATGCAATGGGAAAATTGAAAAAACTAAGAAAATGATACAGGATACATATGTTGTTGCTTATTGGAACAAGGAAGAAGATTATAACGATGCAATAGACTATGATATTCCAAAAGTTCAACTTGCATATATATGTATATATATAAATATATACACTATATATATGTATATAAATATATATATATATATATATATATACATATACATATATATATATATATATATATATATATATATATATATATATATATATATATATATATATATATATATATATATATATATATATATATATATATATACAACATCATAAATATCCTATAAGATATAGAAATGGGTTAAAACTGAATAGCAGGGGAAACACTTATAAAAATCTTTTAATTTTGATTAAATTAGGTTTTAAGCAAAATTATTTAAAAATTATTTTTGTTCTATATTATAAAAAGGTTTGTGCTGTTTCGAATGACATAAAATAAACAAATAAACAAATATCAATCGTCAATAGTTTACTGATCGCGCTTATCTATCTTCCCAACATCTTATTTCCACAAGCCTGGAACAGTGCGCCGAAACTACAACTGTATAAAACATTTCGACTTAAAATCGACTTAAAGTTGCGATATGGCGCAATCAAATCGATAGCTAAAAACCCGCGATATGTAGCTATCGACTAGCTATAGATTTATCACTATGTGGTAACCAGCTACACAAATGCGATATGTACCTAGCGTCTTATCATAATAAAATCGCTTTCTTAAAAACTGCGAAATGTAGCAATCAACTGGCTATTAATTTTTGGCTATCATGTAGCTAGCTACAAATCTACGATATGTAACTAGCTATAAATCGTTATAAATCGTTATTAAATCTATAGCTTAAGATCTGCGATATGTAGCAATCGAATAGCTAAAGATTTATCGCTATCTAGTAACTAGCTACGCAAATTCGATATGTAGCTATCGACATATCGTTATAAAATGGACATGTTTAAAGTTCAATTATTTTCATAATTATAATAGATCCAACTCTAAAAATCGAATTTTTGAAGATGTTAAAGACCTTACGAAAGAATAAAATAAGAAAAAAAAAATTGCTTGAAAATAGCCATAAAGCTAGCTAGTCGCTAGCTCACTTCCCACCGGGTTGCGTTGAAAATGGAAGAATGTTAATAAAGTCTATGCCTAAAAACTCCCACAATCCATTAACCTTGATGGATTTCCGTTCGGGAGCACAAGTTTTAATTTTCTCCATGTCCAGACATTTGTCACGTTCTTTTACCCATTTGGGAATATCACTAATCATACCTCTAGAAAATTGCGAAAAGAGTATGTATAGAATATGATAAGTAAATTACTCTAGAAAATCTATTATTTTTGCATTATAATAGAAAATGAACCATGTTAAAATCTTTTTTTCATTTAAAAAAGTGATAATATTCAAGGATATTTAATAAAAAACAAACTCAAATACCCTTACTTAGTCAATAAAAAGCACTTTTTAGCTTAAATCTGGTGGTATTAAGACCAAAATGGGTTCCATGATTAAAATCATGCACATTCCTGAAAGCAAGCTTCGTTTCTTCAGCTGTTGAAAGAACATGTAACTTATGAGAACACTTACATAGAAAAACATTCTATCTAAGAGAAAAAGATTAAATACACACAAGTTTCATTTGCCACATTTTAAATCAAACATTAAATTTTAAATTCAAAATAGAATTTATTTATATTATACAAGTTATAGCATTTATATAGAATATTTAAATATAATGTATTTTCAATAACTTATCATCAAATAAATCAAAGCCAAAAACTGAAATTCTTCTCAATATTAATACATTCCCAAAAAATAGAAAATTTTCAGTTTAATTCACAAATGACTTTTTGCTCCAAACTAAAACCTTTCTAAATTGTCGCATCAAAAAGATATCGTTTAACGTCTGCATTAGAGTACTCATAAACCTTTCTTGGAAAAACACCCCAAAAAACTGATTTTATTCTAAGTTCCAAGAATATATTCTTAAAATCACTCCATTTTGTTGTTCAACATTCACATTTTTGTACCAGTACAACATTCTCAGCGCTAATGCACTTTCGCATTCTCCCTCCCCCTTCCTTTTTTTTTTTTTTGCAGGTTATAAATGATCATTGTTCAAAAAAAGAAAAAATTGGTATCTATTTAGTTTTTTGACCTATAAAGTGCTTTAACTATATCTTGAAGAAAAATTAATTCCCTACCAAATCGCTTATACTCACCATTTTCCTTACACAGTTATGTTTTGTAATATTGCTAACGACAAAGTTTTCACGGTTGCAGCGTCTAATTTTGACATAGGGTGTTGAAAGTTTTATGGTTTAAGTTAGAAAGTTTCTTCATTTTAAACAACGATCTTTCATAACCTACCATATAAAAAAAGGGTGGGGAAGGGTGTGTGTGAAAGTGAAGTAGCATCACATTCTTTATAATATAATAGATGAGAAACTTTCATTCAAAACACAAACCTTATCCTCAAATTAAGCCCTTTAAACGGTATGTTTGCTAAAGTTCGACAGTATGTTAACTTTGAAACGTTGGACAAGAATTCACGGAAACTACTTCAATTTTTGCTTCTTTTTTCCAAAACCGTTTGTTTAGAGCAATACAAAAAATATAATTCTCCCCAATTAATTTCCCTAGTGATAACCTGTAAGGTAAACTGAGGTAGCTTCGACATCGGTGTACCATTAACACTTTTTGTTATATAACTCACAGAACACATAAAACTCGTAACTTATTTCAAATGTGGCTGATTGGAAAAGAATTAGCAGTTTTTATTACGAGCGCCATTTTGCTTAGTTATTATGATATTCAGTGAAATGTTTTCGGTTAATAGGACAGTGTTGTTAACTTGCTCAATTTGAACTTTAGTAAAACTTCTGTTTGAGGTATGAAAAACTCCAAGATTTCTTTGAGTATTTGTTAATTTATAACTGTTAATGCCATTATAGGTTTCTTTCTTTCACAAAGCCATAAGAACAACACTGATTGATCATTTGAAGAGTAGCAGAAGTAGTCTAGTTGGTAGATCGGCTTTGCTAATTAACGACCCTTTGAGTGGGGATGTGGTGCTGATCAAAACACTGTGCAGTGTATTGTGAAGGATTATTTGCAGATTTTTGGTAGTGAGCATTCATTTCAACATGGCAAACCAGGAATCAATTGGTTCTATGATTTTGAGAAAAGGTGGAGAAATGAGTTGAAAAGACGGATGTTTCTGCAACTTTCAGCAAACAGAGCATATCAATGTAATCCAGTTGTGGGGAATAACTACTTTGAGAAGATTAAATTAATACATCAGCGTTTGGGCTAACGTTTTGTTAATGAGTTACTCTTTGCAACAATCTATGTTAAATATATTGATATTGATCCGCCATTTTCTTCGTCTAAAAGCTAAGTTATAATGATTTAACGCTAGGTTTAAGGATCCTCTTTTTGACCATTGTAGCGTGTCTGTACATGCGCAGGACTGTCTACTTCTTTAGCGAGTTTCGCGTTTCACGTGACACCTCATACTCTAACGAGTTTTTATTTTCTGCACTGATCTCAAAACATAACAAGTTGGCGTGTTCTATTGATTTTTTTTTTTTGTTTTTTATTAAAAAAACGTTGAAGCCAAAACTGGTCTTTCAAGATGACGGCGATCAGAGCTCTAAGTGGTGATTGGTGTACATTTTATAAAGATTTACAGAAATACGAAAGAAAATAATTTGAATTATTTGTATAAGAAAAACTAGACTATAAAATAATTTTTTAAAAAAATTGAAAAAGTTAAAATGATTTTAAAAAAATTAGACAATGAAAGAAGTTATTTAAATATTAAAGTTCAAAATATTCAATACACTTTTTAAGTGCAATTTACGATTAAAAGTAACATTTTTGTATAATTTATGTACTTTTTAGTTCTTAGATACCCAATGTAGTGTGCTAGAAGGTTGATAACATATCTGCATGGTAAGCGGCAATTGTGTCTAACCAATTTTTTGGTAAACCTTTTTTTTTCTATTTTTGTAGCAAGATACCAGATATGTTCATACTGCATGAACAATTAGTTGAGTGCTGTGAGTACACACAACTCAGGGTTTCTTTCTATGATTATTTAATGAATGAAATTAATTAATGGATATATCATTTAATAGGAGTATTTGAATTGCTAGGGAGGCGTTTTTTTATTTTATTATCTTTATTTTTATTGTTGTGAGTAAGGAGGTGATGAAGGGATCGGGTATTTAGGGGTGGTTTGGATCTAGGGTAATGTGGAAGGGTTACTGGAAGGTTGGGATCGAGGTTGGTGGTCTGGGGATTTCTTGGTTAAGAAAGGGCAAGATTTGTGGATAGTTTGGTTAGGAATGGGCAAGGTTTAATCCAAAAGGTTAAGGTTGCGTTTGCCGTCCTCAGTATACTTTATTACATAATATATCTCAATAGACGTTCTATTATCGTGAGAGTTCTTGAGATTTCTTTACAAGCAATTAACAAATTGCTATGTTGGCAGCTGCAAACAGTTGCAAGTTGGTTAGCAATTATTATTTTAGACTTAATAGCTACGTTTCTTTAGTCTAAAAATACAATTGCTAACCAACTTGACAATATTGTTAAGTTGGTTAGCAATTGGTTATTTTCACGTAAAAAGAAAAATTTCAGCTTTTTTTGGCACACAGGGTAAACAAGGAATACATCTTCGAGAAAAGTATTTTTCTTATCAGTGTAAATTATGCAAAAATTTTCCTTAATTACACATTATTTTGCGTTTACGTAACAAGCTTTATACGATAGGGCCCTGTCTTTCGGCGTAAGTTACTCATTTTTCCGCTTTATAGGATTGGGCTCACTTTTGGCCTCTCAAGATGGAGACGGAATTAACGAACGGCTATATGAAAATTTAGAAATTGATTATTATAAAGTTTTTTATCTTGTGTTCGTATATTAATAATATAAGTTTTAGATAAAAACTTTTTTTTTTATTAAACAATGTTTTTCCTAAAAATAATGATATATTAGGTATTTACATAAATTTTAAGTTCAGAGACGTTTTTTTGTTTCACAAACATATTTTTACAATTACTTGTATATTAACATTCCTGTTTTTTAGAATAAATCTGATTAAAATAAAACTAAATATAAATTTTATTTTCAGTTTGTTTAAATTTAGTTTGTTTAAAAGTACTGAAGAAAACGTGTTTTGACGATTTTTTGCGTAAGCTACGCATTTTTAAGCTTTATAGAATTGGGCCCAGGATTTTTCTTACGCAAAAAAAACTTTCGCAAACTGCAATCTTATAAACGAAATTACGCAGAATTTTTCAGTAAATTACGTAAAATTTCTCACGCAAAAAAATCTGCAGAAAATTCTAAATTTTGCGTAATAACGCAAAATTTTTACCAAAGAATGATTGTTGCGATTTTTTCTTCTAACCATAGATGTCTGTTTTTGTAAACAAAAAGATTTGTTCTCGAAAAACGTAGAGTTAAACAATTTTAACATTCAAAAATCCCTCAACTTGAAGTAGAAACTTTTATCAAAATGGTAAGTTTACGCTAGAGCAAACTCACGATTGATTGCAATATAAGACATGAAAGACCTAATAATAAGCGTCCGTCACTATAAAAAAAAGAGGTTAAAAGCTGAAAGCATTTTAAAAAATGAATGAAAAAGTTTTCATTTAAAAATTCTTTAGCATTTAAGCCCTTGTATTATAGAGTGACAAATCTCTAATCACTCTCACAGAGAGACAGAGAGTGAAAAGGGATCTGTCACTATAAAACAAGGGCTTAAATCCTAAAGTGTTTTTGTTTGAACGTGATGTCATGTAATGAAAAAAATGTGATTTTTATTTATACGTAAACTTATATAAAAGGAGCAAATGATCTAAAGAAAAGTATTATGCTTCCAATATTAGCATAGAAGAGATTCGCCATTCACTAAAAAAGCTGATGAGCAAATTAGTCATCGACGGAAATTCGTTTGTCATCTTCATAAATGAAGTTAGTTTTAATCAATAACAATTAAATACTTTTTACCAATGAGTACACGAATATATATAAATACATATATATAAATATATATATATATATATATATATATATACATCTTAATTTTTGTACGCATATCTGTGAAAATATGAAAGGAAATTTGTTTACAACACACTGATAGTAAAAATACTTTTCTCCAAGGTGTATTCCTGGTTTAATTTTTGTGCCATAGAAGCTAAAACTTTATTTTTACGTAAAAATAAAAAGTTTTACGGCTAATTTGAAAGATCCTTGAGTAAGCATTTTTTTTACTGTACTGCAGTTTTGAAAATTGCGTAATTGAGCAAAATTTTATTTTACACAAAAGTTTTCCGTAATTATTTATTAATTTGCGTTTTGCATATCAAGCTTTGTAGGATAGGGACCAGATATGTTTTTATAACATCAATTTTCAGATCAGTTACTAATGCTTTGTTTATAATCATTAGTAATAAGTTATCTAAATATTGTAGTAAAAAGTTATTGAATGGCGAATCTTTTAATGAAAGCAAACTCGGAGGAAACAGAGTTTTTGATTACTCCTCATATAGAATACTTTTTTATAAACAGACAAACTGTATACACAAACACACACACACTCACACACATAAGCACACACACACACACACTCACACACATATACAAACACACACACACACACACACACACACACACACACACACCCATGCATACATACATACATACATACATACATACATACATACATACATACATACATACATACATACATACATACATACATACATACATACATACATACATACATACATACATACATACATACATACATACATACATACATACATACATACATACATACATACATACATACATACATACATACATACATACATACATACATACATACATACATACATACATACATACATACATACATACATACATACATACATACATACATACATACATACATACATACATACATACATACATACATACATACATACATACATACATACATACATACATACATACATACATACATACATACATACATACATACATACATACATACATACATACATACATACATACATACATACATACATACATACATACATACATACATACATACATACATACATACATACATACATACATACATACATACATACATACATACATACATACATACATACATACATACATACATACATACATACATACATACATACATACATACATACATACATACATGGCCTCCATTTTCATGCTCAACAGTTTCCAAACGGTCACCAAATTGTTGATGGCTGTAGCTGTTTTTTCTTGTGAAATGTTTGCTATTGTTAGCTCAATGAAACTAACTTATTCTTTCTTTTGATTAAGGCCGATTGCGATAATATACTATTGCTTGTAATTTCCTCTAGAACTAGTAATCATATGGAGTAAGGTCTGGGGAACGAAAAGGCCAATATTGTTTAAAATGTCTGCCAATAACTCGATTTTCACCAAATTGATTGAGAAATTGTTTGATAACGTTAAAAATGTGAGGCTGTGCGCTTTCCCGCATGAAAATAACTGAACGCACATCTTTGTTTTTTCTCTATTCTGATAAAAGATTTATTTTCAGCATTGTAACGTATCGTTTACAGCTGGCGGAGTCGTTATAGAATAATGAACGGACAGCAAAATGGAGTCGAAGCAAAATGGAATTGATGTGGTGAGTGTGTTGCTTTCAACTACTGTAGCATGGCGAACTCGTAAGGAAGACTTGAAGCTTTTTTCGGAGAATATGATGAATTGATGTTTAAGGGACTTTAATATCATCTGCAATTTGTTGAGTGGAGCAGCAACATATCTCCAAAGCAATACATGCTGTGATTCACAATTGTTATTTTTTCATCCTTTAAAGATGGGCGACCTGAAATATTGTCTTTCATTGAAATATTCTGTCTCACGTAAAAATGACTGTTTACTCAAAAATAATAATCTACAAAATAACATTCCCCCCTTATATATGCTTAAAAAAAAAACATTCTAGAAATATTCTTATGCACACGTATCTGTAAAGATAAGCATAGATAAGTTTGGTTTTTTCATTTCAACGATTTGATTTTAATTCTGATTTTATTAAATCAGTTTTGATGTGATATTTTTTAATTACAGAATGTTTCTTTTTCTATCACAGCACCATTTCTAACATCAGCATATGTTTGAATAACGTTAAAATAAGATTGCTAAAAGGAGAATTTGTTAAAATTACTTTGATACCTTCGATTGTTTTAAAAACCAAGAACTTTTTACAGCACTTTTGTATGAGTCATGAAGGTAAAGGTGTGAGGCAAGCTATTAAATGTAGTTTTTACAAGTAGAGAAGATAATTTTAGAATGTACATCTAACTTGGAATCATATTTATAATTAACAAAAGCATTTATATTTTGAATGATATGTTCAGAAACCTTTATTGAGTTTTTTGCTCTTGCTCCTTTATGTTCTAGACAAAGAGAGGAAACACTGAACCTTGTCGCCATTATCTATAAACTTCGATATAAACTATGAGATTAAAATTTTTAAAAATTATGATACTTTTTGTTTGTAAAATGAAAATAGTTCACCCTAGAAACATGATTCCAGTCTTGATTTTGTTTACTTGGTTGTTCTCTTCAACTGTTATTATCTTTATTATTTAGCTACAACCTATTGTTTTTGTGATATTTACATTTTTACATATATATACATTAGAAAATGGTTGAAATTTGAAAAGTTATGTATGTAAAATTGTATATAAATTAAAAACTATGGGTTGTAGTTAAACTATATTGATAATAACATATATATATAGATAAAATGCATAACTAAAATGCTATTAAAGAAGTACCTTTAAAATATAATTAATTGTAATCTTTGTAAAATATTGTTGATAAATTTGTTAAATTTGTTAAATTTAAGGAACCTGATTTCTTAAATTTAATTAATGTCATTAATTCAATTGATTGATTTTTGCATTGTTTTCAGTATGACAATTAAAAACAACAACAATAAATAACAACAAATAATAATAGTAAACAACAATCTACAATATTATTATATTTTACAAATAACAGGTTTTTTAACCACATCATACTACATATAGTTTTTTTCAAATAAAACAACTCTCATAAAATTGATTTACACTGACTTATCGTTGAGAAGACAGAGGCTTGGATCAGGAAATTTTTGAGCTACCAAGAATTTTTGCCCAACATTCAGCAACTACTAGTAAAAAATGTTGCCGCTTCTTCCTCTTTTGTTATGTATGAGTTACAATTGGTTATTATTTTAAAAACTCTTTCAGGTGTATTATTTACAACTCTTAATCCATTCACAATTTTTTTACCTTTTAAATAGTCTTTGTTATTACTCCATAATTCTGTATTTGCATGCAAAAGTTCCGCACTAATTTTAGATCTCCTGAAAAATTTAATTGATTAAGGTGAAATGAAATGGCCCACTTCTTCTTCTAATATTTCAGGTATTTCAATTAATTCAACTGATGGCTTCATTTCGCAGTAGTCATCAAGTTCACAGTTTTAAGAAGTTTAAAATGCCTGGAATGCCTCTACTCTCGAGCGATGTCAAAGGATTTGTTAACAATGTGCAATCAAGATGTGCTGAAGGAATAAAGAATAAGAGCTACACCACAAAATACTGATACTAGTTTTAATGTTTTGATGTAGACTTTAATACAGGGCTAACTTTGTTTGAGGGCTATTTCTACATTCATAGCTTTTCGCTGTATTTTGTAAACTTCTCAATAATTATAGTTATACTTCAAGTACGAAAGTCTTTTTTATCTTATTTATAACTAATAAATGGGAACTAATAAATTATTTTTACTTTTAAAAACATTCCTTATTAAAAAATCAAATTCATTTGACTCTAATGAAGAAAACGGTAGGTGTGCTATTTCTGTTATCACCACTGTCTAATTAAAAAATCAAATTCATTTGACTCTAATGAAGAAAACGGTAGGTGTGCTATTTCTGTTATCACCACTGTCTATTCTAGCATGAATAACTTTTTGCAACCCTATATTGGGAAGTTTCATCAGATTTCTGTCGAAAACTCGACATTTATGGTTTGAATAATATAAAAGCAGATGTACGGTGTAAAGGGGTCAATAAAGGAGGAGTTTATTGATGATTAAATGCCGATGTTAGAGAGCTATAAATTTATTTTTTAGAGAAAGCGAATAATATCATAAATTTTTCCCGGAATAGTTTTAATGTTTTTAAGAAATTTTTTTTTGTTTAGTTTTCCTTAAACTCAACAAAGTAAAGGAAAATTCAATTTAATGTTTAAATGTTTTTGTAAATTTGGTTTTATTCAACCTTCCCTTCATTCACAGAACCGCAATATTATTTTGAAATTTTTTCTTTTTCTATGAGCGAAAGAATAGTTCTCGTTTTTTCACATAATTCATAATTGTTTTTCGGGGTATTTAAGTAATACCACATCTGTATGTAATGGAATAAAGTAAGGGTTTTCAGAATCAAAAAATCTATATAGAGTAAAAAAAAAAGTTATCTTAAGTGAATTGTGCTCGATCGTACACAATGAGTCTTGTTGCTTTATCAAACAATCAGTGTTGTTTTTTTATCACACAATCAGTTTTGTTGTTTTATCGATACTTCTTTTAGCCTCGCAAACTTTTGTTCGTATTTTGTTACAATATTTGCGTAATTAAACTGGTAACTATTATTTTTATCTCTCAACCGTTGTTAACTCAAATACAAGACTTTTGGATGCAAGCACTGTTTATGCATATCGACAAGAAATTCTTGAAATATGGTTGCAAGCATTTATTGAAAGGCGAATCTTTTAAAAAGTTATTTCAAAATTTTTAAAAGCAAATTTCGAGCTTGAGTAGTTTGCGATTACCCTCCCACATCTTTAGATAGATCATCAAGAAAGTGACGTTTTGATGACCTAAACACAAAAAAAATGTTGGGAAATAACCTTACCGAAAAGACACTGGTATTTAAAATAAAAGGCGAGTGTATTGTTCTGAGAAATTTTAAACATTAAAAATGAATTTTTTTAACATTTCGACAAGACTTTTATATGTTTTAATGTTAAGCAATACTAAAATCTTGATAAATGGGTTTGAATGCTTACATAATGAGAATTCATTCAAGACCGGTACTGGCATATTGAAATGCTTCACATCTTGCAATTGCACACCAAAACCGGACAAATCTGCAACATACGAAGAGTGCCAAAGCTGTTGTTGCTCGGCTCATTGGAATAAAACATTGAGTTTAGAAAATGAATTGAGAGAAGAAATTCCAAACTTAGGTAATTTACATAGAATACTTATTTTAAGGATCGACAAACATTTACATACATACATACATACACACATACATACATACATACATACATACATACATACATACATACATACATACATACATACATACATACATACATACATACATACATACATACATACATACATACATACATACATACATACATACATACATACATACATACATACATACATACATACATACATACATACATACATACATACATACATACATACATACATACATACATACATACATACATACATACATACATACATACATACATACATACATACATACATACATACATACATACATACATACATACATACATACATACATACATACATACATACATACATACATACATACATACATACATACATACATACATACATACATACATACATACATACATACATACATACATACATACATACATACATACATACATACATACATACATACATACATACATACATACATACATACATACATACATACATACATACATACATACATACATACATACATACATACATACATACATACATACATACATACATACATACATACATACATACATACATACATACATACATACATACATACATACATACATACATACATACATACATACATACATACATACATACATACATACATACATACATACATACATACATACATACATACATACATACATACATACATACATACATACATACATACATACATACATACATACATACATACATACATACATACATACATACATACATACATACATACATACATACATACATACATACATACATACATACATACATACATACATACATACATACATACATACATACATACATACATACATACATACATACATACATACATACATACATACATACATATATTTAAAGCTTTGTGAATATACACGCTCAGCTGCTTTTATATCATATAGGAACACTTGTAATACCGTTAGCTATTACAAGTGCGGTTGAAGCTGGGATCATAACGGTGCTTATTGCTGTTTTAATCTTCATAATCTTTAAGTTTAGAAAAATAATCAGGAGCCCTAGTGGTAAAGAATTTATCTATTTATGTTATGCATTACCTTTCTTTGTTATTTTAAGTGAAGTCTGTGTATGGTGTCTGTATTTCTCTTTATATTTGATTTTTTAACTTTCTTTTACTTTAAAATGCTGTTTTAATGGTTTTATAGGTCTTTCAAATATTGTAACAGATGAACATGGCAAGGCTTTACTTAAAGAAGCTAAAGTGTAAAAATGGGCAGTGAGTAGATCATCATTCCATAGAAATGTACGAAAAAATGTTGCATTTTACATCAAACACCTCAGAATAAGAATTTTTTAAGCAAAGTTGTAAAAATTTTATTCTGTGACAAAAAAATCTTCTTATTTGTATGTAAATTTTTATTTATAGTTAGGATTATTCTTTGAAATACGCATATCAAGTTCAGTGTTTAACATTGATTTTGAAATGAAAAACAAGTACACATATTATTCTAATTAAAAGCCTATCTACAAAAGAACTAATATCGCATTTTAAAACTTGGCCCCAATTTAGAGAACGCATTAAAAGATGGAGCTGTTTGCATATCCATGATGAGTAGTCATACAGACAGCTGCTTCTCATGATGCTAATTTCTATGAATTGTTTGATATAAAAAAATTTATTTTTCATTTTTTGCAGATAGATCAATTAGCCCTGTCATGCCTTACATATAAAAACATATCTACAAAAGAATTACTTTCGCATTTTAAAACTTGGCCCCTTTTTCCTGAGTGAAGACATTTTTGAGTTTCTTACAAATAAGCGAAGCTTCAATTAGTCAATAAAATTTCAAACAAACTTCAAACAAAAAAAATTTAGTTCTTTTGAGAAAAGACGTTTTTGAAAAATTAGCGATTACAGTTAGTTGTAGATGTTTTTTCGTTTAAAGATTGTAAAGACTTTTGTGAAGGTTGGAGGGGCGATATAATTTGGGGAGGAAAAAACAATTTTCAAAAGTACTATACTTAAGGTGGAGGTTGTTGGAATGTGGTCGGACCTGGTATTTTGGTAGGTTTTAAAATTAATATCTACTTTTTTTATTAACAAAAATAAATTTACTTCAGTATTTTAACGCGTTGCGAATGATTTTAAAAAGATAAGCGATTAATGTTACGTTTTTTAGATTAACTCGATTCGACTGCGAGATTAACAAAACTCAACTGTTTCAAAATCGACTAAACCAAAACATGTCAGAAACAAAAAGTTGTGGTAACAATGATTCTTTAGTTCTCAAAAGTCATTTCAATTTTACCAAGCATTTCATTTACGATATTTAAATGCACCAAAAGATTATTTCTTGGCTCGATATTAAATACTGTAAATGACAAAAGAGATTCAAAAGTAAGAAAAATTCCGCCAGCAATGAAACCTGACATTTTATCCAAATTTAGGCTGTGCACTTTTGTATTATATATTTTAAAAAGAAATGCAAAAAACAAAATCCTCGAGATCACAGTTATCTTTCGACATTTTACTAACATCTTGCTACTAGCAATTAATTCCTCATGTAAAGCCCAATTTTTCATTGAATAGTTTTGACCTAATGATATAAAAAGCAATGAAGCTTAGCTTCCAGCTCTCTTGAAGACTTTTAGGTTTTCACAAAATTTCTAGTTATTATCATAATTCAACGCCTTAAGCATAAGATCAAAACTTTCACAAGACTTATCTGATAGAAAACTTTATTGTCCTTTGAATGAGACGAAATATTTCTTAATGGTAATGTGATTGGCGATACAGAACGAAAAGCTAAAACAGCTCATAAAACTTGGTTTAAAGCCAAGAGAAATATGGAAGTCATTTACTAATAGAAAATCTGAGTGTAGAAACTCTTTTTCAACAAACATATTCTTTTCTTCCAATAGGATATTTAAAGAAAATCTAT
Source organism: Hydra viridissima (assembly GCF_058129835.1). Classification (NCBI taxonomy): domain Eukaryota; kingdom Metazoa; phylum Cnidaria; class Hydrozoa; order Anthoathecata; family Hydridae; genus Hydra; species Hydra viridissima. The sequence continues at coordinate 2,442,992 of NW_028324303.1, forward strand.
AGTTCCGATCGTATAGTTGGTACATTTACGTGGTGTTACAATATTTACCGTAAATATGGTACTTTTGAAATGTCTTTTTTCCTCCTCATTCAAATAACATCACCCAAACAATCTTTGCAGTTTTAACCCGTTACTTATTAACCCATTTCCTTTTTCCTAAACTTTTTAATGATCATTTTCACGAACATTGCTTTTGTACAATTTATCTATCTAATATGGCGACATGTTTTTTATTTTTATGTTGTTAATTCTTACTGATAATTTAAGCAAAAAAGTATCTAAATAACAGCTTATGTAAGTGTGTATGTATGTATGTATGTATGTATGTATGTATGTATGTATGTATGTATGTATGTATGTATGTATTTATGTATGTATGTATGTATGTATGTATGTATGTATGTATGTATGTATGTATGTATGTATGTATGTATGTATGTATGTATGTATGTATGTATGTATGTATGTAGGGGAGACTTGTACTGAATGGACCACAAAATAAGACTTTTTTATAAATTCGATTAATATTTATTTTGTGAATAACTATGGTGGGTTTTTTAGTTTAGAAGACAAGATTCATATCTTAACTAACTATCCTTGAAAGGTGTAAACCATTGAGCAATTAAAACATTGTTAAAAAATGCGATAAACATGACCTGTACTAAATTGTTTAATGGTCCATTCAGTACAGTTGATTGTACTGAATGGACCAGCAGTAAACTCGTAATAAATAAAATGTTGAATTATGCACAGCAATGAGGGTATATTGATGTTCCAATATTGAATGATAATATTGTTATCCTAGTGAAAATTAACCTATAATGAATCATGATAAACCATGAGCTTTATAGTTTTTTATGCCCAAGATTTTTTTTTTTTTTTTAGTATATTTTATTAGTCACACTTTCACAACTTGTTTATATTAAAAAGACACGATTATTTTGTTTTAGTAAGTAACAAACTGAAACCCAATAAATGCTCTAATCGGAAAATGGTCCAGTCCATGCTGTACAATCAATGGTGGTTCATTCAGTACACATATCAATATCCAAATGTTACCCAAACAATTACAACAATCTGTACCCTAGATAACTTTCCTTCTACTTTTATCTGAAGTCCAAAATATATATCTATAATATTATTAATATTAAGAGTTCACTTCTTCTTGAAAAAACTCTGTAAATTGAAAACTCAGAAAAGTTAAAAAATTACATTTGCCTTGAAAAAACAGAAAACTTCCATAACTACTGCTTTTCTTTGAATAAATTTAACTCAGACATACTGAAGAGACATTGTGTAAAGGTGAATTATTTGTGACGACAAAAATACATCTAAATGGTCTCTAAGTTCTTTTTTTTGAAAAGGTCCATTCAGTACAAAATCCATTCAGTACAAGTCTCCCCTATGTATGTGTTATAGGTGTGCGAAACTCGAAGTTTCGAGTTCGAGTTTGAGTTTATTCAATAATCAAACTCGAACCGAATGTGCTTATTCGAATATAATTCGAATTTCGAACCTAAAGTTCAATATTTAAAAATTGCTGTAAAATCGTATTAAAATGCTTCAAAAAATCGCTGAAAAATTATTTTAAAACGCTTCAAAATGGAGGACGAGAGAGTGAGGAGCGTTATTTGGAATTATTTTGATAGACGTAAAATTAACGATACTATATTTGATTTTTGTAAAATTGGAAAATGCAGTCAAAAAATACCTTGTCCTACTTCATCTACAACTAGCTTATTTACTCACCTGAGAAGTTATCATAAGAAGGAATCAGCAGATTGTGATAAAAAAGCACAAGAAGTAAAAAAAATGAAAAAGGAAGAAAATAAAACTGGAAAACAACTGTCAGTTTGTGTCACAGATCTGGTGGCTAAGGATACAGCATGGATGTCTGATCACGAAAAGGCTAAAGAAATTACACGAGCTATTGGCCGCATGTTGTCTTCCGATTACCTACATTACGATTTCGTAGAAGGACAAGGTTTTCAGGCGCTTATGAAATTGATTGCTCCTCAGTATCATATTCCGAGCTGAACCCCTTTTCTCGCAGTATTGTACCAATTATGTATAAAAATTTGAAACAAGAAATGATTGATCGCATTTTTATTGAGTTTGTTGGCATGCCATCCTATTGATTTTCCAAAGACACATGGTCTTCTTGCGCACTGGATTCCTATTTATCATTTTGTTTGATATATTTAACTGCTGATTTTAAAATGCAATCATATACACTGGAGAATAAATTAAAAAGTCAATTGAAGATTAGAGTTTCTTAAAAAGTCTATTGAAGATTAGTCGCTACCAAGTGCAGTACCAATATACGTTCTTCTAGACAATGGTAATAATATGAGAGCAGCCATGAACATGAGCCAAAACTTTATGGACTTACCTTGCTTTGCTAATACGCTTCAACTATCAATTAATGATGCAGTATTGAAGGCATGATAAAAAATTGAAGGCATGATAGTATGGTAGCGAAATGTGAAAAAATCGTTTCGCACTACTAACACAGCATTCAATCATCTCACATGATGTATGCACAACAATTAAAAAGAGATGAGTTCGGACTATTTCATGATTCAACGACTTATGGCAGAGAAAGCACCTTTATCAGCCGAAGTCGCATTAATTGGTAAGGTGAAGAATCTCACTACGAACGAATGGAAACTCGCGGAGGGTTATGTAAATATTTTAACTCCTTTTGAACAGGCTAGCAAAGAGTTCTGTGGTGAAAGTTACCCAACTTTATCTATGAAAATACCAGCTCTGCATGGATTACACCAGAAATTGCAAGGTTTCATCAGTGATATTGCAAATAGAGGCTCTGGAATTTCACTGGCGCGGAGACTTGTGGCATCTTTAGAAAGAAGGTTTCCTTCTTTTGATGAGGTAGCATAAATAACTATTTATATACTGAGACTCATTATATTAGTGTGTATTTCAGTGTTTTATCAATCTTTTTTCGACATTCATTGTCATTTTCAATCACGCACTAATTTTTAATTACCTATTTTCACATAAAAAATTTTTTAACTTCAATTGCATTAAGAACCATGGTCATCTTTATCTAATATACGGCTACTCACGAAAATTTAAACGATTGCAGAATTTTCAAATCTAATCTTCTGTTTTTCTTGAATAAAAATCTAACGGAAATAGATACCAAAATAATTATTTTTCCAATTTGGTAAATAGGTTATTTGTTAATAGAATAAAAAAAATTAGGTTTTGACTCATTACCGTTTACTCAGAAATTTCCTTAAAAGGTAGGTGATACAAATTAAGAAGTTTCACAAAAGTTTAAACAATTTTATTTAGGATCAATTATTTGCTAATTAATTGATAAATCCGCTGCGAAATTTTTTCTCGCAGCGAATTTATCAATTAATTAGCAAATAATTGAGTAGTTTTTCAATCAAAAAATTCATCACAACATCATCAGGCAGCTTTTAATTCATTAAAAATCAACTTAAAATATTGTGAATTTCAAATTAATTTCAATTGCGTGCAAATGGGTCGAAAATCAGTTTCTAGTAGAGACCACCGATTCGTTACTGTTTATCGGTTTGCGGATTGTGCACCGAATTAACTATGCTAAACGGTTCAAATTACTTACGGATTGATTTGATCCGAAAATAATTTATCGGAAAAAAATTCGTTAAAATTTTTTCGGATTTTTTTTTCGGATTGCAATCCGATTCGATACTTTCGGATCGGATTGCAATTCGAAAAACTTTTTTCGAATTGGATTCCGAACCGAAATTATTTTTACGGTTTTATACGGATTCAGAATAAAAAATGCTTTTGAAATAAGATTCATTTTTATTTATTTATTATATTCAAATATACAATGAAACGAAATGAGTTCCTTGTTAAGAAATAAAATAAGTCAAAATCACACTGAAAGTTAATCATTTTCCAAATTCATTTCCTGGCCACACAATGTCTTGAATTTTACTGAGTTGCTTAGTGTTTTCTTTCATATATACCAACATCTCAACCTTTGAGATTGAAAGATTGGTTCTTCTAGAGCTGTATATATTCCCTGCTGTTGAGAAAACTCTTTCAGATGTTGATGATGCAGCAGGTATACAGAGGTTTTTTCTGGCCAGCCTTGACATTATTGGGTAAATATACTGGTTTTGTTTCCAGAATTCCAGTACATTTGTATTTTCTAGAACTGGTTTTGAATTCAAATACCCCTCAATTTCAGCAGAAATGGCTTTCTTGGTGCTTGTTTCACCTCCAGGATTAATGTAACCTGCACCAAACACTTTCTTCCTCAGTTGTTCAGTGAAATCAAAGTCGTCATCATCTTCATCATCCAACATTGAAAGGGAAGGAGTGCTTTGGCTGGCCAAAGTTTCTTTTCTTGACAGTTCTTCCATAGCTTTCTTTCCTGCAGTTTTGACTACTTCAAATTTTCCCCCCTCATCCACAATGCACATGCTCTTTCTGTTAGGATTTAAAAAATGAGCAATAGAGAATTCAATATTGATCAGCTCCCCTTCGAATCTTTTGTTTAGATCTTCATTGAATTAGTGAGCAAGCTCTAATGACACCTCGGTTTTTGGCTTGACACAGGCCTTATATTTTGCCTTGTTTTCCTCCGCCTTGTTGAAGAATTCTCAAATATTAGATAGCTTAGGCATCTGAAAAGAAGAAAAAAGTGAAATAACATAAAAATGGAATAAATCAGATTATTTGAGTTTTTCTTTTATATTTGTCTTAATAAAAAATGATATTTTTGAGGCATGCATAAAGCTTTCAATAAAAGAACTAATTATTTAAAGGTTATTTGCCTTAATTGTTAAAATGAACGTAACAACTTTTCAAACTAGTTTTTATCTCTATTTTTATTTCTATTAATATTTAAGTAGAAGAAACATAACAATTAGAGTGCGCCAAGTTCCCGTATTTACGGGAACTACGGGAGCGGGATCCTGTTCCTGCTTTTGGTATTTAAAATACGGGAACGGGATCCTGTTCCCGTAATAAATAAAATACGGGAACAGGAAATTCCCTTTCCTGTTCCCGTACGTCATTCGATGTTACGGGGTTTTCCCGTAATTATTATATTATAATATATAATATATATATATTTATATATTATGATATAATATATATATATTATATATATATTATATATATATAATATATATATTTATATATTATATATATACATATTTATATATTTATATATTATAATATATATATTTATATATTATAATATAATATAAGAAATACGGGAAAAGCCGTATTTTTACAAGTTTCCCGCATTTTACCAAGTTTCCCGCTTTTTTACGGGATTCCCGCTATTTTATGATTTGCGCGCATATATTCCCGTTTATTTTAAGATTTTAAGATTTGTTATAAATTTGGTACTAATACTAGGAACAAACTACTATAACTATAAGGTAAATATATATAAATATTATAATAATTTAAAATTATAATTAGGTTTAAGACCTAATTATAATTTTTTTAAGTAGTTTACTATCTTCGTTTCTTTGCTAACTTTCTTCTTTTCTTTGCTAACTTTCTTCTTTTCCTTACTAACTTTCTTCTTTTCTTTACTAACTTTCTTCGTTTCTTTACTAACTTTCTTCTTTTCTTTACTAATTTCTTCGTTTCTTTACTAATTTCTTCTTTTCTTTACTAATTTCTTCTTTTCTTTACTAACTTTCTTCTTTTCTTTACTAACTTTCTTCGTTTCTTTACTAACTTTCTTCTTTTCTTTACTAGTTTCTTCGTTTCTTTACTAATTTCTTCTTTTCTTTACTAACTTTCTTCTTTTCTTTACTAACTTCTTCTTTTCTTTACTAACTTTCGTCTTTTCTTTACTAACTTTCTTCTTTTCTTTACTAACTTTCTTCGTTTCTTTACTAACTTTCGCCTTTTCTTTACTAACTTCTTCTTTTCTTTACTAACTTTCTTCTTTTCTTTACTAACTTTCTTCGTTTCTTTACTAACTTTCTTCGTTTCTTTACTAATTTCTTCTTTTCTTTACTAATTTCTTCTTTTCTTTACTAACTTCTTCTTTTCTTTACTAACTTTCGTCTTTTCTTTACTAACTTCTTCTTTTCTTTACTAACTTTCGTCTTTTCTTTACTAACTTTCTTCTTTTCTTTATTAACTTTTTTCTTTTCTTTACTAACTTCTTCTTTTCTTTACTAACTTTCGTCTTTTCTTTACTAACTTTCGTCTTTTCTTTACTAACTTTCTTCTTTTCTTTACTAACTTTCTTCTTTTCTTTACTAACTTTCTTCGTTTCTTTATTAACTTTCGTCTTTTCTTTACTAACTTTCTTCTTTTCTTTACTAACTTTCTTCGTTTCTTTACTAACTTTCGCCTTTTCTTTACTAACTTCTTCTTTTCTTTACTAACTTTCTTCTTTTCTTTACTAACTTTCTTCGTTTCTTTACTAACTTTCTTCGTTTCTTTATTAACTTTTTTCTTTTCTTTACTAACTTCTTTTCTTTACTAACTTTCGTCTTTTCTTTACTAACTTTCGTCTTTTCTTTACTAACTTTCTTCTTTTCTTTATTAACTTTTTTCTTTTCTTTACTAATTTCTTCTTTTCTTTGCTAACTTGCGTCTTTTCTTTACTAACTTTCTTCATATCTTTGGTATCTTTCTTGTTAATTACCTTATTTTCCTTTGAATATAAGTTATTAGTTAGAATTAACCTTTTTTCCTTTTTTTTTTTTAGGTACATAGCTTTTATTAAAACTCCCCTGTGTGTCTTCTATGTTGTAAAAATCTTCTATGTTGTTAAGTTAATAAATTTAAAAAATAAAAAAAAAAAATAAAAAAGAATCCAAAAAAAAACAAACACCTAAACCAAAATAAACCACAAAAAAAAAAAACAAATTGTATAACCAGGAAAAAAAAAGAAAAAAAAAAAGCAGGAAAAAAAACCAGGAAATATAAGACGTTCCAGGTGAAAAACGGGAACAGGAACGGGATTTTCCCGTTCCCGCTTTTTAAAATACGGGAACGGGAATTCCCGTTTTTTTCCAAGTCCGGGAAATGAATCCCGTTCCCGGAAATTCCCGCTTTCGTTTCCCGGAAAACGGGAATTGTCACAGCCTAATAACAATATAAATTTTATAAGACCAATCCACTAATTGAAGCAATCCGCAAAGCGAAATAATTCGCAAAGGAATTTGATCCACAAAAAAAAAAAAAAAAAAACCGCAAAAATTTAGTTTGAAATATTCTTAACTTTTAAATCAAAATAAGATAATAATGGCTTACCGTAATAAATGTAAGTAAAGAATAGTAGACTTGATCTGTTGAACGAATTGTTGTAGGTTAAGATTTCCAAATAGGACTGATTGAAAATAAAAAAGAAATCCACTATTTATAGGACGCGCATATAATAAAAATGTAATTTTTTTGAACCAAACCATTTAATGGTGACGCGAACGGAACGCGATTCGTATAATTCGCTAAGCGAATTAAAGTTAAATTGATTCGCAAAAATTTTTCCGATTAATAATCCGAACAGCAAAGTGAATCCGCAAAAAAAAAATTCGCTAGTGGTTCGTAAATTAGTTTTCGGATTGTTAATCCGAAAAATTTTTACGAACTGACTGTTTTAATCCGCAAAATAAGTCGGATTGGCTTTTTGCGGATTTTACGAATCGAATCGGCGGTGCCTATTAATATCTAATTATCTATATTCATTGCGTTATTTGACAGTTTCTGTAATATTTTATTAGGTTCAGCCAGATGCAGTTTGCACACTGGTAGATCCCAGGTACAAGTCTTTTTTTTTTATTATTGAAGGTTATAGAATTTTTTGTCCTGAGTCTCCCAAAGGTTATACTACTCTCCGTTCCACAATAGTTGTCACATTTGGATACTTTTGGTTCGAATACTGAAAATGTATGCTATTTAAGTAATTTTTTTAAAGATTTGCTAAATTTGTAGAAGAAATTTTAAACATGACGATTAAAAATGTTTTACTAGCTATACGCGTCAAATGTTTTATCAGCTATAAGCTTGTTAGAAAGCCTTGAGTAACCCTTTTCAACAAGCTATTACTTTTGAAAATCGGTCTAACACAAGCGAAGCTATAGCTATAATAGTTTGATCAAATGGGACAAGCATTGTGGAACAAAATTTATGCAAAAACTATCAAATGTGACCACTGTTGTGGAACGGAGGTAGTACTTGCTAACCCGGCAAACATAAGACGTCTTCAGACCGTCTTATTCAGGTCTTTAAATGGTCTTGTCTTCGGTTGACGTCTTCAAGATGTCTTCAAGACGTCTTTTAAAAGACTGTATGGTCGTGAAAGATTGCGCGTCTTCGTAAGACGTCTTCAAGACGTCTTTTAAAAGACTGTATCGTAGTGAAAAATCGCTCGTCTTCGTAAGACGCCTTAAAGACGTCTTTATTTTTCGAATAATTCTACCAAACAAAAAGACGTCTTTTAGTCGTCTTAAAGACGTTTTTAAAAAGACTTTCGGGGTGAATAAACTTAGTGTCTTTTAAAGATGTGAAATTTTTCATAAAAAGTTTTATCTCGACCTATATTAATTCTCTAAATCAATATTCTAGCAAAAGGTTTTATATAGGTATCATTATGGAAACTGAAAATAAAATGAAGCGTCGTCGCTTGAATAAAAGTATGTTGAATTTTATAATAGATATTAATGATATAAAGATATTAATGATAGTACATCGAATTTGAATCCTGAATTTAATGCTTCTCAGGCTGAGCCTGAAAATCCTTGTAAAGCCCTAAATAATGTTTTTAAAGAAGAAAACAATAAGTCTTTGAGTTTTTAGTTATGAGAATTTTGAATGTTGTAATGCAGCACCACTTTTGACAACAGAAACATTATCAGAAGATTTAGCAATGTGGTCTTCAAAAAGCAAAATTTCTCAAAACCAATTAAACGAGCTTTTGAGTATTCTTAAAAAACATGGTCATTCAGAGTTACCAAAAGATGCAAGAACGCTTTTAAAACCCTCTAAAGTTGTTACAGTAGATAGGAATTGTGGTGGAACTTATGCTTACTTTACTATTGCTGATGGCATAAATAATTTTTTGAATTTGAAAAATGATTCTCAATGTACTGGGTTATCTATTACTATTAATGTCGATGGGCTACCTTTTTTCAAATCTTCTAATCTTCAATTATGGCCAATACTTGGTCTTATAGAGAACTATATTTTTATCATTGCACTTTTTTGTGGTGATGTTAAACCAGACTGCTTGGATGGTTTTCTTAATGATTTTTTCAAAGAATCTTTATTGTTAAGTGGTGAAGGTTTATACTATAATGATAAAAAAATTGATGTTACACTTAAAGCATTCATATGTGATGCACCTTCTCGCTCCTTTCTTAAATGTATACAAAGTCATACAGGATATTACTCCTGTGAACGATGCCAAGTTAAAGGATTTTATGAAGAGCATAGAGTTGTTTATATTGATAACAACCCATCAACTCCAAGATTAGCTGAAGAGTTTAATTCCTTTTTGTACACTGATCATCAGAAATCTCTTACTCCTTTAGCTCAACTTAAAATATCTTGTGTTTCTGATTTTATTTTGGATTACATGCACATGGTTTGTCTTGGTGTAATAAGACGTATACTTACTTTTTTAAAGTCTGGTCCAAAGCATTGTAGACTTTCAAATGGCCAATTTAAAAAAATATCTGATAATCTATTAAGCTTACGTGGTATGATGCTATCTGAATTTGCTCGACAACCATGTTCCCTTTTAGAGTTAGATCAGTGGAAAGCAACAGAGTTCAGACAATTTATCTTATACACTGGTCCCTTAGTTTTAAAGGGTGTTGTTAGCAAAGAAATTTATAATCATTTTCTAACATTGCATGTTGCAATGGTAATTCTCTTAAATGAAGACAGTGAATTTAGGAAACATTATCTTGCTTTTGCTAGAGAACTCATTAATTATTTTGTTATCAACTCAAAACATTTATATACAAATCCATTCTGTGTTTACAATGTTCACTGTTTACTTCATATTTGTGATGATTTTGTTAAATTTGATTGTTCACTAAACGACATATCTTGTTTTCCCTTTGAAAATTATATGCAGACATTAAAGAAAGCAGTAAAAAACTCAAAGAGTCCTGTTGTTCAAATAGCCAAGCAATATCAAAGTATACAATCTATGTTAAATAAAAAATCTCTAAAACTAAAAGTTTCAGTGAAGCTGAATAATTCATGTTTTTACATAGGAGAAAATCAATTTTGTTTTGTTGATGAGAAATTATCATCTGGATTTTTTAAGTGTAGAATATTTAGACTTGATTTACAAAATGATTTATATACACAACCTATTCAGTCTAAAACCTTTCAAATTTTCTTCATACCAAGTATTGATGAAATTGGAGTTAAGTTTGTTGAGTTAAAAATGGAAAGTCTTTGCAGAAAGGTTGTTGTTCTACCTTGGAAGGGAGGTCTTGCATGCTTTCCTTTATTGCATGAAATAGAACATTAATTGAAAGGTTTTTAAATTCAAATTTCTTTAGATTAAATGTTTTATATTTATTATGTTTTATTAATTTGCATCTTGTATCCAAAGTTAGATATATATATATATATATATATATATATATATATATATATATATATATATATATATATATATATATATATATATATATATATATATATATATGTATTATAACATTGTTTCATTTCTTTATTATTTAGGAAATTTATTAAAACTACCTTTTTTTAATAGTTTTAGTGATGAAGTAAAATATCTTAAAAATATAAAATATTAAACAGATTTATTTAAACTGTCCACACAGTTATTTTAACGCTGTTTTTAATTCCTTTTTTTGTTTTATTTGTCTGTTTTTTCAGACATATTAGTGCTCTTCCTTATCATTATCACCATAATTGTTAACCTAATGATTTTTTTTGTTCCTTTTCATTCCTTTATAAGTTTTTTAAATTAAAAGACAGTTGTCTTTTGTTATTGCTACTTATTTCTGTTATTCCAACTTAATATAAGGCTTTTGTTGATATTTTAAATTTTTTATTATTTTTTTCATGATTTAGTTTTACACCATGATTTGGGCAAGAGCTATTTGGATAGAGAACTTTGAGGAAATAGAAGATGTTGTTCCTAGAAGGTGGATAGATACTGATAAAAAAAAAATATTACTCTGGCCTGCAGGTGTATCTTATCATAGAGCTGTTAAAAATGAATTGGATGGGGATGAGACATGGGACAAATATAAACCTGTTAAAATCAAATTCGAGAGTGGTATGAATATATATATATATATATATATATATATATATATATATATATATATATATATATATATATATATATATATATATATATATATATATATATATATATATATATATATATATATATATATTATAGCTCTTATAAATCCAATATAAACATCAAATATTTTGCCACCATGTATGTGCTGGCAAAATATCTGATTTTTATATTGGATTTATAAAAGTTTTGATTCTTTTAGATAATATGGAAGAACTAAAAGAATATTGTTACACCACAGCAACAGAGGAAGAAGATGAAATAGATATTTGTGTTTTCAAAGATACCTTTAAAGTGAAAAGTAATGTAAATGGTATAATTACATTTAGTTATATTTATGTTAATTATTTATTTTTATTTGTTTAATGTCAAATCTATGTTGTAAATTAATGTTTGTATAAATACTAAAAGAAAAATAAATAAAACTATTATGTTTTAGAGTTACTTGACTTTTCTTTGCCTCCGCCAGTTTTTAAATCTGTGTTGAAAAAACCATTAAAAAGATCTTTTGACTCTAATTAGTCATCTGGATCTACTTTCAAACAATCTAATCTGTGTTCTGGTACACTTTGTCTCTTAATTTTCAATTTTTTCAAAATTAGAATTTATATATTTTTAATTTACACTATTACTGAATTCTTATTTTTAGCTGACACTTTTTTACCTCTACATTCAACTACAGAGGAACAATCACCTTCATATTTTGGTGCACTATGTATGTATTACTTTTGAATTTTCTGCTATATTTTTTGTTCATTAAAGTTGGAATATTCTTTTATTGTTAACTTTATCTTTGCCTCACTTATTTTTACCTTCACAATCAACTGAAATGGAACAATCAAATTTTTTTTTATATATTTTTTTTTTTTATAGGCTCTAAACTAAAAAATTGTATGTTCCCCCTCCTCTTACCCATCAACTTTTGTGATCTCGAGGAGCTAAAGCCTAAAATAAGAAAAAAATGTATTAATAATAACAAAGTACCAAAAATTTTTAAAAAAATTTGTTGCAGATTAAAAAAGTAACTTTTTATTATTTATATGTATAATTTTTTTTTTGCTTTAGTTATACCTCATACATCAGAACCAAACAAAAAGCTTCAGAGAACAGACATACAAGAAAAAACCATGATTGAAGCGCTTGGACCTGAGAAGTTACTTAAAATAAGTTTCCTATGGAAGTTGGAAGTAAGCTCTTTAACATTTACTTGATTTTTTTATTTGGAGTAAGTAAAATGTGGAGAGTATTTGTACTCACATTTGGATTTGTTTTAGGTATAAGAATAATACTTGTAAACAATTTTGAAAATGTATTAATAAATGTTTTGCATTCTGTATATTTCTTTTTTCATTTTCTTCATATAATTTAGAATACCAACACATGATGTTCAAGATGGTTTCAAAGGTTCTTGAAAACCAGGAGCTTATTTTAGCTATAAACAAACAACCCAATAGTAATTTTGCAATCAAGAAATTAGACACTATTGCAGAGTATGAGGATTTTATCAAAAGTTTAGAGGATGATTGTGTTCGACTTGATTTGGTAAATCTTTATCCATATGTAAAACTTTATATTCCATATAAATTAAAAGTGAAAATAGTTATTTTTTTATAATTATTTTGCCAAACTTTTATTTAGGTTAAACAGCTCAGTTTTTTAGGTGCAGAAGATTTTAAACAACTGACAAGATTGGTCATGAATAGGTTTTTTTATTACATTTTGCATAGCAATCATTTTTCGTGTTTGTGGTAAATATATTTTTTATGTATAGTAATTATGGAAATCAATAATTATAAATTGTTTAATATTTTTCATAAATTTTATCATTTATTCAATATGTTTTTTAGATTATTTACAAATAACCTGTTGACACAGTTCAACTTAAAAGGTTCTGGTGGAAAGGTTGGTTTATTATCAACTAAACTGTATGACTTAATAGAAGGTAATCTAAAATAGGTTTAAATTATTCAACTTTTAATTTAGTTAAAAATCTATGTTAAGTTAAATTTATTTCCAATATATTTGATAAATATATCCTACATGATTAATTTGATTTTTAGAAGTTATAAAAAGAAGATTTGAAAAGGTTTCAAATGCTGAAATTAAACAGCAAGTTGGACGGTATTGTAAAAATGCTCCTTCACGGCAAAAAACAAAATAAAAAAATATTCTTTTTTATTGTTATATATTGTATATATTATTATATGTTGTATAAATTGTTAAATAGAAAGATACTTGGTAACAATCCAACTAACTGTATTATATGTGCCTTTTTAAATTATTTGCGTTGTTTTTTTTTTTTTAAATAATTTTCTTTTTCTTCTTTAATAATGTTTCTAAAAAACAAAGTAAGAACTTGAACTTGCTTAATAGTGTTTTTAATGTTGTTAAAACCCATTATTATCGGTAGTAGCAACCTAAATATACCATTAATACAACACAGTTTTCTTAAAATATGAATAAAGAAATCTTTAGGTCGTCTTCAGTAAGACGTCTTTAAACAGTCTTGAGTAAGACGTCTTTTCGACGGACAACTAAGACCTTTTTAAGACATCTTTAAGACGTCTTTTTCGATCTTGAAAAGACGTCTTTAAGACGACTAAAAGACGCCTTTTTGTTTGCTGGGAAGTAGTTAAAATGTCATCTAGTTGAAATGTCGCCACTAATTGTAGTGAATGGAAATTTTCGGCTTTGGTATAAGTTTCGGTCGAAACCGAATTTAAAAAAAGAATTTAAAAGAAATAGAACTTTATAAACAACCCATCGGCTTGATTACTAAGTCCTACGAAAAATGAAATTGGAAGAATAAGTAAAAGTATACACAGTAAAAAAATGGCTTTTTTAAATAGCTCAAAAAGGTTTTTTACTTGTCCCGAGGGTGGAAACCTTGAAGGGTTTTCTAGTAAGCGCTTTTTTTAAAAAACTTTAATCCGTTTTCTAATAGAACCCTTTCAAAAAACCTTTTTTTACACACCAAAAGGTTTTCCAGTGGAAGAAAACCTTATGCGAGTGTAAAAAACCTTTTGCGAAACCTTTTTTTTTTACAGTGTACCATCAAAAATATATTCTGGTATTAAACATAAACTTGCTCTCAAACAATGGACATGCACTCAAAATAATATTGATTGGAATTACTGAAGAATTACTGAAAAACACCATTGTAAGTTTCTTATTTTTAGCATCAGTGATTTCTACCCATCAATTAATGAAAAACTTCAAAACGGTGCAATTAGCTTCGCTGAGCAACACATAACAATTAATAATGAGCAAAAAATTATTATTATATTGTTTATTATAAAAAATTAAATATTATATTGCGTTTATTGTAAAAAATATTGTTTAATATCGTAATGTATTGATTCGTATCGTCATTTATTGCATTTACAATATGAGTTGCGATGTTTATCGTAACTTAACGAAAAATGTCGTTAGCTTTTAATAAATAATGAAATTTAATCATAAGTACTATACTTTTTTGGATTCGATATTATTGTTACATATCGAAACAAACGATACGCAAACCCGATATTGTATCATAACAAAAAGTTTTGATACGCAGAAACTTAGTTTCCGGTACTCCTTAAATTTGGCATCGTTGTGTGACCATGCATTCAATAAAAACTTTTGAACTTTGCAGTCTATTGACTATGCTCAACTGGATTAAAAACACTTCAGAAAAATATTAACTTGATGTATAATATATATCTTCAGAAAAAAAGCAGGTTACACTCTGAAAAAAACTTAAAGAAGTTAATAACGAAATGCATGAAAATGTATAATAGAACTTTTAGGCATTAGATAAGTCAACTTTTGATCATGTAGAGACATTTTGTCTAAATCTTTTATTACTCTTTACAGAAACACTCTAAAAAATTTTGTTGGGGAAAGTTGTACCAAATGAACCTTTTCAATAATAAGAACTTAGATAAAAGTTAGATGTATTTTTGTTATTGCTAATAATTCATCTTTACACAATCTCCCATCAGTATTTTTGTATTAAGTTTATTCGAAGCAAGGCAGCAGTGGATGGCAGCAGTAGCCATGTATGTTTTCTGTCGTTAAAAGACAAATGTAATTTTTTAGCATTTTTAAGTTTTTATCTTACAAAATATTTTCTAAGAGAAGTTAACTCAGATTATCAATAATAATGCAGAAAAACACTTTTTCTTTCGAAAAATAGTAGAACAAAATTTATCTGAGGTACAGATTGCTGTGGCTCTCATGTGGATTTTAATAATTGCACTGAATAAACCACTATTGATTTTACTGAGTGGACTGGTCCATTATTCGACAAGCATTTATCACGGTTTTAGTTTGTTACTTGCTGAAACAAAATAGTTGAGTTATTATTATATAAACGGGTTTTGAAAGTGTGACTAACAAATTATACCAAAAAAAACTAATCATATACCTAAGTATGGAAAGGCAGGTAATTTTAGGATACAAGTTCAGGTAATAAGTTTTATTTTAACATATTCCCTATTTAAAATATCATATTTCATATAAAGTGAAATATTAATTAAACTTATTAAATTTTTTGTAGTAGTTAAATTATTTACCAGTGCACTTAGTAGCTTTAAAGGTCGTTTCATGGCAACCTAACAGTTAAGCATAGAAAAATTACTTTATTTTTTTTGCTTGAATAAACTCTGCGGTGGTGAAAATGAAAAACAAATCTAAATGTTATGAAAAGTAAAAGAAAACTAAATTCAAATTATAAAAAAATTCGATACGTATTTACATATCGATATGTATTTAAAAATTCGATTTGTATTTACATATAAAGAACAAAAAGATAATATGAAAGAAAAATTAAAGTAATAATCATTATTAACTTGTTTTTTTTTTTGTTTGTTTGTTTTTTTGTTGTTTTTTTTCATTAATACTATATATTATACATATAGCAATTAATACACATATTACACATATAACAATTAATACACATATTATACAATAACTGAGAATTAATAATCGAGCTTAGCTAAAGTACGAGATAGCGATGTTTATTCACAAAACGTTGAAAACCCTGGATGCGTGTCAAGCGTGGACTTCGACAACAGTTTCATGCACATGAAGACTTGTTTATACATAGGCGCTGGAACATAGGGTGCAGGATGGGCAACTGCCCACCCAACATTTTTGCACCAGGGGCAGAGGATATCTTCTGCCCCCCCCCCCCCTCTCAAAAATGTCGCTATCCACGATTCAAAATAGTGATAATTTTATGCACTCCGAAGAAAAAAACTTTTGTATTCAAAAGAATGCTAAAGTTCTTTTTTTTTTAAAGAAGTTTTGCATTCGATAAGAAAGTATTTTTGCATATCGATATTTGTATTTAAGTTCCTGATGTTGATGTGTATTACCGTGAACTATGTTAGTTAGAAGTTCAGCTTTAAAAGTTTTAATAACAAAATATGTAGAGTCAAATACTTTTCTGTTATAAAAGAAAATATCGCCCTCATGTAAATCAGTCGCAAAAAAAATATTTTCAGTTTTGAAAACGTCAAAACGCAACTTTTGAAAGTCTTTTGTTTCTAAGTCATTATCCATGACAAAAAGAGAACTAAATTAAGAATTTTTCAATGGAATTCGATAAGTAAAAAAATTTCATTGTACAGAGTATAGAGAACGGACTCCATGAAAATGAAATAAAATTTAAAAAAGCAAAATTTGTTTTAATGTTTAATCGCACAATTCTTTAACAAATCAATCAATGTCAGAAGCAAAAAAGCCCCGTTTAAAGACTAGAGACTATAGAATAATGTCGATGTTCCTATGTTACAGTTACAACTGCAACTGCTTCCACATTTGTTTTAGGACAAGTCACTGCCTAAAGATTTACACCAACTAGCAGCAGCTTTAAAAGACCTTGAACCAAGTACCCGCAGGTTATTTGACATGGTGGAACAGGAAGTTGTGTTGTGTTTATCTGTTCCAATATCCGTAGCTGGTTCTGAAAGGTCCTTCAGTACATTGAGACGGCTTAATAATTGGCTGCGGTCAACAATGTCACAGAGTCGCCTCACTCACCTCGCTTTAATGCACATTAACAAAGATTACCTAGACAAGGTTGACATTACAGCACTCATGGAGGAGTTTGTGGCTAAATACCGTGAACGTTCATCCGTATTTGGGCATTTTTTTGCAATAACTGTAATTGCTTTTGGTAGATTTTGTTTTGTACCAAATATTTAAATATTGTAATTTAAAAAGGATTGCAAATCTGCATTTAGCAGAGTTAATTATGCCTAAAAAATTTCAGTGGGATAACGCCCCCTACACACCCTATTCAGGGAGGGGTACCCCTCCCCAAGCCCCACCAATTTCTGCTCCCAAACTCCCCCCCCCCCCCAGTCTTTAAACACTTCCAGCGCCTATGTGTTTATATGCATCTTCACGAATTTAACAGACATCAAAAATTTAGAGTTTCCAACATTTGATAATTTAAAAGTGAATGAATTCTCATGTTTTATTATTCGAAGTCTTCATTATAAATAAAACCAGTCTTGTTGTTTGTTGTTTGTGTTTTTAATTCCTCCTTCTCAACAGTCTCATACTCACAAAAAAAAATCGTTCGCTATATATATATCCCTTAAAAATGCAACTTGCGACTCTTGTCGACAACTGATTATCATTATACAAAACGTTATAATAACAAAAATATACAACGTGACTTTTGTCAATAATTTTGCAAAACTGATTAATGACGCACATTGAAATCACAGCATGGTTGTTTTATACTTTGAAAAGTATACTTTTAGACACACAAAAAAAATCATTATTCAAGATGGCGAATATTAGGGATTTTTCGTGTTAAATATTAGGGATTTATACGATTCTTAATCAGCATAAAATCCTCCATGAGAATCAATCATAAAATTAGGGGGGTGGTGGAGAAAGTCGAATAGCGCCTGGAATGCCTGTTTTGGTCGATGTTCTAAGTTCTAGCGACAATTCCGTTGAGAATGAACTTTCTGAATCCTCGTGCCAAACCCAAAATGTACATCTGGATCTCCAATTTAATAGAGTTCAATCCTTTGAACTTACTTGTTCTTCAGGGTGTCGCCAAAAATGATCCTCTCTATTTATTTACTTTTTTTCACAGATGAAGTTTATTTTAATGGAGACCAATAGATTTGCTTCTCAATTAAGAAAAAGAAGAGTTATCAGAACATTCTAGAATGAAGCACTGGTTGCCTGTTATAGTTCATTACAATTGAACTATACATTGCAATTTTTTTATACGAAGGAGTACAATGGAAGCCCATGTATGAAATGTACTACACTAAAAACCCATTATTTGTAAGTCCTGGCATCAAGTGGTTATTATTGTATAATAAGTTCAAGCTGGTAGACAAGTTTGTTCATTTTGTTGATTCAAATATGCTTTAAAAAAATGTCCTGTTTTATTCAAAAAATATATTTCCATTGACAACTCACTTTTGTTTTGTAAAGATCGACTTTCTTGGAAACAATATATATTCACTGTAAAAGCCCCAGATTTGGGATAAAAACATTTTTATCATGCAAGTAAGAATCAGGTTGTATTTGGAAATATATCTTATATATAGGATCTGTATTGTATTAAAGGCTTAGTTTAAAATTTTACTCTGTGGCAACAAAAGTTGTTATGTTTCATGGATAGGTTTCTTAATATGGGTTACAAATGGTATATTGATATCTGGTATTCTTCCTATTCATCTGTCTTCTTCCCATGAACTTTAGGAACAACCTGCAAAGACCATAAAGGTTTGTCATATGCTACACAAACAAAGTTTAAAAAAATGAATGTATGGTTTTTTTATGAAGAAAGAAAAAATATAATAGTATCACATTTGAAGGATTAAAAAGATATATATAGGGTGTCAACTTGAATTATGATTGGACTAAAAATTTTGCTTAGAGTTGGAAAAAAAACAAATGCAAATTCCTTTACTTATTGATAGCAATAACAAAAATATTCGAACCGTTGATAATGATGACACTGTACAAAGTGAAAAGAAAAAGGGTAAAAAAGTGGTGTAAGAAAATATTTGCTCATTAAATCAATCAAGTAGCCTTCAATGCTCATACAATTTGTAAAAAAAAATGGTTCATAACTTTTCAGTTTTGAATTTTAGAATACTGCGATATCTTCATTCATACAACAATACTGTCAACAGCCAACAAAAATTGACTCTATATTGGTGGCAAACAATCCTTTACACTTGATAGACCAACATTTTCTAGCATATGTCGCAGAATCAGACAAATAAAAGCTAATATGGTCTGTGGTGTAATACAAGCACTACATACGAAAAAATTCAAGGCATGAATGTGTAGATTGTGATAGCAGGACTTAGTGCGACTTCATGGTTTGCAAATTATCACACAAAGAGAAATTATAAATTAATTATCTTTTAAATTTTTTATATATGGATGTATAAATGTATATATATATAGAAGAGTATGGAATTGTACATATTATATACATATACAATACATATAATTATATATATATATATATATATATATATATATATATATATATATATATATATATATATATATATATAATTATATGTACTGTATATGTATATAATATGTACAATTCCATACTCTTGTACATGAATAATAATATTTTGTTGTGTTAAATATAGTAAAAACTGTATTTTACTTTTTCTTAGTTATGTAGCGAAAAAAACAGAGTTTTCAAAAAAACGACTTTTAGAGACCACTTTTTAAAAAAATTTGACTTAAAGTAGCTGTTATTTAAAATATGGAAAAGCTTAAGACATTTTAAAATTAGAATGAATTTTTGTTTCATGAAAACTTTGTAACTTGTTACTACTTTATCAATATAATAAAACTTTTATAAATTAAAACTTGATTTAGCTAAAAACGAATATTTTTGTTCTTTTAAGAGCTAGAGATATCTGGTGGTACTTCATTTTGAGCCTTCAAATCCGCAGTGATATTTGATGTGGCAGGCAGTGTTTCTTTTAAAGCCTCGGAATCTGTAGTGATGTTTGTTGTACCTGATGTTGACAATAAAATATATATACTCACATAGGTTTAAACACTTTATTTGCGCACAGTCCATTTACAAATATTTTAAAGCAAAAATGCAAAATAAATTATTTTAAAAAAAGTAAAAATTATTTTAAAAAAGTTTTACCGTTTCGTCTATATCGCCTTAGAAGCAAAGCAAAAATCATCATAACAAAAATTAAAAGGAAGCTGCACACGCCTATTACGACCTCTATTTGCCATTCTAAAAGGTTAAAAACATTGTGTATGTGAAGAGATAAAGTTAGAAGTTTCAATAAAAGTCATATGTATAAGTACAATGTTGTATGTGTCAAGTAAAATGATTAATTCTAAAAGTAATAACTACATATTGCTTACGGAAAGGTTTAACATCTACTGGTTGTGTTGCTATTGGTGGTTTGTTGCAGCAACATTCTTCACAGCCAGCAAATTTAGGTACATCGCTAGTGCCACAATCGCAAGATAACGCACATGTTAACTTTCCAGTAAAAACCACTATAAACGCTTTTTCGCTGGACAAACACCTAACAGCATTATTTGAGGAACTGACTTGCATAAATAAGCATATCATTAAAACACCTACAAACATCATATTGAAATCCATTTTTTACAACAAGATAAGTTAAATATCATTCTAAACTTTAATGATATATTTCAACCTCGGTTATTTCCCTTTATGAAATTTAATCTACGTTATTTCGAAATTCGATACCATTGAAACGTAGGTTATTTCCCCATTCGATGAACTTAAACATTTGTAATACTCTGCTCTCGATTAAACGTTTTAGTTATAATATTTTAAAGTGTTCTCATCTTGGGCAGTTATGACGTTTTAAAATGTTCTAATTATGGGCAGTTATGACGTTTTAAAATGTTCTCATCTTAGACGATTACAGTGGCTTTGGATTCTGCCAAGATATAAAATTATGTTCGAAAATGATTACTTTTACAAAGTTTGGAAACATTTTATTCTCAGATATTATTTGATGTTAGGGCTCATCAAACGGCCAAGTATGATAATGTTCTAAATGCATTTTAGGGGGGGTATTTATTTTTACATAAAGATTGAAACATTATCACTTCAAAAAAAGTTGTACTAACGGTCAATGCCTCTGTTATCCATGGCGAGAAAATAAAACACGTATTCAATGTTAACAAATTTTCATGGTAGGAACCTAATAATCTTCGACATTGATTTACTGAAAACTACTCATGGATCACTTAAAACCTTTTTAAACCAACGAAACGTTTTATTTAACTCATACGAACGTTCTTTGGTTATCCAGGTCATACGAGTTTTCAGTTCTTTGAATTAGTAAACTAAATATAATTACCTAGATTTTATATCTCACTCATATATATGTATTTTGTTGTTTTATATTAAATTTAATTTACAAAAATGAGTTGTCGTGGTTAAACAGTTTTTGAAAATGTCGCTCGTCAGTGAATGTGTTAATCAACTCTTAAGCTTTAACAACATAACCGGGTTTGACAACATAACCCCGGGTTTAAAGAATATTGAAAGTTGATCGGTAAACAAATGTTAAGGTTTTTACAACATGTTTATGTTTAAAAAACGCTGAGGTTTGATTGGTTAATAAAACATTAAGGTTTTTATCCACAAAATCATGTTTAGATAACGTTGAGATTTAGCGGTACTTTTAAAAAAATGCCTTTTTTCTTTCAAAATTCAAATTTCATCTACGAAATTTACAAAAGTCTTTGCAATCAAAAACGTTTACAAAAGTCTTTGCAATATTTTTACAAGAAAAAATTTTACAACTAATACCCCATTCACACTAACAAAACCGAGTTTTAATAACACTCGCTTTTAAAACGGTGTTTTATTTAAATCTGCTTTTTTAAACTCATTTATTTTAAACAAGGTTTTAAAAAGAAAGTGCGAACGGAAAAAATGCGTCACTAGTTTAAATAACCACGATTAAAACAAGTTTTATTTTTGGTGCGAATTGGGGTATAAGTCTAATCATTAATTTCTCAAAAATGTCTTTTCTCAAGATAAAAAAAAAAATTTTATTAAGATTTGACTGATTGAAACTTCACTTATTTGTAAGAAACTCAAGAATTTCTTCACACAAGAAGCTTGGGGCCCAAGTTTTAAAAAATGAAATTAATATCATTGCAGATATGCTATTATTTCAAAGAAATGCTCCCAGAAATTAGAAGCTGAAAATTTGAAAAATTCTCTGAAAGTAGGTTCAAATAACAAAGAATAAAGCAACTCAAGGGAATTGATATTAAGCATGTTTGGTCATCTTTGATCTCTTTCAGATATTTTGTTAAATCATCAGTTTTTCGTTTTAACAACTTGCTTACTTGTCCATTTTCTTTTGTATGAACATTACCAAGAAAAATGTTTTTGTACTGGTAACTATTTATTATTAAGACTTGTTTCTTACTGCTGTTTCAACTTAAAAAATTAAAAAAACAGTTGTAACATTCATGTTTATTCAAAATAAATGTTTAACACCTTAGCTTAGTATGCATATTTCAAAAAATACTCATGTCTATAAATAACAAATACTAATTTGTAAACAAAATTAGAACGTTTTTGTCACAATCTTTAATAACTTTGTTTAAAAATTTTAACATATTGTTCAGTTTAAAGCACAACACTTTCGTAGATTTCTCTAAAATGATGATCCAGGAATGCGATTACACGCCACTCACTAGCCATTTTCACACCTGGTTATGTTGAAGTAATCCTTGGTCACGTTCCTCTGGAACAACATTTCGACAACCTGTAAAAGCGTTGATAGGACAATTCAAATTAAAAGAAAATAAATGACTTCATAAAAAGAAGTATTTATATCATACTCACATTTCAGTAAAAGTGATTAAGAAAGTAATTGTATAACATTAATGAATAATTTCCTTACCAATAAGGCTCCATATTCCCGTTCTTAACCGAGCATTATGAAAAGTTAAAAGAACAATGAGCACAATTATAGTCACAGTTCCAATCGCTGTTGTAATAGTAAACATAAACACTTTGTTCCCTATGTGTTATAAAAGACACTACATGAGTATATACACATCATTTTGTAAATGTATGCATGCATGCATGCATGCATGTATGTATGTATGTATGTATGTATGTATGTATGTATGTATGTATGTATGTATGTATGTATGTATGTATGTATGTATGTATGTATGTATGTATGTATGTATGTATGTATGTATGTATGTATGTATGTATGTATTTATGTATGTACGTAGGTGTGTGTTTGTATGTATGTATGTATGTATGTATGTATGTATGTATGTATGTATGTATGTATGTATGTATGTATGTATGTATGCATGTATGTATGTATGTAATGTTTGTATGTATGTATATAATGTTTGTCTGTGTATAAAATGATTTTTCTATATTGTTTACTTAAACGCAGATTTTCTTCTTTTAATTCTTTTTCTAAACTTGATATTTCATTTTGAGCAGAGCAACAACAACTTTCGCACCCTTTGTATGATATAAAGTTCATTTCCACCTCGTGTGGACAAACGCAAGAGGTTGAACAGTTTAATTTTCCCGCATCGGCTATGAATGCACGTTCATTATTTAAACATATAATCGCATTTACGTAGACTTTATGATTGTACATGCTTATCATAATTAAAAATGTCAAAAAACTTCTCAAAGCGTGAAGATCCATTTCCATTGCATAAAATCCTTAGGAACACCACACTCGGCTTTTATCTTAAATATCAAAGGGTCATGTCGGTAAGGTCCCTGGTTATTTCCTAACACTTCGTTTGTGTTTAGATCATCGAAACATCAACTTCGTTGATAATCATTCTAAAGATGTGGGAGGGTAATGGCAGACTCCTCGCGTTTTATGTTTGCTTTTAAGAATTGTAAAAAACTTTTAAAAAGGTTCGCCATTTAATAAAAGTTTATGACCACATTTCATGATTTTCTTATTGATGTGTATAAACAAAACTTGAATGAAGGAATCGAGTTTTTGAGTTACAACGGTTTAGAGTTGAAAGTATAGTCACGTGTTTAAGCCCGCAAATACTGTAACATGATGCGAACAAAAAATAGCGATGCTAAAAGAAATATTGAGACTACAAACTCATTATAAACAAAACCGATATTGTTCATTTGCATTTGAGCGCGTGAGTGATATGCGTTTTTCATGCGCAAAAAGATTTTTTTTTTTAATCCGCATGGATTTTTTGATTCCGAAAATTCTTACTTTAATGTATCACATACAAATCTAATGTTATTCAAACACTCTAAAGACAATTGTGGATATTTGTAAAACGAAAACCATTCTTTAGCTGAAAAAAAAGAGAAAAGTGCAAAATATAATTGTGGTTCAATAAATAAAGGGATGGTTGAATGAGGTTGACGATGCGTAAAGATAATTTTACGAAAACATATAAACATTGAGTTGAAATTTTAACTTTGTCGTATTTAAGGGAAACGAAACTAAGAAGTTCTTCAAAACACTTTAAAATTACTTTGGCATAGATTAATGATATTATACGCTTTCTCTAAAAAATAATCTATAGTCCTCAAACACTGCAATTCGGTCATCAACCAATTCTTTCCTTTATTGATCCCTTTACACCGTAAGTCTGCTTTTATATTACTCAACCCATAAATATCGAGGTTTCGTCAGTATTCTGATGAAACTTCCCAATTTAGGCCTGCAAAAAGTTATTCATGCTAGAATATACAGTGGTGATCACAGAAGTAGCAAACCTAACGTTTTTTCATTAGAGTAAATAAAAATCCTTTCTTTGTTAAGGAAGGTTTTAAAAAATAAAAATAGTTTATTAGTTTCTATTTATTATTTATAAACAATAAGAAAGAAAGGTTATTTTACGCTAAATGTTACTGTAAGTATTGAAAAATTTACAAAATACAACGAAAAGTCGTGATCATAAGAATACTTCATCAAACAAAAAGTAGTTCTGTCTAAATGCCTACATCAATACATTAAAATTAACGTTAATATTTTGTTGAGTAGCTCTTAATCTTTCTTCTTTCATTACATCTTGATGGCACACTGTTAGTGTTCGACATCGTTTGACAGTAGTGGCATTCCAAGTATTTTGGATTTTCCCCAAAAACTTATTAAAGTTAGATGTTTGTTTATCTTGTAAATCTGCCCCAATATTGTTCCAAAAGTTCTCAACCAGAGTTTCAGAGTTTTCAAATTATTTTATGGATTAATTTTATTTTCCCCTAGTCAAAATTATTAAGATCTTGCAGTATTTTTTTGGATTTTTGTCAGGTGTTAAATTTTGTAATAAGTCTTTGTATCAATCCAAACTTTGATCCAAAACTTCTTTTGATCAAAACTTTGATCAGTTTTGAGTGGCGGATCAATAAATAAATTATTTCAAAATAATTTATTATTAATAATTTATGCCAGAACATAGTGCTTCACATTCTACATACAACGGTTTGTTTCCTTGGTTTTTGGCAGCTGATTCAAAGATTTCAGCTGCCAAGAAGGATTTGGAAGAAGCATGAGGAACTAAAAAACTCAAATTCAAGAAATAAACATATCAATGAGTTCATAAAAACCTTGTTTTCCGCCATTTTCATTTGTTTTGATATAATAAACCACTGTTAAAAAATGGTGGAAGACAAGGTTTTTATGGGTTCATTGACATTTGTATTTCTTCAAAAACTCCCTACACTGCAGGTGACCCCAGCAATCCCTTTATATTCTAAAAGTAAAAGTGTTAATTAACTGAAAAAAATATGTATCTCCTTGGAACTCGGTGGAAAATCTTTTTTAGCTGATACTTAAAACAAAAAAGTATGTATATATTCTATATATTTTAGAAAATTCCTCTAACATGAACAAAAAAAATCAGATTGCGACTTTTTTTTCAATATATTTGAAATATATAAAGTTAAAAGATTATCTTAAAAGTAAATGTAGACTTTAATTTAGATTAAAAGGTCTCCATTTTTACTAAATAAAAATCTCTCAATTTTTAGATTTCTTTGAAAATGATATTAAAATTTTTAACTTCTTTTAACCATAAAATATAAAATATGAGTTTTATGAAAAAACTGTTTTTACTTTTTAAATAAATGATTATTGTAATTAAATATTATTTAAAAAAGGGCTCTATATTTACAAAAAAGTTGTGAGGGGTTTATTGCCATTTTTTTGTTGTTTTTGAGTCAATCTGCGTGATTTCTGGGTGACAAAAAAAATTGGTTGGCAAAATATTTTCTTCACTGCGGAAGTGCGAGTTAGAAATCCAGTTAATACAATTGATCTGTCTTGTCACGTTGCATAATATCCGGGACAAAATTTTTAAATTTGGAGACAAAATTGTTGTCCTGATTTATAACTTTATTCTGGGACAATTTTTTCCTTTGTTTCGTTATTTTTTTCCGGGACATTTCTCGTCTCGCTACTCTTGTCCCGGTTCATTTCGAGAAAACGATTTCGAGACGCAGACCCTTAAAAATTAATGCTAGCACTGACAAGCAAAATGTTATCGCGCTAACTCAGCCGGCACACAACGTTGTATTTACGTTGTATTTATGTTAAAATTACGTTTTACGTTACTTTACGTTAATCTAACGTTGTGTAAACGTAATCTTTTTAACGTAATATTCTAACGTTGAGCTAACGTTGACACAACGTTAAAAAAACAAAGAAATATTAACGTAGTTCTGCTAACTATAAAAAAACCTACCGTAACTTTTTGCTTTTTTTTCTTCTTAAAGATGGCGTAAGAGAAGATAGGAAATATATTTGTTTAAACATAATTACTAAACTTATAAGTTTAGTTCGAAGGTAATTACCCAAGTTTAAAGGCTTGAATAAACTTTTAAAAGACAATCGAGGAATTTTGAAAAAATGTTTTTAAATAAACAGCGTACAAGTAGTAAAAACTTTGAATTGCTGATAAAAGATTTAATAAAAGGTAGTAAAATATCGATTATAAAGGTTTAATTTGATTTTTTATCGTTGTCAAAACCTGTTCTATAAATTATAGAACAGGTTTTTTTTTATGTTATAGAATGTTTTATTATGATATTGAACAATTTTTTATTCTTAAATTATTATGTTACAACTATTTCTGAATCTACTAGTTCTCAGATAAATTATAAATACTTAGCTCGATGTCATTAAATTTGTTGAAATTTTAATTTTTTGAATTTCCACAATAAAAGTTTGTATCCAATTATTTGAAATGTTCAAACAATGATGTAGTATTTGTATTTGGGTATTCATTATTACAATTTTTCTTCTTTTAATCTCATTTTAAATTTTAAAAAGTTGTGCTACTATATATTCCTTTAGTTGAATCCAAATTTATAGCTAAGTTTATATTTTTTATAATAAATGTGAGTAATATGTCTAGTATTTCACTTTAGATGCAAGGAAATTACAAACAAATATCAAATTGGTAGGAGCCTAATGCTCATCCAATTAAATCTGCTATGATGTTATTTTGAATCTAATAGTTACTCACTCTGAGCAATATTGTATAATATTTTAAAATCAAGTTAGCTGTGGAAAATCAATTTCAATAAACTGCTTGCATTGCTTATATTTTGGCAAACAACGTAAGTATGTTATTAATAAGAAACATGAAGATTATTTTTCATATATCTTCACCGAACATCTGCTAGGCATTAAGTGTTAAAAAGAAATCAAATTATAAAGTGAGTAGAATAAAATTTATTTCAAAATTTTTATTTGTAAAAAGCATAGAGAATCTTCAACAAAAGCTCAAATAAACGATCAGGTTGCAAATATTGGAAAGGTCTCTCCATTGGTATCAATAAATGCCAGCAAAAAGAGAATGCAAGCATTTGTTACCCAGTTTTATTTATTATTGTTTAGTTTCTTCTTGTATATCTATAGTATATACTATGCCTGTAATCATCTTGTATTTTCACATTTTTAGTATTTATTTGTTTATTCATTTAGTTGTCTTTTAGTTAAGATAACTTAGTAATTGAACTGAAAAAAAAAACAATTAAAATTGTTTTCCAAACTAAAGTTTAACCTTAACATTTCATTCTTGGAATACCTGTAATACCTCATTTTTATTTTTAGATTTTATTTTAAGCAAGTTTTTATTTTATCCTAAATAACCATAGCTAATAAACATTAGCAAGTGTTTTTACTATCTTTCCAAAAATTATTTTCAGCGCAATTATTACTAATAATTATTAGTATATTGTAATAATTGCACTGAAAACATTTTTTGGAAAGATAGTTGTTGTGATTTTAATATGTGTCAATAATGTGCCAATAATTAGCTTTGCTAATTATTGACAAGATTCACACGTTGCATAATTATTATTATAACGGTTTTTATTATTATAACGGTTTTTATAACGATTATTAATTGTTGACAAGAGTCACAAGTTGTATGTTTAAATGCTATATATAGCGAACAATTTTTTTGTAACGTTGTCGAGGTTGTTGAAAAGTAATAAAGATATTAGAAACGAAATAAAATGGCTCTTAAATGCGTAGAACAACAAGCTAACCGGGCGTGTCTATTATCTCCGCAATATGAAGATGGACAGCCAAAGCGATTTATTCGGCAGATGACTTCTTTCTTCGTGATAAACAACATTACTGCAGATCGACACGT
Source organism: Hydra viridissima (assembly GCF_058129835.1). Classification (NCBI taxonomy): domain Eukaryota; kingdom Metazoa; phylum Cnidaria; class Hydrozoa; order Anthoathecata; family Hydridae; genus Hydra; species Hydra viridissima. The sequence continues at coordinate 2,471,949 of NW_028324303.1, forward strand.
AGCATATTTGCTTGCTGCTCTGCCGTCGAAAATCTACAATACCATGGAAGAATTAACAGCACCTGAACTGCCAGAGGACGTTTCGTTCGAAGAGTTGGTGGTGAAACTTGAAACGTTGGAGATAAGAAAATCATCGTTAATCTCACGGTATGAATTTGGGAAAACTTATCGTGGCAATGAAGAATCGATACAGACGTTTGCGCATCGAGTGATTCGAGCAGCTCAAGAATGCAAGTTCTTGCCTTCAAAGAGAGACGGTCGACTTCGTGATCAATTCATCATTGGGGTTAATGATGGTGCTGTTCTGCGTGCCATTCTTCGGGGAGAGGATGAGTTGAGCTTTGACGATTGCGTCAAGACTGCATCCGTAATTGTACAAACCAGATTGGATGCGGCATGTTTATCTGTGAATGAAGAGGTAAATGCAAGTTACCGAACAACTAGGACAGTAATGACAAGTCATATTCGGAGAAAGAAAGAAATGCGATGCTTCAATTGCGAATCATTTAATCACTTTTCACGTGAATGTACCTCTTTATACAAAAAATGCTCGCATAAACATGCTGCGAAGGACTGTTACAAACGTCAACAAAACCAGGAAAACTTAAAAGGGACGAGTTCGCATTAGGTATTTCTACAAGAACTCGTCCCGAAACAGTACTACCTACTATCGACTTGGTGATAAACGGAAGAAAAGCTACAGCGCTTGTAGATACTGGTTGCTCGCAGTCAATCATCACCAAGAAGCTACTGCCATCTAACTACAAAGTGATTCGTGTAGTGGATGTTGCGACAATGGGCGGAATGATTCGATGTGAGGAAGTTGTTACTAAAATACACCACCCAACGAATGGGTGCCTGCTTAATGCATTGGTGTTATGCGTGGATGAAGTAATAAACAAATACGACATGATGATGGGCATGGATCTAATAAAGTCGTGTGATGAGCTGAAAATTGGCACTGGGAAATTAAAATTCTGTAATTCTCTAATTAAGTTTTCATCGACACCCCGCGTTGCGACTGTTGAAATTGGAACAAGCAAAGCTAATTTTGATGGCAAAAAATGGATTGTTAGTTGGGAGTGGGAGAACGAACCTAAAATGAAGAACAGAACAAGTCAGTATAACATATCTAATCAACATCGTGAAGCGTTCGACAACAAAATTAACGAATGGATCAAAGAAGGCATACTTGTCAAATATGACGAAAAAAGTATGGGCAAAGCTAAAGGATTACTACCATTGATGTGCGTCATGCAAGATAACAAAAAGAAGATAAGACCGGTGCTTGATTATTGCGAACTCAACGCCTATGTAAAAGCCTCTACAAGGGATGCGGATGTTATCAACGATGCAATGAGAGATTGGAGACTCATGAGTACAAATAGCAATGATTTTGTGGTGGATCTAAAAAGAGTATACTTACAAATTCATGTGCATACACGAAATTGGCCTTACCAAACTGTCACTTACAAAAATCAACGATATGCGCTTACACGTTTGGGCTTCGGTCTGAACTTAGCACCTGTGATGATGAGTTCAATATTACGATATGTGCTCCAACAAAATTCAGCACTCGCAAAATCAACAAGAGGATACATTGATGACACCTTGGCAACCAATGGAAACGGAAGAATGCTGGTGGCACATTTGAAGAAATGGGGTCTTCACGCAAAAACACCTGAATATTTTGGCAAAAACCCAGTTCGTGCACTAGAATTGGAAGTAACAGTAAATCCGTCTACAAAGAAAATGTTTTGGAAGAGAGGTCGCGAGATTCCCATTATAAAAAATGTGCTCACCAAGAGAGAGATATTCTCATCGTGTGGTAATCTGGTTGCTAATCTACCAGTTGCTGGATGGTTGAGACTCGCATGCAGCTTTATAAAAAGATGTACTAACGAGGTTGGGATGAAACTATTACGGATTAGCACGTTAATGAAATGATAAAGGAGGTCGTGGAGAAAGTCATCAAATGCGATCCAGCCAAAGGCGTATGGAATGTCAAACCAAATGCATCCCTTAATGTATGGTGTGATGCAAGTTCGCTGGCAAAAGGAGTTGTGATAATGCAAGGTGACAAAAAAATAGAAGATGCGACATGGCTCCGATCAAAGTCTGATGCAATGCATATCAACGTAGCTGAATTGGATGCATGTATTGTAGGTCTCAATATGGCATTGAAATGGAATCCAAGTGATGTCTATATCAAAACTGATTCTCATAGTGTATTCAGCTGGTTGAATTCCGAATTGACTCGTGACAAACCTGTAAAATGTGCTGGACAATGTGAAATGCTAATCCGACGAAGGCTTCAGATATTTGGAAAATTGGTCGAAGATTATGCCGTAAATGTAAATGTTACATGGATACCAACAACAAAAAATGTCGCAGATGAACTTACACGAGTACCAGCAAAATGGTTAAAACACAGAGTTGCAACACAAGAATGTAATATCATTTATAAACACGATAATCAGCAGGTTAAAAAAGTTCATTCAATAGCACACATGGGAGTTTCCAAGAGTATGAAGTTATGCTCGCGTGCTGGTATCCACGTTAACAGAGAAACAGTAAGACAAGTTGTCGCTGAATGTGATGAATGCAATTCAATTGATCCTCGCGTGGTTTCATGAGATAAAGGAAATCTTGCTGTCTGTAAAGTGTGGGAAAGAGTAGCCTGCGATGTTGCTCACGTTGATTCATTGCTATATCTCACCTGTATCGATTGTGGCCCAAGCAGATACACGTTATGGTCACCATTAAGCGATGAAAGTGCAGCAATGGTTGTTCAATCGTTAGAAACAATATGGTCATTGCTTGGATCTCCTTCCGAAGTTCTCCTAGATAATTGTAAGTCGTTTAGATCTCAGACTATGCAAGCTATGGCTCCGAAGTGGGGAATAAGACTTATTTATCGAGCTATTGAAAAACCATCTGGAAATGGAATTGTTGAAAGAGTTCATCGAACGGTAAAAAGAACAAACGCGAGAGCAAAATGTGGTATACCCATGTCTGTATTCTTAATCAACAACGTTCCATCAAAACACGGCACACCTTTTGAAATCTTATGCCAACAATACAAACGCGTCCGAATTCCTGGAATCGATAAAGTTGAATCAACACAAAAACCCCTAACTAAACTTCAAGGATGGTAAGTTGGCGACAAAGTGTGGGTGAAGCCCAAGCATATGACGCCGTGTACACGGCGATGGTTAAAAGGAAGTATAGTGGCACTGCGTAATAGTTTGAAAGCTGAAGTTGAAGTTAATGGGCATACGTTGCCACGACACTTTTCTCATCTGCAGCATCGTTGTGGGGACAAGAAAGGAGACATAGCAACTGATGACGATTACGGCCTGACGCTGGTTAAACCTCCCAAAACTAACTTAGAACGCGTTGTAATCGAAGATCCAAGTTCCCAAACAAATCCCCTGGACGATGGTGAAGCTGACAATAGTGCGGACCACACTGGGCAAAACTATCCAACAAATTGTGAGATAGAGACACACCCTGTTCGATTCACTCGATATGGGAGAAGAGTGTTTCCTAACCGAAAGTATCAAGATTATGTATGAGCTCTTGGTGAGCTGGAGGAGATGTTGTGATTTTAATATGTGTCAATAATGTGCCAATAATTAGCTTTGCTAATTATTGACAAGATTCACACGTTGCATAATTTTATTATTATAACGGTTTTTATAACGATTATTAATTGTTGACAAGAGTCACAAGTTGTATGTTTAAATGCTATATATAGCGAACAATTTTTTTGTAACGTTGTCGAGGTTGTTGAAAAGTAATAAAGATATTAGAAACGAAATAAAATGGCTCTTAAATGCGTAGAACAACAATAGTAAAAACACTTGCTTGTGTTTATTAGCTATGGTTATTTAGGATAAAATAAAAACTAGCTTAAAATAAAATAAAATAAAGTATTTCATTTGACTTTTAACTGTATGATTTTAATTATGATACAAACATTCAACTGTATGATTTTAATTATCATACAAATATTTAGCTGTATGATTTTATTATGATACAAAAATTTAATTGTATGATTTTAATTACTATAAAAACATTTAGCTGTATGATTTTAATTATGATAGAAACATTTAACTGTATGAGATTAATGAGCTAGCAAGTAAAAAACTTACTTTGATTAAATGTAGTTACCTTTTTATTATTATTAAAAATTTAGGTTTTCTTATTTTTTATTTTTTATTATGTTCAGTTTTTATTATCATCTTGTTATTGTCAAAACTACTAAAATTTAGGTTTATTTCAGAATAATAAAAATGAACAAGAGAAAAATCAAAACTTGAGGGAATGGCGGCAAAGTAATTGAGCCTTAAACAATCTTCTTGTAAATGAAGAAATTGACAACTCATTGCATGTCAAACCCAATATTAATGAAGTGGAGAGTAGCATTGATTTCCAAAACATTGAAATTGAGAACTATAACGATTTTTTTTGTGTGTCTGATCATAAAGATATTTCTGGAACTGAGAGTTCTGACCTAGACTCTGAGGTTCTTATGAGATATGATGATAAAGATCTTCCTTACATATGTTTTGAATACTTAGATATATCTTAGTCTTGTATCTTGAAAGTTAGCGTTAAGAAAAAATCAAGCAACTAGTCAGTTATAAGAAAAATGTATTTTTAACTATTTTTTTAACATCCCGTTAACAGTATCCCATGTTGTATTTTAGAAGTCATCCTGCTAATGCACAAGTCTTCGACGGAAGCACAAATAAAAGATCAAATAGGATGCATCTTAAAGTTCTCACCATTTGTAAATGGAAGCAAAAAAAATTATTTGAGGAAGCAAGTGATTGTTGAACAATTATTAGTTTTCAGTTTTTTTGTAAATTTATTATATATGCTATATAATACACAAAAGAATACATAATGCATCTTTAAATAAAGTCTTTAAAAACATTTATTGTATTTTTAGTTTGAGTATCCCCGAAACTGTTTTTCTAACGCCTTGTAAGGGATTAGAAACCCTTATATTAACGTAGAATATTGATTGTAATTGTGTTAAACATTTAATGTTAGTATGTTAACATTAAAGGCATATATAAACCGTTTACATACGGTTATATTCATTTAAAAACCATGACAGGAAGCCATAGGCTTCGGCAAGTTTATATGAATATAACAGTATATTAATATTAAATATTAAACACAATTACAATCAGTATTTTACGTTAATATAAAACGCCAATAATTTTCCAACTTAAATTTATGTTAGTATAACGTTAATCTAACATTAGAATTTTACGTTTGTATAACGTTATTATCTAACGTAAATCTAACGTAAGAATTTTACGTTACAAAACCTTTCCATTTTGCCGAACCGGCAACGTTGTACTAACTTAAAATCTAACGTAAATACAACGTTAATACAACGTTGCGTGCCGGCTGGGAACGAGCTAATGAAGTATGGTTTTTCGGAAATGGTGGATCTTAAGTAGATCCACTAGACTTTTAAAGATATGTAAAAATTCAATTGTTAGTTTCGTCTAAGGGCAGCTATTCTTTATTCAAATGGCCCTTAGAATAGATTTGTGCTTTTTATAGTAATATCTTTAAGTTACTAATGTCAGTCTTGATTAGCCTGAGACTTGGTGCTCAAAAGTACATAACTTTTTAAATTAGATACTCCAAGAATGGTCTTTGCTAACGGAAAAAAGTGTGTCATAGTCATGTTAAATACCTGATTTTCTCTTTACAAAATGTTTTTGAACGAGCTAAAAGTTTATAGTAAAATAATATAATAATATAACAAAATATATAGTAAAGCGACAGATAACCCTTTGTACTCCGTTGGAGACTTTGTCGACATGATAAGTTTATTTGTAACTTTGTTTAAATAAATTAATTTATGCATCTAATGATTCGAATATCCGTTTGCGTGTTATCTTTTTTTATTTTATTTTTAAATTGATTTTATTCAAAATCCACCATTTCTACTTGGTATTGCAACAAGTACGCTGGAGCTTCATTTTATAGAAGAAAAAATCCGGAGTGTAAAGGGTTTAAATAAGGAAACAGGGTTTCCAAAAAACTGCATTTTAAAAAAACGTGGTTTCGGATTTAATTTTTTTAAAAACTTCTTATAACTTATAACATACTTGGCAATCTCTTAAATTTTGTAAACAAAATTATTACCTATTACTTGTAATAATATACAAACAAAAAACCACCGCTGTCAGGGGCTATCGAGGTGTTTAAAAATAGGTTACATTAGAATCACAAACGCTGTCCAATATTTACAGGGGATAAGTCACAGCTGTCCGAGTTGTTTCTGTGCAGCTCGCAAGGACGATTTCTCAATTTAATTGAAGGCAAGATATGCATTCTGTTGAAAACGAAAAATGGACAAGAGCATATCTTACTTATCTCATTTCTGTTCATCGAGTTCGGCATCGCCGGAACAACGAGGAAAATTCAGCAAAAGTAGAATTTCATCATCATAATAAATATTATATGATTATTGTTAGAGGTGATAGACCTACTCGAATTGATATATGTGTCAAGGGATTCACATCTACATACTGCGTGACAGAAAACCGTGTCAGAGAATTTGGGAGAGTCTTACAGCAAGGAGATTGGTTGACTAAAAATATTCGTTGTTTTAAAATAAACATCTTTTTTTTTGTTTGTTTAATTGGAAACTATGTCGAGACCTTTTAAGATAAAAAAAATCTTATTATAGAGCAATTTAAACTTACCCATTAAAAATATAAATATTGTATTCATGCCTGGGAAAATTACTTTTAACACCAGATTTTTTACATTTTTAAAAAATACCCCTTTATTCTGGAATACAAAAGAAAAGCTAATAATAAATAATGAAAGAAATACCCTTAAAATAAAGTTATATATAATCTACATATAAAAATAATGCGAGGTCATCATAAAATCAGGCCTTATGCTTTTTCTGTTGTAGATTACCTTTCCAATTGGATGTTCATTAAAGAAATGCCAAGTTAGATGTTTGTTAACTTTTACGATTACTGGTATAACTCTCTTCCCCTAATGCTACAGATGTTGGTGCAATGTAGCATCAATATTCTGGTAAATTAGCTTCTTCCGCAAATTTTTTCATACATATCCAGAACACGATTCATTCCAAATATGCTCGAGGTGCGGGTGCCGGAACGGGTTTGAGCTTCGTTTCATATATGAAATTTTTAAGTTTATTTTAATGAAGACCAATAGATTTTCAGTCAAAATGTGCTGATCACTCTTTTTCAAGAGAAAAAGAGTGATCAGCACATTTTTGACTGAAGCATTGGTTGCAAGTTATAGTTCCAGATATCATTGCAATTGCAGTTTTAAAAAGTACGGGAGTGTTAACGCTTAAGACTATCAATATCAAATTAGAAGGAATTTTTGTTTCAAAAGTTTTATAAGTTATGAATCTTTAACATAATATTAGTTAACTATTTTTTATCAGATTTTTATTCAACTTTATTTTACGTTATATGCAGTTCTTTATCTTAACAGTTGTAAGGAATTCTTTGATTCGCAAACATAATTCACAAATATAAAGTAATAAAGTATATAATACACAAAGTATATATATAATACACAAAGTATATAATACACAAAGTATATAATACACAAAGTATATAATACACAAAGTATATAATACACAAAGTATATAATACACAAAGTATATAATACACAAAGTATATAATACACAAAGTATATAATACACAAAGTATATAATACACATATATAAATTCACGAATTAATTCACACAAAAAAAGAAGAACGCAAAGTTTGGAAGAAGCGGATGAAATTGTTATTAAAATAACAATTTTTTTCTTGTGTATGCGGTTAGTTTCCATACCATTAAATGGGGTAGGTATAAATTCAATGTTTTGTTAGCTTCTACTTTTAAACAAAACTCTTGGCAAGGAAAGTGTTGACCATGTTAAGTTAGCTTTTAGCCCCGAGTTTTCATCTTTGACCGAGACCTCGGCCTTGAATGTTGTTGGATTCAGCATTAACATCGTGCTCAAGGGCGCCGGCCTTAAGCTTTGTCTCTTGAGGTGCTGGTCTTGAATTTATCACTGAAATGTGAACTTTTTTACTTAACCACTAGTAAACTCTCTGTTAGTTACAAAACCCGGTGGATCTAATTTCCATGCAATAATATTCAGGCCATTGAATTTAAAATACGTGGCCATTGCCACATTGAACAGGTATTTTAAATTTAACGGCAGCCACATTATTTTTGGGTTTTTTCGCTTCAGAAAAATCCCTAAAAATTTAACTTTGTCTGCCGTAACTTATGGAATTTGACTATAGAGATTCCTGCTATGGCCACAACAGCTCTTATTATACGTTACCGACGCTTTATTCAATCAATAAATGCTGTGAAAAAATATTAAAATATCGATCTTTTATTGAAACTTCAACCGTGAAAATAAAATTTGGCCACACAGTTACAAATTCCTGGATCCGCGCCTGATATTTATATGATTCCAATGAATGATACTGTATGCAGTTATGCAAAACTGAATTCGATTATTAATTTTTTTTAAATCATTAAAAGTTTAGGGAGAGTTGTTGTGAATCGAATTTTTTTAAGCTCAGCATTATTGTTGTTTTCTTTACACTTATTCCCCCCCCCCCCCCTCCAACCTTTTTATGCAGGATTCGCCAATGAACGCAACCCATGTAATTTATTTGAAAAGACGCCTAATATTTACTTTTTCCTGTTTTTAAAACTTATGACTTAAATAAATTCCCTTGTACTTAAAAAGCTTTATTTACCAACTTTCAGCTCTTAATTATCAATTGAACTCATCTACTGATATTTTTGCTTCAACTTTGAAATTTTACCAGGTTTGGTATGAAAATAAATTAAACGAATGTTTTTTAATAAACAGTTGATTGGTGGAGGCAAAAAATAATTTAGGCTGTAGTTAATTGCTGTTTTCTACAAACAGAAGTTTGAGAACAAACTTTTAAAATTAAGTTTAACCAAAATACAAACCTAATTTCAATAATAAAAATTTAATAAATAGCTAAATATAAATAACTTCGTCGTTTTAACAATGCTGCGTTTCTGACAGTAACTCGCATTGATCCTTTGAATCTGTTGTGTATTTTGATGTTTTACCTGTGAAAATTTTGAAAGTCAAAGTAATGATGGAAAATTTTATTTTAATACAGAAATATATATATATATATATATATATATATATATATATATATATATATATATATATATATATATATATATATATATATATATATATATATATATATACTATTATTGTTATTATATAAACTAAATAATTAGCTTGGTTTATATTACATTACTTAAAGTTTCACGCAATAGCGATCATCAGATGTTATTTATGATCGCTACTGCGTGAAACTTTAAGTAATGTAATATAAACCAAGCTAATTATTTAGTTTATATAATAACAATAATAGTATATTCTACTTATTCTACGCTGTATTGAGCACTCTTACTGAAAATATTAACATAATTTCTACAATACTATATATATATATATATATATATATATATATATATATATATATATATATATATATATATATATATATATATATATATATATATATATATATATATTTACAAACACACAGAGTTAAATAATCATACTTTATTGGCGCACAGTCCATTTACAAATATTGTAGAACAGAATACATAAAAAGAAAGAATATATAATTTTACCTTTATATTTAAAACGCCATAGAAGTAAAATTACTAAAAACAACAAAGTAAAAAATCCAAGAACGCTGCACACACCTATTAGTACTGATATTTGATGTTCTAAAAGATATAAAATATGGTATATGTGAAGACATTGAGTATAATATTCATGATGCAGATATATTTAGTCTAGCAGTTTCAATAACAGATAAATTGTCATGTATTAAGCGTAATATAGTATTAATTAAAATAATCAATTTTATAAGTAATAACTGCATATTGCTTACGTAAATATTTAATAGCTTCTTGTTGTATTGTCTTTGATGTCTGGTTGCAACAACATATGTCACAACCGACATAATTAGGGACAATACCAGTGCCACAATCGCATGATAACGCACACGTTAACTTTCCGGATGAAAAAACCATAAATGCTTGTTCGCTGTATAAACACTGAATATCATTACTAGAGGCTTTGACTTGTATTAGCAAGCATATCATTAAAACACTTTCGAATATCGTTATGAAACCCATTGCTTATCTACAACATGTGTGGTTGGCATTTGTTTCATCGTTAGTCAAACTATCCCAAGGTTATTTCCAAAATGACATTTAACCTTAGGTTATTTCCCGTTTTTGATCGCATTTTAAATCTATGTAATTTTACTATTTTAGACCAAGGTTATTTCCCAACTTAACGATGCTTAAACGTAGGTAATAACCTGCTCTCGATTAAACGTTTTAGTTGTAATATTTCAATGTGTTTTCATCTTGCGCTATTTCAGTGGCTTTGGATTCTGTAAAGATGTTCGAAAATGCCTATTTTTTTCAAAGTTCGGAAACAGTTTATTGTCGGATATTATTTGATGTAAAAGGGTTCATTAAACGGCCAAGTTAACAATCAACTCATTCTTTGTGTGTTTATTATTACAGAATAAAATTGACGGTAAAGCTACAGTTAAGCGGCCTAAAATTAATTTACTTTTTAGGTTTTTAAAATACGGTGGAGTGTGTAAAATGCATTTAAATGGAATAATTTGTAGAATGCATTTAAATGGAATGCATTTAAATAGAATAATCGATTTCACGCCGAGTGGTTCCCAATAAGAAATAGGCTTTCGAAGTTGATGGTGGAATAAAAATAGTACAGCCCGATTGATTTTAAATTATTATAGGATATATTTATATATAATATACAATATTATATATCAATCTTGCGTGTCCCGTCAGTATCCTTTATTATTGATAAACAAAACGGCTATTTTCATAACCGCATATCTCTTAAAAAACATTGCATAAACAATTACTATTTTGACCTATATTCTTTAACAAAAATAAATAACTATAATAAATTGCTAATCAAAAATAAATCTACACATAACATATAAAGTACCAAAATAATGGCAATATTACAAAAAAAACATAATAACATAAGAAAAAGTTATATAAAAAGAACACAGTTTCGAAATAAAAAAAAAAAAAAAACGAACTGAAAAGCTATTTTGAAATTTATCTACTATGGTTTTTATAATTATTCTATGATGTTTTTAGTCTCCGTGAACGAGAGCACAAAAAGCTAAAAAGTAAAATTATTTTAGACCGCTTAATTGTAACTTAACCACAGCATATTAAAATAACAGTCTTAAACAAAATCATAACTCCCTGGTTTTAATAACAACATCGCATTCTCAAAATATCAGTTGTGAATGCGTTGGTTTCAAATAGCGTTTTTTGTTTTAATGTTTTTTAATACTGTTGTTTAGTTGCTTTATAAAATGTATTTCGAGTCTTTTGTGTAAAATGCATTTATTTCCCCAGTTACTCATTCTTGATTTGGGTTGTAATTTGGCACGTGAATTTCTTAACGTAAAAAAAACTTTTCAGCCTATAAAGTTTCTTAAAATTTTTAAAAAATTCTCTGCAACTCTTTTCTTATAAAAAAAAAAAAAAAAAAAATTCTTCTTTCGGCAGTTTTGTTTAGTTAAGAAATACTCAGGTGTTATTATTAAACATCAAATTGCCGGTATTTCCTACAACAAATGCCAATATTGCATCAAGAAAACTTCAAAGTTGTGCCAATTTTCTTATTTCTAAATAAAAAAAATTTAAGGACAATTATTATCAATGAGAGGTTGAGTTAGATCCGTAAAACGTCTACTCCATCAGCCATTTTAAAAATATAATCAGACACTCGAGTAAATATTTCTTAAACAAAATTATTTTGCCAAACAGATCTGTTTTTGATTTTTTTTTTTTTTATTATTATTATTATTATTATTATTGTAACAAATTATTTTTATTCGTTATTTTTTTAAAATTTCCTTTTTAAATAATTCTATTTAATTCTTTTATTTTGTTAGGTTTAAACTCAACTTTAAACCTTAAATTTAAATTTGGAAAAAGTTCTTATGAGAGCTTTATATTTTTTTTAGACAAAAAATTTATATAAAAAATCATCATCATAACAAAGTGTAGAATATTTTGGTACAAGATTTTGCAATTTAAACATTCAAAAAGCTAGATCGTTTGTGATAAAAAAAACGTCACCCCAAATTTTTCCCAATATTCGTCTTTACATCTTTTTTTTTTAAACACGAACAGGGTTTAATACAATTATTTCAATCTAAAATTGGTTTCTCAAATCTGTTTCTATTGTAGTTAATTTTCCATTATTTCCGCTCTGATATCTTTTCGTTCTGACATTTTCCGTTCTCAATTTTTTTCGTTCAAACATTTTTCAGTTTTGACTTCTTTTCATTCTGACATTTTACACTTTTGACATCTGACTATGAAATCGATATGTGTATTGAAAAAAAAAATTTTAATTTATCGCAGGGTAGGTATATTTAATTCATGGTTTCACTCAGTTCCGTAACTCTTTTTTGGATATACAATTATTTCAACTCCTTGAACGTCAGGTTTAATGTTAAATATGCATTTTCTAGCTTTTTCTTTCTATGGTAGACCAACTCATAGGCGCCGAGTTCACGGGGGCAACAGGGGTAGTGCCTCCCCAGGAAATTTATACTAATAATATATTATCACGGATTATCATGAGGGCGAGGGTATCTATTCGCCCCCGAGATAATCAGTGATAATATATTGTTAGCATAAATTTCCTGGGGGGGGGGCACTGCCCTTGTTGCCCCCGTGAACTCGGCACCTATGGACCAGCTAGAAGAAAGTATAAAGACCAAATTTTTGAAAATACTTGTTTTCGATGCGACAAAAAGTGTTTATATGAGCTTCTAAGCACTAATTATTTGTTTTCATTTTGAGGCACATTTTCGACTCTAAGATGAATGTTTTAAAGTTTGTATTTATTTAAATTATCACTTTCGTTGTGTTATTACCATTAGTTATTGTTGTCGTTGCTAACATTTTGTTGTGTGTGTGTTGTACTGTGTATGGTGCTGTTTTGACAAAGTTTTTATTTATTTTTCAACAAAGGATTATTTAAGCATTGATTATAAGGTTTTTTTATCATTTCATTTTGGTAAATATGTCAATTTTTTTGTATTTAGAAATTTATTTATGCAATTTTTATTATGCATAATACATATTTACACCCATTTAAAAATTGGTCAAACAAAGGGTTGAGAGATACCATTGTACCTAATTCTCTAAGAAAGCATGAAAGCTAAAACCAGTGTCAACATTGCGCCTAACAGAGAGACACTTTTTCAAAGGAAAATAAGAAATAACTCCATATGTAAATTGTGCCGTATATTGCTCAAAAAAAGATGAAAAGGGCACACAAATTCTTAAAGATTCCGAGATATTGGTGCCGAGACTGCAACGTTGGACTGAGCGTGGTGCCGTGTTTTAAACTACTGTGCGCAATTTAACATTTAATATTTCTTTAACATTTAATACTTAATGAATTTGTGTAAATTTTATTCATTTATTTATTTTTTTTCGTTTTTTTTTATAAGGAAAAAAAAAAAGATTCTTTTAAAAAAAAAATACATGTCTTTTTACCTAAAGAAGTCGTAAAACTAATCGCGCCTTAAGGTGGTAACCCTAGAAATAATTTATTTTTTGAGTTTAAGCTATTTATTGATATTTTTTAGTAAAACTTGATTCTATTTCAAAAAATTAAAAAAAAAAATCATTCAAAAATTTTTTTGCCTTGATTATCCAAAAATAAATTAGTTAAACTTCAAACAATGGGGTGTATTTGAAAACATAACATCTCACTATATAATAACTCTACAGCTTTGAAATTTTGCAGAAATGTTTATTATATATAATATTTTCATTTGTCATAGGATTTTTTGATTTGCCTCGATAACTCCAAAGTTATACAAAATATTTCAGAGTTTATTTATTTTGTCACTCAAATTAGTACGAAATTTCATATAAATCTGAAATTTGCCCTTTATATTACAAAATCCTATGAGAAATGATTTATCAATGTCTTATAAAAATGTCCTGAAAATTTCAGTTCATAAATCCGTACCATTTTTAAAAAGCCGTGTTTTGAAATGTGGAATGTCTCAAAAATTATTAAATCTGGGAAATGAGACTTTTAATAAAGTATTTCAAAAATAATGCTTAAAAACCACCAGGTATATATGAAGTTTGTTTTTCATTTGAAACCTCAACATCCACTGTACCTTTTTTAATTTTTCTTAGTTTTTTACGCTGTTTTAACACCATATTAGAAGATTTGTGCTTCATGTGTTTAACACGTTTATTATCAGCCTCCATTAGTTTCTTGGAAGTTATTTGTCCTTTAATTCCAAAACTTTCCAAAACAGATTTTACTCCTTCCCCACCATCATTGAAATGAAGAACTGCAGAATTAATTGCCAATTCAAACGTTCTTCTGGATAAGAATACATTTTTAGGACAGCGAGTCCATATAATTGCGTTAAATGCTTCATTTGCATTTTGCATTTGTCCATGGAGGCATTTGGTTAGCAATTTATCATCAGATAAGTCTTGAAAAATTGGTTTCAGCTTTAAATAGATCCATATTGGTAAATTAATTTTATCTTTATGAAACTTAGTACCATTTAGTTGATCAAGTTGCCACTTACACCAAGAATTTTTATCTCTGGGACACATAGCATGGCGACATGCAGGATCTTTAAGTGCGGTGCAATGGTAGAGAATGGCTCCAATAGCTTTCTTCATCGCGTATACATTATCAGAGTTTCTCCGAATAGCAAGACCATAGTAGTTTTGCATGGAATTAATAATAGTATCAGTAAGTTTCCCTTTACCATGTATTGGAGTTTTTGTCCCTTTAAAGTTTTTCACTAAATTTCGAATTCTAGTACCAAGTCGCTTTTGTACATGGCCAATACACTCTAATTTCTCAATGTTAATTCCATTCTCTTTGTAAGGATTAGATTCAACAACTTCTTTAAAAGAAGAAGTATCTCCATCTCCTAAATATTGGGAATAAATTATATTGTTTTTCTGAATGGAACGTGCAAACATTTGAATAGCACCGGCAGCTTCCATGGCACCAGAGGATTTAGTATGGTTTATATCATGATTTACTTTCCATCTATCATGTTCAGGTGTGCCTTCCTTGGATCTCCACATTGTACAACCTTTACAGTGTTTTGAGAAAGCCTGATAATCTAAAACTTTATCACCAACAACAGCTGTAACTACACCATTCAATGATGCATGACCTCTCTTCTGCCAAGAACCATCTATTATAACGCGTTTGCAGACTGGCTGACTACTCGCTTGAGAAAATTCTCTGGCAGCTTTTTTCATTGATACTTCAGCTAATTTAGCATATGCAGTTGAAATACAGTTGTCATTCAAGTTGTCAAAAGCTGATTCACCAATACCATACATATTAAAACAGTTAGTAAACATTTAAAATGCTGTCTTCCCTCGACCAATCTCACGGAAACTAATGACTGCTCGAACATTTGACTCATACAATTTGCAACCACGTTTAGTTTTTTGATTAGAATCGTGGCACTCTTTACTAGTGAAACAAGAGTTAATCCAACCACAGCTCATACATTTCAATTCTAATAAATGAGCAAATCCCATTCTTCTTTTCAGGTTATCAATAAATTCTATTGGTTGTTTGTTATCACATTTAGGACAGTACAGAATTGGTAAAATTAACTTTTTCATTTGCTCAATATCCATAAACATAAAATATTTACTATCATCATTATTACTAGATTTAGTAACAAAACCTGCAGTTTTAAGTTTCCTGGAGCTTGCACATTCAGTTTCTAAATCTGCTTTAGTTTTGCTGTTGTTAAAGTTTTTTTCTTTGGTGTTAACCATGTGGCGATTCTTTGGTGGTATTTTTTTTTTTTTTCTTTGCAAATTTTGTTTTGTTGAAATCATTTTTAATAACTAAAATCTAAAAAATTAAAAAATTTAGATAAATAGACTTCAAAACAAAAAAGAAATTAGCATTCGATAAGCAATTCATGTCACCAGACACACTTCATGCCTATCCTTTTAACTTCAAAAAGTGTTTTAGGTTTAAAAGTATAGCTAATAGTCACTATATAGCTTTAAAGTATAGCCATAAAAATGTTTAAAAAATAGTTTTTTGCTGCATTTTTAAGGGCATTTACATGCTGCTAGGGCTTTGCTAGGGAAAGTAACAACAACCAATTCACAATTATATCAATTTGTTGACAATCATATTATTAAAACTTATTCATGCTATACATTTTTGAAAAGGTAATAAATTTCTTAATTAAATATAATAGAAATAATTTTTTTGAAAATTTTATCAAAAATCAACATTTATTTCTAGGGTTACCACCTTAAGGAACTAAATTATCTTACATTTGAATGCTTTTTGTTTTAAGTGAGAAGTACACAAAGAGTACCGTTGCATTATGGATTATACATTGACTAAAAATTGGAACAAACTTCTTCATTATAATACTCGGCCAGTTAGATTCAGCCTAATGGAGAATGGCATACCCAGTGCTTCACTACAAAAATTAACTAAAACGTGCGCAAAGCAGGGCTGTGGAGTCGGTAAGCTGCTGTTCCGACTCCGACTCCGACTCCTTGATTTTATCATGGACCGACTCCGACTCCGACTCCCGACTCCGACTCCGACTCCTTCATAAGTAACCAATTTCTAACAACAAATAGTTGTTTGTTTTACTACAGTTATTTGTTCGTAACAACAAATAACTGTAGTAAAATGTTAACATCGGCTATTTCGTCACTATGATACAAATAATCCAACCACTTTAAACAATATTTATAAGAAAACAATTTCTGAATAAACAACTGTTCTGAACTCTGGTTATGCAATAAACTCTTATGCAGTCGCTAATAACATTATGAATTTGTCAAAATCATGTTTGAAATATTGTCAGTTGGACAATATTTCAAACATGAAAGAGCTTGTTCTTCTTTAAGTTCATATTCTTTAAGAATCTTTTTTACTGAGACCTGGAGAAATTAGCTGGTGTGATTAGTTTTGGCGTCTTTTACTGCCAATCTCTTGGTAACTGCTTCATTTTTTTCAAAAAAGAATTAAATATTGATTGCAAAATAGTTCACTCTGTTAAGAAACACAAAGCGTTCCTTGAGACATTCATTAAGTTCTTCTTTTTGTTTAACAGCTTTTTCAATCACTAATTTTCTAATATTCTCTCTCTCCAGAGAAACAAAGCTAATTGAATACTTACAGTCTTTCTGTTTGTGGAGCAACTCTTTGGTGCTTGGTGGTGGCACGCCTAGCTTTCTACTAAGAATATGTAGCACAGTGCCAGACAATTTAAGTCGGGAGTTAGGGGATCACGAAGTTATATAGTTTAACGGAAGCTAGAGGAGAGCGCAAGGGAGGTGATATATGATTCTCAGTGATAAGCAGCAAAATACCCTATCGCTTATCACTGTTTTAAAGGCCTAAAAATAACATGTCAAACTCCTTGTCCTCCAGTTGTTGCAAACTACAATTTTCATTGTGTCTGGATATCCTACAGCTTTCAGAGCATTCTGGGACTTGTAGTTTTGCAACAACTATAAAATCCTTATGAAAATTATGAAACTTTGAAAGATTTTTTTTAAAACGGAGTCGGAGTCGGTACAATTTTTCCGACTCCGACTCCGACTCCGACTCCAGCCAAAATGAGCTCCGACTCCGACTCCGACTCCGACTCCACGACTCCGACTCCGACTCCACAGCCCTGGCGCAAAGTATAAAATTTTTTAAAGAAGTATAAAATTTTTAAAGAAGAATATTTTCATATTTCAATGACTCTGTCCTCGATGTTTTTTTCAACTTTGACAAAAAAAATCAAGATGTAATAGAGCCAAAAGCTTACCAAACCCCATTTTAAACTTCTTTATTCAGTCATTTTATTGGTTGTTTAGTTTTCTTACAAACTGTATCGAGATTTACTTGCGAAACATAGAAAGTAATGCAAAACTAGCCAATGGTATCGAAATGTAAAATATCGTTTTTCCTGATGCGAAATACAACTTATTTTGCAAAAGAAATAAGTTTAGAAAATATTATTTTTGGTTTGTTTTTTTTAAAGTCAGCACTGACTTACCACTATTTTTTGAATCAAGAACAAGAGTGTCTGTAATGTTGTTTCAATCCATTAATGACGGTTGAGTTTTTACGTAATTTAGACATTCGAAATAGATTTTGACTACTAAACAAACATTAAAACTTTGTTTTTTCCAACGTCAATTTATTTTGCGATGATCATTCAACAATATCAAATCAGATCGTCTAAATTACAAAGACCATCAAATCAGATTGTCTAAAATTACAAAGACCATCCAAAAACTTGAACTAATAACATTTCAAATCAGATCGTCTAAATTACAAAGACCATCCAAAAACTTGAATTAATAACATATCAAATCAGATCGTCTAAAATTACAAAGACCATCCAAAAACTTGAACTAATAACATTTCAAGATCTATTTGCTACTAAACTTTATTTTCGTATAAAATCGTTGATTACAAGACAAAATCTGTTGGTTTAAGTTACCGTTTTAAAAGTACTTCTTTGAGCTTCACCAAATAAAAGTTTTTGTTCAGATTGACAAGCGTTGCTACACTGGGTAGGGGAACCTAATAAACTTAGCAGAGCAAGGATAGTCTGAGAAGAAAAAGGAAAGCGCTCAATATGTGGGGTCAGGGAAAATTTATTACGTTGTACGGAAAAGGAATATAATTTAAATATTGGATTATATTTATTTAAAGAAATATTGATATTTATGCAACTTATTGAAAGATTGGCCAGTGCAGACGGGTAATCGAAGTAAAAGTGGCCGGTAGAACCATTTATCATACAATAAAATTTTGCATAGCTTACCTAATGTCAATCATGCCAATTTGTGAATCAAACATTAAAGGGCTAGAGTGAGGTACCAAGCAAAACATCATTACCTAAAAATTCTTGATGCTTATGCAATGTCCATTAAAATCCATCGCTTCATTCTAAAGGGATGCGTTTGTGTGTTTCAGAAAGTAACTTAACCATTGCGCAAAGAACTCAATTAGGTTTCAACTTAACATTTGGTATGCATGTATGGTATCTGGGTGTGTATTTTATTAGTTCAGTTATCATTTGAAAATTGAAATGATAGTAACACAAAACCCTTGTGATGAAATATAATGGCCGTAGAGCATTTACACTCCTACGCTCATACATGCTTCTGCAGTGCATAGCTTTTTCAGCAAATGTAAGTGATCCGACTTGTTTTTGTAATCTTCTGCAATAACTTTTAGATTCGGCCTTGTTCGCTGGTAAGAATCGTTTCATCAAGTTTTGAAGCCTTATTGTACAGCTAACTCTTTTGTGTCATAAATTGTATCCAAAATTTTTAAATAACTGTTCTTAACAGCGAAGATCAAATCCTATTGATCTTGCCTGAGATGCTGCGTCAGGTTGTTGAAAAGAAGGATTTTAAAGCCTCTTTCTTATGGCGTAAAGGGAGTTGTAGTTTATTTTCCTATAGCTTTTACTTTTTAACACTTTCTCACCTTCAGCCCCAAATTAGGCAACTGTGATCCCAAATGTTTTATCATAAGCTTTGCAACCTCATTTTATTATTTAACTCAACATTGCAGCGTAGATCTCATAAAGAAACAATGCTCTTTAAACTTTATAGTTGCTTCAAGTCTTTCTTATATTTTTAAGGAAATTCTAGTTTATTGGGCTAACTCATGTTTCATTAATTCAGTAGGCCAGCTCTGCTGTGTGAACATGTAAAGATTTAACTATTTAAACGCTTTGCCAATAAAATCCACATCAAATATATTCTACAAATCAAAATGATAAGTCCGTTTGCTTTTTGTGTGAGTTTCAATTGTTTTCTTAAAATCATAAATCCTGTGCAAATCATTATTTTTCGTCAATTATTTATCGCTACCATCTAATATATGACAATTGAAAAAATAACAGGTTATACTGGGTAACATTAAGTAACATTAGTAAACTCGTGTTTTTTTTTTATGAATCTTGTAACTGATTTTTATAGAAAAAGCTATAAAAAAAAAAAAAAAAACATGCAAACTCTTCTTTTATTTAAATCTATATTATCGTTACTTACTATTTTCTTAAGATACACTACTGACCAAAAGGGTAGAATCACTTAAAACAATGCAATTTGTACAAAAATACATATAAATGCCACAACTCAATTGGATAGCGGTAACTAAATTTCGCTTTCATCAAAGAAACCTCTGTTTCTTTTATAACTGCCTTACACAGTCTTGTCATTCTCAATACAACTTTTTTTAGTATTTATCATCATCATCATCTTCATCATCATCATCATCATCATCATCATCATCATCATCATCATCATCATCATCATCATCATCATCATCATCATCATCATCATCATCATCATCACAATAACAGTCTCTATCCTGTTATCCTGCTATCTTATGGTTATCCTGTTTCAGAACAAAGCATTTACCAATTAAGCATAGTACTGATGGATTTGCATTATTCTCCAGAATCTCTATAACCCTTCAACCTCAATATGATGATTCCAAACTTTTGGTTGGTAGTGTATGTAAGTAGGTTTGGAAATAATAAATAGTTATTTATATTTCGATCATTCTAAATTGTTAGTTATGGGGGGGAGGGGTGGCGGAGGGAAAGAATCTTTATCACCTTCAAAACGTAGAGTTAATGTTGTTGTTGTTGTTGTTTTTTGCATAAATTAAGTGTATCGTTGAGAAAATTTTCAAAGAAGTTGATTGTCACCAACCATAGCAAAGAAGTTAAAAAAACACCTTTACGTATTTTCAGAATACTATCCTTACCAAGTGTGGTGTGTATACTAAAAATACATAAAGAAACTAACAAATACAAAAATCATACCTTGGTTTTTCATAAAACGAGAAGACAATTTACAACTTCGAAGTTGCCGTTTTAACAGTTAGTTTTTATGCAGTTGAAAAAAGCTCTTAGATGTTTTGGCTAACAAAAGGCCGAATTGTTATGCAAAAAAATCCAATATTTGGGCGATTAACCAATGGTAGAAAGTTCTTCGTCAACGACTGTAGTCCTTAGTTACCATTTTCATACTTGAAGCAGTAATTTATCATAACTGATATTATCACAGCTTCAACTATGACAAAGACATCGTCGATATTGATTATATTTTGTAGACTCTCTGAAAATATATCATGAAGTGAATTGTGTCAAACATTTTTTTTTTTTTGTCGAGAAAATTTGGGAGGAATATTTAGAAAATATTTCTCTTTTTTTGTAGATTCTACGCGAGCTTTTCTATAAAATTTACCAACAACAAGGTGTCAAAACGGAAATGTAAATTATTACTTTGAGAATCTTTGAACTCATGGCAGACCTAATTAACTATATGTTTAAGAGAACATGATGCCAGTCTTAACCATGGTTAGCAAAAAAGCAAGTATGTAAGATTTATTGTTAAAAATACAATTGAAATCTGTAAACCACTATTTTATAAATTTGTATTTAGCCGAATCTTTCCCTCCTTTAAAAAATAAAAATCTTTTAAAAGTTGATTTTAATTTTATCTTTTTTTTCGAATTAAAAATTGGACAGATATAATTAAAAGACTATAGAAGTACTTTTAAAAAATAGTTGAGACAAAAAGGACGACATGAATGCTATCGTCATGGCTTTTAACGTCATTACGTTAAGGTTATTTTTAATATAAATAAAGAGATAACGATGTTAGGACGAAAATTCCCAGCGAAAAAATTATGCAATTTTGAGATTTTCTAATTTACTTAAATAAATTTCAAGTGTTGAAATAATTTAGTTAAAAGAAATTGATAGAAATTTTCTTAGTATTTTTTTCTTTTTCTATCAGTGACTCGAAATAAAAACAATGAAACTCCAACTGGTTGACTATATTGGTTGATATATATATATATATATATATATATATATATATATATATATATATATATATATATATATATATATATATATATATATATATATATATATATATATCAGGCGCGGATCGAAGTGGTGGCTACTGTGGCAGTTGTCACATAGTTTAAATTTAACGGCAGCCACGTTAGTTTTGGGTTTTTTTCGCTTAAGGAATATCCCTAAAAACTTTAATTTGTCTGCCTTAATTTAAGGATTTTGGCTATAGAGATTCCTGCTATGGCCACAACGGTTCTTATTATACGTTACCAACTTTTTATTCAATCATTAAATTCTGTGAAAAATTATTAAAATATCGATCTTTTATCAAAATTTCAACCGCGAAAATAAATTTTGGCCACACAGTTACAAATTCCTGGATCCGCGCCTGTATATATATAAAAGTTTTCGAATTTAGCAACCTACGTATAGTGGCGACGCTAGTGGGAGGAGCTTTTTGATTTGATTCAGAATAGAAATAGAAATATGTTCGTGTTAAAATATGTTCAATTTACTGTCTATCAATTGTTTCTGTTTGTATTTTCGTTATCATTTACAAAACAATTATTGGAATTTTATAAGTCCCAAATCCAACGACGACTTTTGTCCAGCTACGTATTAAGATTTCTTTTGTTTTTTTGGCAGTTTTTTTGTACGCAAGATTAGCTCCAGTTGATTGTTTTTGCTACATTATCATTTTAGTACCAAAAAAATATTGGCAAATTCGATTTTAAATGTCAGTGTCCTTTACTTACATAAATGCTGACATATTTGTTAGTGGGTGTCCGGGCTTAAGAACCGTTTAATTGTAAATATCAGAATAATTGCCGCATACGGATCCATTTTTTGATTTTTAAGCCAAAATTTAATTATTTGTTTGTTTAACTTTTTTTCTTCTCCTTATCGCGTTTATTAAACTGTTTTAATTATAAATGAGCGCTCAACAACATTTATATATAAAAGTTTGCACTACAAAATGTTTGTGCAACTTCATTTAAGTAATGAAAGGAATCGTTTATTTACAGCGTATAATGGATTTATTCGGAAGTATTTGAAGAAGAAAATTTGATCAATGATGTAATCTTGACAATGTAGACTTAAACCGCTAACCTTTTGTAATCATATAATGACGTCACTTCCATAAGATGTTCAATATTTTGATTACGTTCCGCAATCGATCGAGTCAGCGACCTATGATGTGTGTATATGCTTGCGTATCCGCGTGTATGTTTGTGTTTGGCAGTGGTGAGGGGGGGAGATAGGGGGCGGGGGAGAAATAAATAAAATTTACAGCGCTCTGCTGCAGGTGTTTTTTAAAAGATATTTGTTTTCCCATTATTTACAAAAATCATTTATCGTTGTAACTACGTAATTTACTCTTTCATTAGTTTGAATTTTCTTGTTGTCAGCTTGTGCGTTGCATAAACTTACACTTACGTTAAACAAATCAAAATACGGAACTCAGCGATTAAAATGATGCAACCACCTTAGCGGCTATTAACTATGTCATTAGAATTTCAACCGTTTAAAAATTAAGTGTTTTAAAAGCTTTTAAATCCTTGTTGAAAATAGTTGGATAATACAATGACTTTTGTTTGTTTTTTTGTTTTATTTATTTATTTTTTTTGCATAATTTCTAAAGCACAGCAACCGTTTAATCTTATTACGTAGTATTAAATGCTACGTGACTATTCGTGTATAAACTTCGTCGTTGCGGAGTAAACCAAAAAAAAAGTAAAACATTTTTTAAAAATAGAATGAATATAAACATGATAATAGTGACGTAAAGTTAAATCACTTTTTTGATTCTTCCAAATGGTCTCAATTAAAATAGCACAGCAGCAAATTTGTTTTTGATATATTTACTGGTGTGGTTTTTTAATTAAGTTTTTGAAAATTTAGGAAAAACGAGGCAACAATATATTGCGCCTTAAAACTGAATAATTACTTAGATTTCATTCACACAAGCGAAAAACATGGTTTAATCATAGTACGTTAGCTTGAAATAAATTGTTGTTTTATCGTTAGTATGGGCAAGGTATAAGATATTTAAAAAGATAAATTACTTTGAACCTAAATTAATCTTACTAGGCTCTGCAACGAAGCGTTTCAAAAAAATAAATATGAAGTCGTTTTGCACATTGCACCAACCATATAAGTATAAATCGTATTTTACAAATGGAATTAGTGACGTCATGGATCGGTGATGGTTGTGCCAGGTGAATGAAAGTTGTTTCTTTCGACAATTCACGTCTGATAACGAACAAAAAAAATCTTTTAAACACAAAGGTGAAAGCAAGGCGCAAAAAATATATATATTAATAATGACGACTTCAACCTATTTTTAGAATGCCAAATTTTTATCATTTCTTAAGAAAAATTGATAGGTAATAATTTTATGGAATATTTATATTGGACTAAAAATATGAGCACAAGCAGATTTCAACGTCAGCAATGTTATCTTTGTGATTGCCCCAGAGCACCTTGGGCTATTCTTAACGATTTTAGCGAGCCTATTTGTCGTGGATGCTGCAATTACGAAGGATCTGAACGTATTGAAGCTGTTATAGATTATGTACGATCCTTGAGAAAAGGTTGGGATCAGCAAGTAAGAGCATTAAAACCAAACATGAACTCTACTGGAACGTCCATAGGTTCAAGCCCTAGCCCGGGTGGTCACTCAAACGGATCAATGGAAACCATTGTTAGCATAGCTAATAGTACTTATCCTTTCTCTCATTACAATGGTATGCCTCAACAGCTTGATCATTTTCGATTTTTACACAATCTAAAAAGTGAGCATCATGGCCCCTCAGAAAATCATACAGGTGAGAGTTTTAGTCAAAAAAATATGTTTGCAGTTCCAAATGAACCATCACCTCAAATTGCTCCTTTAAACTCTCGAACTGCAGATGAATCTCATGAAGAGCATCGTCGTTTTTTAGCTAGTCTTACTGTCAGTAGTAATAAAGACAACCATGTTAGAGTGCCAATAATTCATAGACCAGAATACTCTGAATATCCTGATATTGTTAGAGAAACATTAGAAGTATTAAATTCCTGTGTACCATTTGATATACGCTTCAAAAAAGATCACAATCATATTGGTCGTGTATTTTTATTTGAAGCTGCACCAAGAACAGGCACATCATCACCAAATGAATTTGAATTAAAAATTCATATAGAGTATCCTCGAGGTTCTGAAAATTTTTGCCAAAGTGCTTCTTCAGTTGCCAAGCAAATGTACCAAGATTCAATGAAAGATTACAGCCGGGGACTATCCTCAGGATTTAAGTATCTAGAATATGAAGTTCATGGGAATGAATGGAGGTTATTGGGTGATTTGCTTCCTGAACAAATTCGTGTGTTTAAAGAGCCTGTTGGGCGTGTTTATTTACCAATGCGTTTAGTTGATTATCCTTCATTTCATTCAATGCCTGGAATGGCTGGTCTTAATAAGTATCGGCCAAAAAGAAAAGCTGAAGATGTTGAAGTTATTGGAGCTCCTTCTCGAGCCCCTCGGCGTACATACAAAGAAAGAGAGGATGAGCAAATTCAAAGGCATTTATGGATGCAGTCTCAAGTTGATGCATTGAGACTTTCAATGGCACATTTAACAGGAACTCCAGAAGAAGCAATGCATCTTAATTCAATTCGCTCAGGCAATATGCTGGACCTTCATCACCATCCTACACCTCTATCTCATGCACCTTTAACACCAAATAGTCAACCCCTAACTGCACCTCATCAACCATCTCCAAAACCTCCATGGAGTGTCCCGTCTTCAATGGCAGCATTGATAAGTGCTGCCAGTGCAGAGACTAATGGAAGTTCTAAGGAGCCTCGAAAACTTCTAATAGAAAGTATTAAATCCAAATCTCCTCTGCATGAGAAATCTCCATTTCATGACAAGTCTCCACATCAAGAATTATCGGAAATAAAAGACAATGCAAAAGCAGATGAAATAAATGATCGAAAAGAAGAAAACTTAACAAAAAAAGTGAATATGAAAAATGCTAATCAACTTAAGTGCAGTATCTGTGAAGATTGGTTAGAGGATACCCATTTTGTACAATGTCCATCTGTTGCTGCTCATAAATTTTGTTTTCCCTGTTCAAAGGATAGCATTAAAAAACAAGGGTTTGCCAGTGATGTTTTTTGTCCTAGTGGTAAACAGTGTCCACTCATTGGAAACAATCTCCCCTGGGCTTTTATGCAAAGTGAGATACAAACTATCCTAGCAACAAAACCTCGATCAAGAATTATTCTTAAGGAAGAAAGCGTAGAAGATAAATCTTGATTTTTAAATTCTTTTTTTTGTTGTTGTTGTGAGTGTAAATAATAAAAAATATATATAAATTATATATAATTTTTAATTTTCCTGTTATAATCTTGGATTTTTTCTATAATCTTAATATTTTTTGTTAAACATAGCTTTCAATTATTTTTTTTTTTTTTTTTGCATTTTTTTGACCAGTTTGCTTTTCGTTTTCGTTATCTTCATTGTTTCACTTTCATTTCGACAAAGTTTTATCTTTGTATTTATTTATTTTTAAGTTTATGAGGAAAAATTTTTTTTTCTTTAAGTAAGAAGCGTGAATAATTTAACATTAAATAAGAAGCCTGAATAAATTTGCATTAAGAAATGTTTTTTGATTAAAAAGCAAACTTTTTCATTAAGAAACACGAAAGCTGTCCGCAAAACTTCAATTCTTATTTTCCACGAAAAATATGCTACTGCCCTATTTATCGTTCTGTTCATTCTTTCCGATATTTTTTTTTTAAACAGATTATATACTTTATTAAGCAAGCTTGAATGGATTGTTTTTTTGCGGGAGTGGGCTACGAGAACAAATAAAATTTGACAATTGGTTCTGCGCAAACAAAATACTTTAGTGTTTCTACGGCAACTATAATTAGTCAAGCCTGTCATTCCTTTACAATTTATTCGCTTTTAATTGACACGAGTATGACGAGGTGTTTGTTTACACACAAAAAAGCATCATTTAAGAATTATATACTGTCACTGAGTGGGAAGTTAATTCTTTTTTGCTTTCGCTTAACTCGTGTTCTTTTTTTTTTGGCAGAGAAAAAAATTCATAAAAGAAGCGAGAATAAAAACGACCAAAATCTTATATATAAAGCCGAAAATTTGTTTGTGTGGGTTTGTCCCTTATAGAAATCCACACTTCAGGACCAATCTTCGCCAAATTTGGCATGAGGTTCTAACTTTTCAAGGGCCAGGTTAAAGGATATGTTTCAGTGCCTAGGGGCCACCTCGGTTTAATACAGGAAGTACTTTAAAGTAGGGAATTTCAAAAATCGCTTAGCGGAAATTGGATTTTGTACATATCTTTTAATGATTTTTCATATTTAAACCTTTTTAAGTTTATTTATTTATTTGCATTCAGTTTTTAATTCTAAAATAATAATTTTAAAAGTAAAAAAAAAAATTAGTTTTAGTTTTTTTAAAAAAATTGCATTTTTGTTAAAATTATATGATTTAAATTATCTGATAAGTGTTAAATTTCTTTAAATTATATGATTTAAATTATATGATAAGTGTTAAATTTCTATATTATTTTTATACGAAATTAAAATAATCATATATTTAATCGAATGTAAAACTAGAAATAGAAAAAAAAAGGTTTTTGCTGATTTTTTGATTTCTTAAACATTGATTGATTTAAGCATGTGGTCACATAGGTCGCCTCGTTTTTTTTTGAATAAAATATAGCTACTGCGAATTGACTTTATTACCATGCAAAAATATTCAGGCGACCTCTGTGACCTCATGCTTAAAAATCATTTTTACTACTGTGAGTTTTATTCAAAAAATCTACAAAGTTCTGTGAAGGAAATGAAAACTCCGAAGTTCAATAACATACGGTAAGTTTTTATTTCATTCAGTTTTACCTTGCGATGGTTTTATAAATTATCAAAATGATTTAATTCATTCTTCGTCAACTTTTAACACATGCATTTCGCCCAAGGCATATATTCTTAAGAAAAAATTTTAAAGCCTGTGCCAAATTTTTGCAGTCTATGTTTATTGCACTAAATAATGCTGGTTGTATTGTTAGTTTTAAAATTTTTCGAAGACTGGCTTTTGAGTTGATAAAAAACTTTAACAAATGTGGAAAAAAAAGCAGTTTGTTCTTCACTAAATACAAAGAATTTCTGGATAAAAAAAATAGAATAAAAATCATATCTGTGTGTTTATATATATATATGTATATATATATATATATATATATATATATATATATATATATATATATATATTAAGTTAAAAGTTGTACACACATTTTATAGATGTTTTAGAAGAAATACTGTAGCAATGGGAAATCTTGAAGCAGGTATATTTACTGTACCTTAAGCACTAAAACCTAGAAAACCTTTTTTAGAAATTACAAGTAGTATAAAACGTAAAAGAACTGATAATCTTCAGGGAAAAAAACTGGAAGAACTTCAAGATGCTGTAAAAAGGTTTGCATCTAATCACTCTACTGCACCCAGTTCTACTTTATATGTTTCAAATTTATGATTACATACTTTTTGCAATTTGAGACTAACAGACAAAACAAGGGCTGAATTTAGAAAAATTGTTACACAAAATCACCATCTTGTTCCTCAAGGTTTAACCAAGTTAAAAGAATATGTTGGAGATTCAAAGAGGAAAAAAGATAATATAGAAAAATCCTAATCCAAATAGTCCTGATGCAACCCATCATCTTATGTTTTGTTTTGCCAAAGAGGCTGCTAGTTTTATTCACGAGAAGTTTGAACATTTACAAAATGAAATTTTGTTTTTAGAGAAGATTAAGTTTACACTTTAAGACAATGTTTTGTTATAAATTCAAGTTTTTCAACTATTTATTCCACAATGAATGATGGTAAAACACTTAATGCTGTGGTATCAAAAAAGCTTTAAAAAAATATAGCATCTCAGTGCTTTATGTATGTCAAGCAAGTCCTAAGGAGTTTAATTTGGAAACCATTTGGAATAAAGATAAAAATGTAAACAAGAATATATTGAAACTTGGAATTTATAGTCTTCATTTTTTGAAATGTAGCATGGAGTGGGTCTTCAATATTGCTTGCAAACTTACAGCGGTGAAACAAGGAAAAAAATTTCCATTAAAAAACAGCCAAGTATTTATTGAAAAATAAAAAAAATTCCAGCACTTATTCAAAATACAATTAAAAATAAGGCTATCTTTTATCAGGAAGGGAAGTGGTACATCGAACACTGGAAATGTTGCATGAAAATTCTTTGTTCGATCTGTGACTGGAAGAATTTTATATTTGAATACCAGTATGATCAAACTATTTAGGGACCTGCTCATTGATATGAATAGTAGAACCACAAGACCGGATGAAAAATTTTCAACAGAATTCTAAATGTCTGTTTGGTCTTATTTCTAATGATCAGTTAAAAGCCATTCCACTGTCACAGTCTGTGCATAGAATGGTAGTTCATGGTGTTTCTTTTATTAAGTATTTTAAGTGTTCAATAGGTTCATTGTCTGAGAGTGCCATTGAAGCCAGAAACAAAGCCAACAAAACTGCACGAGTAGGTCATGCACGATTAATTTCTTTTGCCGAAAATACTAGGGATACAGCTAATTATTTATTCATGACATCTGAGATGTACCTATACTGCAAGAAGAACAAAATACAAGAGGTATTAAAGCTAAACTGCAAGAAGATTCAGCTGATAACAGTTCTTAAGGTAAATATTGGAGAAAGCTATGTGTATTTTATTTTTATTTATTTTTATTTTCTTTTTAGATATTTAATTTTATGATTTAATTTTATTGATGATATATTTTAGGTGCTGGTGGTAGCCAATCTGATATTTCTGAGGTCTTTTCACATAATCAACACAGTATGTTTTTTTTATGCTTGCAAAAAAAAACAAAAAACTAGTGGTCAGAAAAGTTGAAACATAAGAATCCCAAACTTTTATGTTTGAGGAAAAACTGCGTCAATTGGCCTCAAATTGACTCAATTTTGCCATATGTTTTTGTTTTTCTCAAAGATGTGTCTAAAGTTCTATTATACTTAGTGATGCATAGTGGAATTCTTGAAGGCTTGTTGTAAATATTAAATGTTGCTCCACATAAGGATTGCTGAGACATGTTTGCAATGAAAATTTTAATTATATTTCAATTATATCTATCTATTACAGTAAATGCAGTTTTTTCTTGAATGTATGATTATTAGAATTAGAATTTGATAATAGATAATTTCTATAAAATATAGTTTATATCTTAAACTCTACTATTTATCATGATAATAAAACTTTTTAAAATTTTATTGTTTGTTGTTAATTACTTTTAGGAAGTCAAAGTGTAATGGTTCGTATTAAGAAAAGAAATCAAGGAAGTATCATTAAACCATGCCACTGTAATTGATAAGCAACTTTTAAAAAAAGACTATTTTCATTGCCACATATTGTTAAAAGCTATTTTAGCATCAGAACCTTTATTCTGCAATTAAAGGGAATGGAACTTCTGGAGTATTTATTTTATTTTTATTTATGATAAAATATTTACGTTATTTCTTTTTTTATTTAACATGAAAATATAAGTTGGAGATGCCTGTAACCCCTAAAAAAGATAAACTGATATATCAGACTTAGAGTTTTAAATATCAAAAACTATCGGTTTTACATCCTTTTAATCAAAAATCGAATTAGTCCGAATAAACCGACTAAAAAACCGGAATGAAACCGATTTTAAAAAAGACCGGACTTTTTTTTACAAATATATACATAAACAAACAATATCTCATAATTGCTGCTTTGTTAAAAAAATTACTTCAAAATGTTTAACAGTTCTCTAGTTATAAGGCTGTTTCCTTTTTTTCTATCAGCGCGACGCATAGTGCAACGGTGCGATGGCAGCAATTGATGACGGCCCAATAACAAATGTAATTATAACGGTATGCGACTACTCGCTAGAAGCTTGCCAGACTCGCGCCTGTACTGGCCCGTCACTAATATAGTCAACACGGGGTGCGATGATTCGCCGGAATTCTGGCTGGTGTCGTGTGCTGCTTGGGAGGTTTACAGGATATGACCCCAGGAGCTTTAGAAAAAAATGGGAATTTCACAAAACGTTTCTTACAAAAGTTAGTCATCATAAAATTGTTGTTCCAAAAGTTCACTTTCTATGTAGTTCCCAAAAAATTTAGTTCTAAAAAAATCAGAGTCAGAAATTCGAAAAATCTGTTTATTTTTGATCCAGAAGAAAAAACACAGAATATTATATATCAAAAGGCATTGAGTTAAGCAGAATTCACTTCAGAAATTATTTGCAGTGTTCATTTTCTCCCGTTTGTGTTTGATCTAAATTTTGGTTTAAGAATTAGAAGACTTTTTGGCTTAAATAAATAAACGCTTCTTTTTAACAATAAATCTCCGTAAAAAGTTTGATTTTCAAATAACTTAAGCAGAGATAAAGATGGTTTGTAAGCGTTTCTGCCTAAAATATTACATTCGGTATCAAATAAAATGAAAAATTAATCTATCATTCAAAAAGTTTTTTCCATACTCCCATAAAATATAACCCGAACCATAAGATAGACTAAAAGAAATATACATTGCCTTCCTCAAACCCAGTTGTTATTAACAGCGTATTGATAACAAATCTTCTAACAGTTAAGCTTTTTTTTTAGTTCAACAAACGTTCCTGAAGTGAAAAAATCCTTTTACTAAACCTTTTTTGTTTTTTGAAATATATTGAACGAGAGTTATTTTGTAAAACACAAGCTATTTTGGTCATTATTGGAATAACAACTAATGCTGAACCACCTAGTTGCCAAATATTCATTTTCCTCAGATCTCTGTATTAGTTTTTACTTCCATTTTCATGATTACCACCATTTGATGATATAAAACGCAGAATTATAGATATTTAATTTTCTTTTAGCTTTAATGCTTCGATGCATAATATTTGTTCAGTTTGTATTATGATTAAAAAGGGTCTTTTTTTCCACAAAGCTTAAAATGTGCATAAATGTTTTGGGCGAAGATACTTGAAAATAGAGATATTTTAAAACATAAATATCTCGCTTGGAATAATTAAAAGACTTTGAAAAAGTGATTTTTCGTAATCCAATAGTAAGAACATTAACACCTTTAAAGGGTTTTGCTGGTTCTTCTCATGTGTATTAATCTCAATTTTGACTTTGTGTGGCTATTTTAAAAGGAGGTCTATTCAATCGACTCAAGGGCAATAAAAGTTAAGTTCAAAAATTTTGTCAGATAAAAATTATAAACAGTTTTCATAAGAAAAATGTACTTGAAACAGATGCTTAATGTTGCTAAACTTGTTTCTTTTTATACGGTGTGCCAACTTACCTCGAGGGTAAAGACAAAGCTAAAATGCCAAATAAAGCAAAATCTCGTAAAGACTGTCGTAAAAGTGTTTGTTTTCTGTGTATCAGAAAAGCAGACAGAGAACTCACTGACTTCACAATAAATGGAGCACTTAAATTGTTGAAGACTGAATTGAACTTCAATGATGAAAGAGTACCAAGGGGCATTTGTACTCATTGCAAAACTCTACTGCAAAGATATGATCAAGGTGAGCTCAAATTTCCACTTTCTCAGTTTTTTGGCTACAAAAATATTTTAGTGAAGCAACAGTCTGGTGGTTGTAATTGCCTTCTGTGTCAAATTGGAATACTGGAATTAAACAAAGTGTACCCATTGTCAAGAGCACAGTAATCAGAATGCTGATCCAACAACACTCAAAAACAAACCAATACAACTGAGAAAAGATGTTCCAGATGTCACAGTTTAATAGGAACAGGACTAAGTCATCGGTGCACAGAAAAAACTCCCCATGATAACCTAAAAATATTAACTGAACATGACAGAGTTGCAGCAGAACAAACTTGCATCATCAAAGATTGTAAATAAAGAAGCATCACCGCATGGAACTATTAGACTGTGTTAGAGTAAAGGAAGAAAACTTCCTCTTACTGTGAGACCATTTAGTGCACAGTGTTTTTTTTCCAAGAATGATAAACTTACAATAGAAAACCTCCTACAAATTCAGTTAAACACTGGTTTATCTAACACAGGAATGCAAGAGCTAGCATCTTCATTAAAAAATGTTGCTAAAAGGAGAATTGTTGAGCCACAATATAAATCCAAATTCAGCCTAAGAGGAAAAACATTGGCAGATGTTTACACTCTCTCACAAATTGAAACCTAACACAACCAAAGTTCTTCAAAGATTTCCAAACAATTTTTCCACTGCAAGAATTTAGAAGAACTAGTTGAAGAACTTTTTTCCACAAGAACTGTCACACAAGACCATCTGTTGAAAATTAGAATTGATGGGAGACAACATTCCTCAAAATCAGTCTTTGAATTGTTAAGCATTCTAAAGATCAGCCAGGTCAGTCCCAAAAGAAGTAATGGATGTTTGAGAAACCATTTGAAGATTCTGGAATAAAGAAACAAATGTTGGTTGTTATTGCTGAAAAATCAAGATAATTATGAAAAACTCACCACACTTCTTTATCTTATCAAAGCTAAAAAAATTTCCAATTTCTTTTCTCATGTGACGTGAAAATTGCAAACATTGCTTGTGGTCTTCAGTGTTATGCTAGTAAATATCCCTGTCGCTAGCATGACACTGACTCCAAAAATTTTTCAAACTGTGGTACTTGGAGAATAATAAAATTTCAACTTACCCCTGTAGTCAACTTACTTCTGTAGCCAGCTCTAGTCTCCGTTACGTTATGACAATTTTTTAGAATTAGATTTTTTTTTAAGGGAAAATTTAATTGTGTGGCTAAAATTCCAAATTGTAGACGATTATAATAATCTTCTTTTTTTTATATATACAACGTGAAGTTGCGCTATTTGGATAATCGCCGAGTTTATCAACTTTTTTGCTAAAGAAACTAATGCTTCCGTGAGAATTTAAGGCAAACGATAGACACGCTTTAAATTCATGCTCGATATTGCTTTAATTGAAGTCTAGAAAAGTATCTACTTTACTTTTATTTCCTCATATAGGGTCTACCTATCTTATTTTAGTGGGGATTTTTTTTTTGGATCACTTTGAACCTTCATTAGATCAAAATAGAAAACTTTTACTTTATACAGGATTTGATTACGAAAGATATAAAAATTCGGCTGAATTTTCTTTCCCTGAATCGATTCGGACTATTGTGTAATACCGCCAAAAAAATCTTGCAATTATTTCGGATTGGTTGGTTCAGTTTTAAATGATTTACAGTAATGCTTCGAAAACTAAATCTGCAGCATCTGGCGTTTTTAAAACAGTGCCGTTCATAATGCGTCCGCGTAAATATTCCAAAATAACTTGCGGTTATTAAAACAATTGGTCACCAATGGTACTTCGTGTAATAGAATTTTAAAAAAAATTGTTAATTTTTATTACTTTTTAAAATGCTATAAATGGTTTGAATAAAAAAGTTATAACTCTTGAAAATAAAGCAAAATAAGTTGTAACAATAAGTACGTTTTTTATTTTTATAAACATATTACGTCATATTGAGAGGGCGCAGCCAAACTGTGTTTTTGTTTACTAAAACCAAAATTTTTATTGATTAAGCGTTTTTGCAACCTGCAACCTAGAATAGTAGTAATTCTAGAGAAACTATTTTTTGCATTTAACAGAAGCTGTATTAAGAATTGGCGTTTCGTTTTTCCGTGTTTAAAGCAGCAAAGATTATGGGATGACAACTCAATAACTTCTATTACACAGTATCTTCAAAAATAGTTAAAAGTATAAAAGTTAATCCTCCTCCTACCATCATTAGGGGTGTTCAAAAAAAAAAAATTTCGAAAACACGAATACACAACAAGCTAAATTTGGGGCAAATGTAAAAAAAATACGATTACAAAAAAAAAAAGTCAAAAATATTGAGATTTACCTTGTGCTCAAGCGTCAAAACCCCCCTAAAAATGCCCCAAATAGTACCCTCGTAGCAAGGCTTTGAGCACAAGGTAAATCTTAATATTTTTAATTTTTTTTTTTTTTAATGTGCTCATAATAATCTATACTTTTTTTTAAAATTGATGTGTATCCGTGATTTTTCTTAAAAGTTCTTTAAATTTAAAACGATTTTATGCAAAAAAACGAAAATATGCGCATTTAACAAAAAAGAATGCGCAATAATTCGTACTTATTTTATTTGTTTATATTCACATTGTTTGGTTTTTTAATCATTAATGTTTCTTTTGTTATTTGATTTGTGTACTTTGTTTGCATTTTTCTTTTGTTCTCACTTAATAAACAATTATATTACCTGTCTAAAACTTGTAAAAAGAAAAAACTGACAATTGTAAATTAACGTTAATGTATATTGCGAAATTCTGCAGTAAACATTATAGTTTCATCTCATATTTTGAAATTAGTGAACGTCATTTCTTTTAAAATAGTTTTAAAAATTATAATGGACAATTTAATAGAAAACAAAGGAGAGTCACAAAAAATGAAAGTTTCAAGTGCAAATAAAAGTAAGAAACTATTAAAAAGTGGCAATGAAAAGCGAAATATAAAAACGAAAAGAAACAAACATTTTATTATTGAGAAAGTGAAACCAGCAATACCAAGTAACGAATTTGTTTTGAGCTTTTTTTAATTTTAAATATCTAGTTTAGGATATAAGACTATAGTTAATAATGTGAAATCTTATGACTATAAGATTTCACGTTGTACAAGAGCAAACTCAACCTGAATATTTTTGTTATTAACTTTAGTTGATCAACTGCCAACTGGATTAGATATTTTACAACACATAGCTTTTAATAAGTCGACGCTTTCTAAAACCTCAAAAAAGTCAATGATAATTGCATGCTCGGTAAAAAAAGACAGAAAATACGAGAGATGTGTTGAACTGCATTGTAGGTGTATTCTAAGCAAAATCAAGGGTCCCTGGCTTAAAGCTGGATTCCCTCTTCAATCAGATAATAACTTGATACAAAAGCTGAATAAGTTGAACAAAAAATATTTGAATTTGAAAAAAAACATGCACAGGAGGTCGCCTTTAGAATTAAAAAAGCAACAAGACTTTAGAAAAGAGCTGGGAAAAATCTTTTGGGCAGGAATAGCTGACTTACAAAACTGGATAAAGAAGGACAAGAATAGATCAGACCTAGATAGGAAAGAGGACCTAGATTTTTTATACGATCAAGAACACAACAGAAAGTTATTTCTAGGGCCTGAAGACAAAAAATATAGCGAGAAGGTATTATATATTATAATATAAATCCATATTATAAACCTTTTTTCTGAATTTAAAAACTCTTCTATCATTGCTCACTCTTCTCCAATTTTTCATTGGTTTTTATTTTGGGTACATTAATTTTTATTTTATAATGTATGCTGTTTAGATTTCGGAGAATACAAGAAAGAGAAATCCATCTATAAAAAATGCTGCTAAATCAGTAGAAGTAAGTTCAGAGTTAGAATTTGGTACGGACACCAGCGAAGATTCATCTTTTGATTCCGATTTTGAACCAGGATATCGGCGTTCTATAGAGTCAAGTAGTCTTATAAAAGCTGAGATCCCAAAAGATATTATTTCTGGTAATGTTGCTCTTATTGCCACAATTACTGATATTTCTCCAAACGTTTTGACAAAAGTTACTGCTGCAATCCTTGATAGTTCTGGGGTTGATCTTACAAATGTAAATTGCAGCAGGTCAACAGCATCTAGAAAGATGAAACAAACAGCTCATGAAATGGCAGTTATTGCTAAAGAAGATGTCGAACTTAGCATCCGAGCTTCTCCCTACCCATGCATTATACATTTTGACGGAAAGACACTTTTTGAAATTAATAATGGAAAAAAATTAAAGCATGATAGACTTGCGGTTCTGGCAACTATTGATAATGACTCCCATCTTCTCGGAGTTACGCCATTACCCTCTTCATCTGGAGAAGATCAGTACAATGGTGTAATGAAAGTCTTAAAAGAGTACAATCTCGAATCAAAGATTGGATTACTTTGTTTTGATACCACATCAAGCAATACAGGAATACATAAAGGATCTTTAATAAGAATATCTACTGAGTTAAATAAGTATCTAATTCTTTTAGCTTGCAGACATCATGTTTCTGAGTTGAGAATCACACACTTTTGTGAGGCTATAACAAATGAAAAAACTACGGCCCCCGATAACCCTTTGTTTAAACATTTCAAAAACTTGTTTGAGCAGCCTAATTTTGAGTACAACCCATCTATGTTAGTAAAATTTGGTTGGGAAGAAATTAAAGGAACCGTTGTTGAAAAAGCTGCTACAGAATCTCTTGAGTATTGTAGATCTTACTTATTGAGAAATAATATTGTACGGGAAGATAGAAAAGAACTTGCAGAGCTAGTGGTCAGCTATCTTTCTCCTTCTATCATTAAAATTCGAAAAACTGGAGCGGTTCATCATGCAAGATTTCTTGGGAAATCTATATATTATTTAAAAATGCAAATTCTTTCAACTCAAATTGATTTTATTCAAAAAAATAGAGAACATATTAAGGTAATAACTGAATTTATAGCTTGTTTTTATGCAAAGTGGTACCTGCAATCAAATGATACAATCAAAGCTCCTTTTATGGATGTAACTGCTATTCATCAAATGCATCAGTATAAAGCAGTATGTGCAGAACCATTTGCTGTTGATGCTGTGTTGAATTCTTTATTTAAACATACATGGTATCTTGACTCAACTCTGATTCCTTTAGCCTTGCTGGATGATGGTGTTGCACTCGAAGAAAAGAAAAAAATTGCTGCTGCAATATTATCATTTCCAAAACCTAAGTCATGTTACTTTAAAACTGAAAATAAGCAAAAAAAAGATATAGAAAAATTGTTGAAAATTGAACTTAACATTCATCAGCAAATTCCTAGCTTAGCTTCTTTGGTTGATGAGTTCTCTTGGTTAATGTTTGATATGATCGGAATAAAAGATCAACGAGTTGATGATTGGCTGACCTTGCCACCTCAGTATTGGCACACGCAATCAACATATAAATTATTTTTAAATTTTGCAAAAAGTATTGTTTGTGTAAACGACCACGCTGAAAGGGCAATTGGAATGATGCAACAATTTGTTCACCGCTACAGAGACGAGGAAGAAAAACAAAATAGGCTTATTGCTGTGGACAAAACTCGCTCAATTTTTAAGGCATCAGGCAGTGAATCTTTATTAACCAAGAAACAAAATAACAAAGTTATAAGCAAGAAAAGAATCGCAAAGGGATTACTTAGCTTACGCTCCAAAATTCATAAGATAGCTTGAACTTTTGTATTTATATTAAAAAAATATTTTTTAAAGATACAAGTTGCACGTAATTTAAGTTTGTATCATTCAATCAACCTATAAAAAAAACGTTTTTCTAAAAAGCTTAATACAAATAAAATGAAAACCAAACACTGTGAATATAAACAAATAAAATAAGTACGAATTATTGCGCATTCTTTTTTGTTAAATGCGCATATTTTCGTTTTTTTGCATAAAATCGTTTTAAATTTAAAGAACTTTTAAGAAAAATCACGAATACACATCAATTTTAAAAAAAAGTATAGATTATTATGAGCACATTAAAAAAAAAAAAAATTAAAAATATTAAGATTTACCTTGTGCTCAAAGCCTTGCTACGAGGGTACTATTTGGGGCATTTTTAGGGGGGTTTTGACGCTTGAGCACAAGGTAAATCTCAATATTTTTGACTTTTTTTTTTTGTAATCGTATTTTTTTTACATTTGCCCCAAATTTAGCTTGTTGTGTATTCGTGTTTTCGAAATTTTTTTTTTTTGAACACCCCTAACCATCATAGCTAAGCCAGTGTTAATGAGAAAATGTCTTTCTAAGGTAAAATTTCCAAAGTTACTGCCAAACGTATGTTTTTAAATTAAGTGCTATCATAAGTGGGGTTTTCATGAAATTTTATCATAAGTGTGGTGTAGGCTGAGATGTTTTTTAAACTAAAAAAAGATTATACCTAAAACATTGAAAATAATTATTTCGGTCCCAGCCAATTAAAATTCTATGAATAGGAAGCTTCTGTGTTATATTAAGATCACTGGGGGACTGGGCACCACTGGAGAAAACGGCATCTGCATTTTTGTGTTTTTTGTGATAATTTTTTTTTTTACCGATTTTTTTTTCATGGACAGTTTTTATAGATTTTTTTTTTTCATCTAAAATTTGATTCAAAAGAAACGTCTACCTTCAATTTATGGCATGTGGTTTCTTCAAAAGTACGCGTCCACTAAAACTATGCACCCGATAAAAGTATGCGTCCGAAAAAAGAAACAATAAAAAGCGCTCACTTCATATTAAGAACATGCGATCAGCCGTTGCGATACGATAGAAAACCGTTACGATAGACAAAAAACGTTGCGATAGACAAAAGAAATATTTATAAAATAGTCATAAGATTTAGCTCGTCTGGAAGCAAACAATTGGCCATTGTTTGAACATATTGAACATGATTTTTTTTATTCCAGTTCTCCGTCTTTGCAAAAATTTTCAAAACTCTGAAAAATTTTACGAACCTGATACTTATATTGTTGTATAGGAAATTGAATACGAGCTTAAATGTCACTACCCAAATTGGTCTTATGAATTACTTTTTACCAAACGTTGCATATGCATCAATATTTCTAGGAAAAAGTATGATATTGGGAGCAAGTATGGAGGCACAATGGTCATCAAAGTGCCAAAAGTCTTTTAAAAGGTTGCACAGTTTTTTCCGGGAAAAAACTAATTACTGATTAAGAAATTCTTAGAATACCTATACTCTGTTAAGCACATATCCTAGAAAAACACTTCATATATTTTCTAGAGTTGAGAGGTTGCATCCATGTTGAATTTGGAGAGAGAGGGGGGAATCTAGCTAAGTTTTAGACTTGTTTTTTTAAAACTTGAAAGCTTGAAGCTCTTAACTTATTTAACTACGGTTTTTTAATTTAAGCCACATTTTGCAAATAGTTGCTGCTCTGCAAGAACACTCTTCTTCTTTCATCTCTTTTACTGCTCCCCCCAACAGAAGTAAAATATTGTATTCACCATTTCTGTGACGTATTATAATACAGACCTAATCAGCGTATTTTCAGTTCAGTTTTATTTAACCCCAGTTTTTTATTGTTTATGAAAGTAAGTAGAGTAAGTGATTCTTGCAGAGCAGCAAATAGTTGCTGCTCTGCAAAAACACTCTTCTTCTTTCATCTCTTTTACTACTTGAAATCAAGATACAACAGCTTTATTGGTTTTTCTCTCATATGTTTGTTAAGGTGGAGACATTTTTACAACCTTTTAATGCCTGTATCATCAAAAGATCAACATTTTTGTTTCCTTGGAGAAAGTATTGCTCATTTTGCTAGAATCCTAGAAAATCCCTTCCTTCTCCCCCAACAGAAGTAAAATATTTTATTCACCATTTCTGTAACGTATTGTAATACAGAACTAATCAGCGTACTTTCAGTTCAGTTTTATTTACCCCCAGTTTTTATTGTTTATGAAAGTAAGTAGAGTAAGTGGGTAGAAAACTTTAAACTTTACTTTTTTCAAAAATATAGAAAGCTATGTTTAGCAATAAGCTGTTTGTTTTAGGATATAAATTAATTCTTTAAAAGAATGACCCTCTTCGTTTAAATATTTCAACGTTGTAAATTTGCATGCTTTTGGATTATTTTTGTTCATTTGTACAGACATGCAGGTATCTCATGTTCTTAGTTCTATTTAAGAATTTTTTTCTGCAATTATATTGGATGCAACCAAATATTTATATTTGTAAAGTGTTTCAACTAATTCTTAAATATCATGGTTGGTTACAATCTGTTAAAACGATTCTTGGTCAATATAAAAATGTTTTGCATAAATTGGTTGAATAAGCAACAAGTAACCAGAACTTAAAACAGAAACATAATCTGCCTGAATTATCAATCATGCCTCTTAAAGGATTAATCAAGAATAGGCAGAAACAAGCCTTTTCCTGAACCATGACAAGTTCTCAAAAACGCACACAACTTCATCCGTAATCAGCTGCAAGTTTAATGTACTTTTTTTTACTATAAGTTTGTTAAGTTTATTGTTTCCGAAAATGTTTAAACCAATCAAATGATGAAGCCCGGTCCAACTTACTCTTCCGGACCTATAGATTCCAGGGATTGCTGCAAAGTTTGCCACCCCTTCTTGAAAAACGTTTTTGGGCTCAACTTTTTATTTTTTTTAGTTTTGTTTTTTCGTGTGGTTTTTGCGCTTCACCAATTAAAAAGTTATAAGGAAGTAAGAGACTTTTATTCCAAGAACTCTCTTTCTTCCTGGGATTCCACTATCGAGTCTTTTTGAATTCTTTAAAGCCAATCCTAGTGAATTTAGCTTTTTTTTTTTTTTTTTTTTTGTGCTGTAAATCTTTTTTGACTAAATCCGGCTCTAATTCTAATGAAAAATATTGATTTACGGTTAGACAGGTCAAAATATGTTTATTACCTAAAATTTTAGTTTATTACTTTCATTATCTTAAGCATAAGTGACCATGCTCCAAACCTTAGCTCTTGAAAATGCAAAGGGTTTTAAAGTTACATTTTATTGCTTTTCATTATTAAGCTTCTGCAAACATCGTATAAGGTATTCTGAAGCATCAAAGTAATCTGCAGCATATTTTTGAAAACAAGATTCTGGTATGAGGCGCAGAGCCTCTTCATAACTTGACGCAAAGTTTGCAATGTGCCATACTAACTTGTCAATCACTCCGTGATATTCAGCGATATATTGATATATGGAAACCTAAAAATACGTTGACCAATAAAGTAGTTTTTGTTGTAATTATCCAACTTGATTCTTTCAATGCCGATAGATACCTAGTATATCTGGTATCTTTGTAATAGTATATCTGGAATCCAAGATATACTGGTGCTAATGTCTTGTACCGTTGGTATAACTGGGCTGACACCTAATATTTTGCAATCAACAAATGCAATTCGTTGTTTTCTGATCTCGTTGTTAGTAAGACTATGGAGACAGTCGCAATTAAAAAAGCACAGCAGATCCTATGGAAATATTTTTTTCATGGAACTTTTTTTGCAACAAAATTCTTGTTTGTAAACTTTCACATTAAAAAAAAAAACTTTATTATTATGACTTTTATTTAGTGCAGCTTTTTAGTTTAGCATTCTTTGAATAAGAATAAAATTTGTTAAAACCCATTTGTTATTTGCTGGTAAAATTTAAAACGCTAACAGAAAGTAACTTTTGAGTTTCCAATAATTTTACTCTTGATAAAGATTGTTTGTTTACAGCCCTAAAATAATTTACCTGGTTTTTTAGAGTTACAGCCCTAAAATAATTTACCTGGTTTTTTAGAGTTACAGCCCTAAAATAATTTACCTGGTTTTTTAGAGTTACAGCCCTAAAATAATTTACCTGGTTTTTTAGAGTTACAGCCCTAAATAAATTAACCTGGTTTTTTAGAGTTACAGCCCTAAAATAATTTACCTGGTTTTTTAGAGTTACAGCCCTAAAATAATTTACCTGGTTTTTTAGAGTTACAGCCCTAAAATAATTTACCTGGTTTTTTAGAGTTACAGCCCTAAAATAATTTACCTGGTTTTTTAGAGTTACAGCCCTAAAATAATTTACCTGGTTTTTTAGAGTTACAGCCCTAAAATAATTTACCTGGTTTTTTAGAGTTACAGCCCTAAAATAATTTACCTGGTTTTTTAGAGTTACAGCCCTAAAATAATTTACCTGGTTTTTTAGAGTTACAGCCCTAAAATAATTTACCTGGTTTTTTAGAGTTACAGCCCTAAAATAATTTACCTGGTTTTTTAGAGTTACAGCCCTAAAATAATTTACCTGGTTTTTTAGAGTTACAGCCCTAAAATAATTTACCTGGTTTTTTAGAGTTACAGCCCTAAATAATTTACCTGGTTTTTTAGAGTTAAAAGGGTAGCAAGTCGAGCGTTACTCTGGAATTATGATGAAATTCATCAGCAGAGTTGTATATGTAGTTCTTGGGTATTAACTTATCTAAAAATTGAAAACAAACAAGATTAAACATAGTGGCTCGCTAGAAATGGAAATTTTATTAAAATGATAACAAACCATTAGAAAGAAATTGGGAGAAAGCAAACACTTTCATATTGAAAGCATCTTATGCATCTTAATATCTGTATTGTTTTTATTAGAAAAATCTGAAAAGAATTAATGGAAAAAAAAAAGGCTTGGTGTAACTTTTTAATTATGCAATTAAGCTTAGTAATTATGTAGTTATGTGATATATTTTTAGCACATAGTAATTTGCTTCCTGGAAATTTAATAATAAAGTGTATACTTTTCCAGGTTCCAAATAATGTGTGGCCAGCCTGTAATAATTTTAAAAGATTGCGCATTAACATAGAGTACTCATTAGAGTGGATTTTCCTTAATTGGATTAATTTTATTATTTTAATCGAGAAAGGAATATCCATCAAGATCTTCTAAACTCATTGTAAAAGAATAACATAGAAACATTTGAGGCTGCCCAATGGTCTTGAATTTTTATAGGATGCTGCTGTTAAAGAACATTTTAACATTTAAAAGGACTTTTAGTTTGCATAAACTTTGCAGAATATATTAATCCATTTATGATAAGGTATTGTGCTTAATAATGCTTAAATGAGAAATGTAAAAATTATATAGTGTTGAATTGTCGATATCGAGAGGGGGGTCTAAAAAATTGCTAAATTCCCCAATTTTTTTAATACTTATTGATATCAAAATGCAGAATGTCAAAAATAGGTTGTCGTGTAATTGTTTTTATTTATTTAAAAAAAAACAGAAATATTATTAGATTTTCAGATTTTGTGGTAATCCGTAATAATTTACGCATAATTATGCTAAATATGCAACTTGGACTCTGACCGCCTTAAGAATGATGTTTCGTCTGCCAAACAAAACAACATTCTTTCATAATATTGGCAAATATGTAAAATAAATAAATTAAATTAAATCTCTTAATAAATAATATTTACTTAGTAAATAATACTTACTTTTGTTAAATAATATTTTCTGCTATAAATTGTTAACAAACATACACATATGCAGCCATTCATGCATATATACAAAAATTCAGATTTAGTATGTCATTGGTAAATCTTGAATATTTTGTGTAGTTTCCTTAACATAAACATGCTGAATTTTTAAAATCAAAGCAAAGAAAAATATTTGCTATGACATCTTTAGTGAAAATTTTCAAATTTAGGACTTAGAACTTTTTTTAATTTACAATTTATTTTTGAACCTTGTTAGGAAATGTTCAAAAAAACCATCCAGCTTGAGATGCTTTTTTTTTTTTTTTAAAGAAAAATTCTTTTACCAGACTTAGTTTCCTTTTTGTTGAGCAGACTGAGATGAATATGAAGAAGATTTTTTTTTTTTTTTTTTTTTTGTTGTTTATATTATTTTTACTTAACCATAGTTTTGATAGATTACATCCTTAATAAAAACATTTATATCAATGTATTAAGTGTTGATATTG
This sequence comes from Hydra viridissima, assembly GCF_058129835.1. NCBI lineage: Eukaryota > Metazoa > Cnidaria > Hydrozoa > Anthoathecata > Hydridae > Hydra > Hydra viridissima. The sequence goes on from NW_028324303.1 coordinate 2,516,543, forward strand.
AAACCACATTTTTAGTGATTTTTTTTGTTATCTTTTTTTTTATATTATATACTTTATAGCTTATCAGCAATTCTTTTATTAGTAAGTTGAAGTAGACTTTTTCTATTAGGACTGTAATTTTGTATCGAGGCACCTGTACTTCTTAACTATCACATTCTTTGACAAAAAGCAGCAGCAGTTGTAAATTGATAAAAGAAAATTTGAATTGTTTACATGTTTATAAGAAAACTTGAACTATTAAACCTTGAACAATCTTCTCAATAATAGCTTTCTTGGGCAGATAGCTTACTGGTTCTTATCCTGAAGGTCTTTTTTAAAAACAGAAATTTAAAAATAAAACCTATCATACCCTTGGTGATGTATTAATATTGCATCATACATAGATAATCCATTGTTGCTTTTATTATATAACATTCTGGCAGACTCTTTGTGCATACAAACATTTAAAGAACTAATATTTTTTTCTATATTTATGTATAATATTGTTTACATATAAGTAATGATAATTCTAATGGTGTTAACAATAGATAGAAATGGAAGTGGTGTAGAATGTACCATGTTAAGTGCTCTTTAGTACTGGTACTATGATTACAGCAGCACAAGTTTTAAAAGAGACTCAAGAAGCTTGTGAAAAGTTAGAAAGTAATTTGGCTGAGGTTGCAAGGAAACACAAAAGTCTGCAAACAATTGGGTATCTGGACCCTTCACTTGTTGAAAAGTAATTATGTTTAGTAATGTGAATGTATTTCAATGTGGCACTTGTTTAAAGTTGCAAGAATGACACAAATATATTTATCTTAGAACTCAGTGTACTTAGGTTTAAAGTTTTTTTTTTAATATTTGGAATTTGTATAACTTTGGTAATACCTTTGCAGAAGCTAAAAATTCCTTATGACCATTTATTTTGATTACACCCTGTTTTACATTTATTTGGGAGTATTTCTTGGCATAGATTTAACTTTGAGAGCAATTCTTTTACATAATGATCTTTTGTAATTTATGATGAAAGTTTTTAGAGCAGTAGCAAAAAATACCGTTTCTAACTTCTTAGAATTATGTGTGTGCTTTCACAAACTTTTCTTTATTTATTACTTTTTTACTTTTAGGGGTATCACTTCAGATCTTTGCTCATCTAAGGCCATAATTATGATAAACGTTGCTCATCTGAGGGCATCATTATGATAAATATTGCTCATCTGAGGGCCTTACTATGATAAACTTTGCTTGCCTGCCTCTTTTAATGAGCTGTTTTATTCCTGCTAAATTTGCTTTTCTCATAAAAATTTGATGTAAATATCATTTAACTACAACCTATTAGTTTTGAAAATATTCATTTCTATAAAATGGATTTAAACAAAACTATATCCTTACCTAAAAATACAAACATCATAAGGTTGCATCACTGGCTATGATAAGTTCTGTGTTATTAAAGTTAGAAGTTTTTCACAATTTTGCATTACTAGTTTTTAATCATTGAAGATTATTTTGTTCTAGTTATAAATAAAATTTTTTCACTTTTGTAAAGTATTTAGTTTTATTCCCTGATTCTTGTTGGTAAAAGTGTTTAAAATACTAACTTATCTCCAAAGGATTTGATAAATACTTTCTCAGTCGATTAAGCTTCACCATTATCACTTTTATCACTTTTGTTTTTATTGTTTGTTAGATCTTACATAGCCCTATAATTTAAGTAAATAATTGGATCCTTTTTGTAATTTAACTTAAGTTATAATTTGCTATGTAAAATTAAAGTTTGGTTATCATTTAGTAAATATTTTTTTCTCGTTTCATTTTAAGAGATGCTGAACTTATGCGAATTCGCAAAAGTGTGGATAAAAAAATTAAAGAAATAGAATCTGAAATTCATGTAAGTTTTGGTTAGCACATTGCTCTTAAATTTGTATCAGTCTTTTGGTGTGCAATTTGCAAATTTATAACATGTTTTACAAAATATTGGAATTAGTGAAAGTTCTCTACACTACAAATACTCTAAAGTTTATAACTTATGAAAAAATTTTTTTATTTAGTTTGAGCTTCTGGAAAAATCCAAGCATTTAACAAAGGCAGAAAAAAGAACAAGAATACCCCTATCTCAAAGACAACTTTTTTCTCAAAAACAACCTTTACCTGAAAATAAGGTTTTTTTATCTCAAAAATTCAAGCAAACTGTGCCAAATATTCCATCAAATATATCTGCAAGTTTTAAAAACTCTGGGAAATTATATGTTGAAAAGAAGATAAAGCCGAAATTGAATTCAAAAAGAGTCTTTGATCAATTTGTTGCACAACATTTACTCGGCAATCAGCCGCAAAGAAAACACCTGCGATCACCAACAAAGATCACTAATCAGCCAGGAGTTCTAAAAGCTGCAAATAACCTAATCATCGAAAGTTCTGTAAAAAATACCTTCAAAAAATCTAAGAGTAAAGAAAATTTTCAGCCTGAATTAAACTTGTCTTTAAATCCAGTGTTTCACAATTGTTTTATCAAAAATGATCTGTTGGGAATAGCTATACCTTTAGCCAACCCTAATCAAGATCCTAATGGGAGGCTTCCATTAGTTTATGAGCCTGATGGTGTGAAAGAAAGTTTGTAATATAATTTGTTTGCTATTTATTTCTTTATAATTTATTGTATTGATATTCACATTAAGAATGAAAGTTTTTTTGAAACAATTTCATGCTATTTTGAGTAAAACCAACAAATTTAAATCTAATATATAAAGCCCAAAGTTTGTATATATGTGTATGTGTGTATGTGGGTGTGTTCTTTATACAAATCCACAGTTTTGATCCTATCCTTACCAAACTTTACACACAGGTCTAATTTTTCCCAGGGAAGGTTTTAGGCCAGGTTTGGACCACCCTGGACTTCATGTTCAAGGTACTGCCGGCTGGAACCAAGTTCCAGCCCCCTCCAACCACTCCTTGCCCCAGCAAAGATGTGATTATAGAGCTAATAATTTTAATAGTTTTTTCCAGTGAAAACCAAAAATTTTGTAATTGTGTCAGCGGTTTTTTATCATGATTTTTGAGGGATACTTTTGGAAAAGTATATGGTATAAATCAATGAGAAAATTTGTAAAGTTTTTGTTTGGAGAGAAGATTTTTGTGATTTATCAATGTGTTTGTTGCAAAAAAGTTTCATCACCATTGTATGATTTAGTTCCCAAAAACATGACTACATACCACAAGTTCATTTCTGATTAATACAGTAAAGTTTTATATCTAATAGCTGAAAAACCTGGCATAAAAATACCATTGTCTCGCGTATTCCAACTAGACAAACATTTAAAAAAATTTTCACCAATTGTATTTCTTTAATGTATAGCAATACTGTATTTTTGTTGTTTTATAAAAATAAAATTGTTTCTTACTCAATTAAAGTTAAATTAAACTCAAATTAAACTTAAAAATGAAAGTTAATAAGATTTTTATAACAAGCAAAATCTAGTTATGTAACAGGTTCCATCTTGTTGTGATAAACACTTACCTAATACAATTAAATTTGCACTAACTTAGTTCTTTACTTTAAATTATCTTACTTTTTTAGTTTAGAATCTGACATGAAAGTTCTACATCATGTAAAAGGACCGAATGTTGCAGTTATTAATGTGAAATCTGACTCTTTATTGGAAAATGAATCATCTTCAAATCTTAAGTCTCGCTTGAAGGCTAAAGTTCAGCAAAGGATAAGAAACAAATTAAAAATGAATTTACAGGTAAATTTTAATTTTTTTATTTTTTTATTTGTAGTATGACTTTAATGTATTGTCTTAGCAGGTTACATAGTAACAGGTGGGAATGAAGAAAGATGTCCAAACATTTAAAAATGTATATATAACCAGAATAATTAAGCCAGTTTGTTTTTATAAATATGTAAGATGTGGTAAAATGGTTTAATTTTTTTAATTTTTGTTATGCTTTAGACTTTGCCCAATATTGATATTGACACCAGTGACTTTTCCTCTTCTACTGGTGAACAAAGCAAAATTATTGAAAATTCGCAAACTTTGGTATGTTTTAAGAAAACTTTTGGTTTCAGCTTTAGCTTTTAGCAACGTAAGATTTTGTAGTTTAACTATTTGATAACTCTGGCCCAGCTTTTTTTGTATCTTATTCATTTTTAAGCAATTTACAAGATAAATTGCACCATTAAAGATTATTTTTGATTTTTATTCTCTGATTGCTTTTTAATGAAATAAAAATTTAATGAAAAGTTCCTTTTAATTTTATAATTGTTTTTGTATTTAAATCTCAAGGTAAAAGATTCTAAATGTGAAGAAGATGAACTTTCTTATCACTTTCAAGCACATAACCCTACTCAAGATATGCCTATAGAAAAAGTATGTTATTTCTCTAGAAAAAGTTATAATAGAATATTTCTCTGCCTAATTTGATTTTTAAACTAGTTGTTTGTTTTTTCAGATGCTTTATTTATTGATAAGGAATACCACATATAAGACATATTAGGGTGCATCAAAAACCCCCTCTGTAAAAAGTTTACTGTTCCTATGTTTAAAAGATTCTATTGGTTCTAAAATGTAGTCTTACAGCTCCTGTAATCATTAAGAGTTTATTTAGGGGGGTCCACCTTAAAGTCATAATTTTCACATTTTTGAAATTTTCTTAGATTTTCTTCCATTTCTGCAGATTTTGTTCTTCAAATTTAACAAATTGAAAAGTTCTCCTACATTTTAGTTTAATGTCTTAGGTGTTATAATTTATTAACAATGACATCTACTATCTAGTGTTTTCATTACTCATTCAGTAGATGTTGCCAGAAATTAAACAGAAGTTGCATTTTTAGCTTTGGAATTGTTTTCTTTTTAACAAATATTATCGAAGCAAAAGTTTGGGGAAGATTAAAAAATTGCCTGCCAACATCTTACCAAGTATTGTGTTGTTTGATATATCATTTAAATGAAAATGGTTACAAAAATCAAACAAGATAGGAATTCTTAAAACTTGTTTTGGAAAAAATTAGAGTATTTTACAAGAACACAAACATGTCAATGATTACTGATCATAAAGCTTGTGAAAGAATAATTAAACTTAAGATGAAAATGCAAACATTCCAAACAAATTTAAATCAATGCCAGCATCTAATAATAAGATCAAAAAGATGGAAGACTTACCCCAGAAACTTTCAATTTGGCCCAACAATGCATAAAAACTTATCAAGAATTCAGAAGATCTGAGTTATCAATGTTCATAAGCTCACAAAGTCAAAACAGTTTGTCAAGGGAAAATGAAAACTGGAAATACAAGTTGTACAACTTTTTGTGTTACTTTCACACTCAATGACAAATGACAGTAGTAACAGTGGTTCAGCAAAAAGCAGTAAAAGGGGGTGTGAATCATTAGAAGCTGTAGAGGTCAGTTTCATCAACAAGAATCAGAAGTCACCCAGTATGAAAATCCTAAACTTGTTACATTAAAAACTCATAGAGATCATAGTTGGATTATTTATGATTTCTTAGTGTACACCATTTTTAAAACTTTTATTTCGGATAACATTTTGAAAACAGGGTAGTTACACCAGATTTAAGAATTAAACTAAATTTTTCAGTAGTTACGTACACTACTCTAAAATTCTACTTTTTAATAGGATCAACCCCAGATTTTTCCTTCCTAAGTCCAAAACTATGAATTTATATTTTAACATTTGAAGATGACACCTGCACACAAAGCCAATGCCTTGATATCAGAAGCAAGTAGTGATTGCACCAAGGTTTGTTATTTATATGTATCTTTTATTAAATCAAGACGACCATTTGGACATAAAATTACAATGTATTTTAGGGAACAGTGGATTGGTCCAAAGCTGATGCCAGTACTATCAAAATAAATTAAATTAGAAGAATGTCTTACTGTTGTTGTTGGCAATTCTTTGAAACTCAAACTATTAGATGTTGCAGCATATTAACCTGGAAATTATCACAAGTCTGGTGATATTACTTTTGACCTTTTGTCTTCATGGAATTGTATGAATTCAATTGTCAACATGGTATTCAACACAACAGTCTCTAACAGCAGCATGCATAACCATCCAGGAAAATTTGGGCAAAGCATTATTTTAGCATGTTGTCACAATGTTGAAAATGTTAACTTATCTTGCATATTTGGCTATCTACAGATTGAGGATCAAAAAAGCTCCTGTTATCTTTTTTTTTTTCAAGAATTAAACAGAATTTTGAACTCCTCCAATTCAGATGGACTGATGGACTATTGGCTTTTTTTGATTTTTCAGGTTCTTTTAAAACTGCACTTAGTTTTATTGATAGTTGTAGATCTAGTGTTATCAATCTTGCTCATTCAGAATTGTTGATTCCAAGATAGTTTCAAATGATAAATCCAAGATACCTAGAGTTTATAGAGCTATGCACTGTTCCTAGATGGAGAATCAGCAGGACACTCAGTCAGATTTAAGAAGAACCAGGAGAAAATTTGTTTGTTTAAGCAACAAATTCAAATATTGCCAAGAGGTACCATAACTACATAATACCAAGTCTCAAAGGTGAGGGGGACTTTGTTAACTTCAACACTTTAATTTATAGCTCTTTGTAAATGAGATGCAATTCAACTGTAGATGGAATGACTTACAATTATGTAAGTAACTTTTGAGGTATGAAATGACTTACAATTATGTAAGTAACTTTTGAGGTATGAAATGACTTACAATTATGTCAGTAACTTTTGAGGTATGAAGCTGTAAACAAAATAGTTTCAAAGGGTCCAATTAAGCATTTTAGTTTGCATCTTTAGTATTTAATATGTGAAATGATTCCTCTTGTTCTCTTTAGCTTTAAAGTTCCAGCAGAAGAGTGTTGTGCTCTTGCAGATCAATTGCTAGCATTTAAACATAAAATAGATCTAGAATCACCTTGGACAAGGTTTTTACAGGATTCAGCAAAAGATAATTTCTGTTGATTATTAGTCTGTCCACAAGTCTAATTAATAGCCCTTTCAGATCTTATTGAATCAGACTCATGGTTTATGTTGTACATTCTGTAGTTAGATCCACAGTTCCTGACAGAAGAAGTTAAAAAATCCAAAAATTCTCATATCAAACTCCTTTTAACAATCTGCAAGCACTGTATGTCATGAATGACTGCGGAACAAAGAGTCAAACTAAGCTTAGATTTCTTGTTCTATGGTGAAGTACATTATCAGAATGTGTTGCAAGTTACTGAACAGAATAGAACAAAGTAGTAAAAAAGCAAAAGAGTTGCAGAAAAACTAAATTTTTAAGCTTATGTTTATTCCATTTGTCATGCAGAAAAACCCCATGTTTTATCTTAAATAAACTTAAAAAGTAAAATAAAAAAAAATCTAAAGCAGTTCAGTTGGAGACAATACATTTATTTGATTGTTTTAAAACTCTAGAACCTACCCAATATGATAAACTATGTATACAATAAATAAAGCAGAAGTTGAATATTATAGTTAAAATGGTGGACCCTCTAAACGATGTTTAATCTTTTTAAAGCTTTGCAGTTCTCTTTGCAGTTGCTTTATTTCAGCAAATGGAATAAAAATACTTTAGGGACAAACATATTCTGCATAGTTTTAAAACTCATGTGTGTAGGGGGGGGGGGGCATTTGATGCACCCTAATATGATATTTGGGTGCATCAAATGCCCCAAACTATTATTAAAACTATGCAGAATATGTTTAACATGTATATGTAATATATATATACATTTGTAATATATATATATTAATATATACATTAATAATATGTATATACATATTAGTAATCCATATCTATATATCACATAGATACATTTCATATGCAATAGAACTGTAAGCATTAAGTTTACAAAAGTTAAATTGAACACCAATAATTTGTATAAGTAAATAATAATTGTATAAATAAATAAAAAGTTTATAAGTTATAGTAATTGATCACAAATAAAGTTTAATTTTGTCAGTCAAATTTTTTATTTTACTTTTTTCCACTAGACAATTGATAATGAAAGTGAAAGCTCTTTTAATGACGGCTTCTGTATATCTGGTTGCCAGCAACCTTTTAAACCTGAAAATGAAAGTGGTCCAACTTTTCCTCCAACACATGTTAAAAGTCAGCCACTGTACAATGTTCCAACTTTATCTGCAGATGAATTACAACTGCATGCCCAAGAATGGTACAATTTGTCATTCTTATTCAATGTTATACATAATGTTGCACATAATTGTAATGTAGAGATGGAGTGAACTTGATTTTTAGCTAAATACCCAACCCAAATACTCATTAATGGATTCTTTTCAAATAAGTAACAGTTCTGCCACTGAACATTTGTACTTTTCTATGTTTTCCATCTTAGGTGTTTTATTCTTAGACCACTCAATTCTTCTTGATGATCTGTTCTTGATCTGTTACTTATTTGTTACTTATTTGTTACTTATTTGTTCTTTGTGAAAGTTTCTAAACACTTTAGAGCTTTAAGTAAGTTATATTGCACTGCTAAATGTACAAAACTGGCTATGCTATGTTTTTATGTGTGTGTGTGTGTGTGTGTGTATGTTTTTTATGACTTTTTTCCTAAAATCTCAGTCACTACAAATTTTTATATTACTCTAAGTCCAAGTTTTTTTTTTGTTTTTTTTTTGTTTGTCTTTTTTTAATTATATGATAATTATGCTTGTAGTAGCACTAAAATAAGACACAAATAACACAAAGTGACACTAAATTTAAATTTACTTACTTTTAATCAAAAAAAAGTTTGTGCACAGTGTGCATTTTAGTCTAAATATCCAGCAAACTACAGAACATTTTATTTTTTTGAGCTTTGCTAATTGTTCAATCCATCTCAAGTACAATGCATTTTTATTTATAAATGCTACAAATTTTGGTAAATTAATTATAAAGGTTGGAGCATGAGTTATTATCTCGACTTGTGAGTCAGATGAATATCAAAGCTACTGATCCAACTCTTAAAGAAGTTGTAAATACCATCAAAGTACAAAGTGTGTTAAATGAAGAAGAAAATAGCGATCCAAGTGACTGGATAGGTAACATTTCAGTTTTAAGTTTTTAATGATCAAAGTATAAATTGCTGCAGTATTCCTATCACTCGGCATACTGATATAAAAAATTAAGTTACAATAGTTATCTATAATAATCGTTATAGAAAAAATTTACATAAAATAAGTAGAAACTATATTTTAAAAAAATGTATTGTACTATCAGTTGTTAAAATAATAGCTCCCAGTTTTAACACTATGATGATGTGCAAGACTGTGTTTTGAGGTCTTGAACCAAAGTATGATATCAATGTGTTTTTATCAGAATGCCATAAAATTTATGTTGTATGTAATTACTGACACTTAGTAAAATCCACTAAACAGACTTCACTTATTGCTTTTCTTGTATGAGCAATTTGCTCTGCTCATCTTTTCTTTAAATTGTTGTTATTGTGTCATCATTTTTACAAATAAAAGAATTCACCAGGTAAAAAAAAGATCTCTCAAAATGCAATTCTAAAATAGAATTAAGATCAAAGACCATCCTTGAATAATTGTATTTTAGAAAAAAAAAAACATTTTGAAATGCAGTTTTTTTTTTAAAAAAGAAAAAAAAAGGAACTAAATTGTTCCTGATTATGATTAGATTAGGTAGCTTGTCTGAAGTTTTAGGAACATTTTGTACTAATAGAATTTGCACATGCATCAAAGTTTGGATGTATAATTGCTCTGTTGCTGTTATTATATGTAATACAATTGCATGCTGAAAAAAATTAATGCATTGATCATAAAATGCAAATGAGTACTATTAATAGACTTTTCTTTTTTCAGAAAATGTTATTGGATTAAAAGGTCTTCAAATGTTTGTGGATGCTGGGATTCCTATTGACAGAAACCTTGTTGATGAGTTAATACGTAGTGTTTTGCTAGAGATGCTAGAAACTATGTATGGGTATCCTCCTCCTCCTCCACTTAAATGTGATGATCCTCAAGTATGCTACATTTTTACATTTTTAAGTTTTTCATTTGAAAAAAATGTTTTTGAACATGTAACAAAAAACAAGTTAGTTTTTGTGTTTTATCATTTTTATTTATCAATTTTATTTATTTTTAGTTTAGTGTTTTTAAGTTAAATTTTTTAAATTTTATCTTCATTTCTACTTTAGAAAATTGATAACATTTTATCAGCAACTCCTACACCAATACTGACACCAATACAAACACCAACACGCACCAGATCACCACTTTCTTCCCCATTACCTCATCTGTTAACACCTGAAAGAAGTATTTCTGAACTAACTGAGCAATTGATTGATGACGTTGAAATTACTACAGAATCTGTATCAGCTGTTTGTAAGTATATTAAATTTAAAAAAAAAAAAAGAAAATAGAAAAAAAGTATTACTTTTATTTTAATGAATGTGTAATTTAGAGCTAAACATGGTTTAGTGAATAAATATAACTTTTTAATTTTAAAATTTTAAACATTTTACTAATCTTCGCAAATTTTATTTGTGATTCTTTTTAACAATGAGTTTTTTGTTGTTGTTTTTTTTCATTTTCATGAAAATTCTGAAGGGCAGAAAAACCTTAATTATTACAAAAACAAAGTTCATTACCTGCAACAAAAATCTCTTACAATGTATCCAAACAAGGAGCTTTTATACTGCATTCAATATAACAGTAAAAGAGATGACTCTTATAGAAGTTGGTAAAAAATAATGGTTGCAATCATTATCTAAAACACTGCATCTATTAAACACTAGTGGTTTTTTGTTTATAGAATTTCTTTAGGTTCTCTGAGGAATTTGCAAAGTTTTTCACAATAAGTTTTACTTAAAAAAACCATTTGTCAGATGAAATTTTAAAATTATTAAATTCGTCAATTATTTAACTTTGTTTAGGCATTAGATCTCTTTTTTTATGTACTTTTTAGCATTGCATCAAAATTCCATAAAAACACCAGACTCTTCTATTATCAGTTTAACTCCAGATGATAAAATCCATGTAGAGACACCTGAAGTCTCAATTTATGTATCAGAAAAGAATCAGATAAATGTAAATACACCAAGGCAGACACTGACACCAGTTGAGTCTTTGATGCAACAAGAGGATTTACCATTGTAAGTTTTGTATTAGTAAATTTACTTGGATAAAATTTTAATTTCTCGAATTATAATTTTTCAAATTTTACAAAATCATTATCTGGTTTTAAAATTAGTTCAGAACATTCATTGCAATCTGAAAATAAAGATATTGCTTCTAATCTTCATGGGATACTAGATCCAAAAATAGAGCAAGAATTGTCAGTATCACCCATATCTGTTAATGGTACCTCCAGTAACACAATTGAAACACCTACCACTTCAACTGGCATTAGTACATTTGAAGGAATATCTCTTGGAGAGCTTTTGAATCCATCTTTTGCAGAAATGTGTGAAGGAGTATCAGAGGGGGAGTTAGGTTTTCCCTTCGGAGTAAGCATGCTTAAATATTTCCAAGAACTTCCAGAAGACCTGGAGTACAATAGTTTTGGTATATTTTTTTTGTTTTTGTACAGTTATACTCAGTGTTATGTCATTGAATGATAAATCTTTATCATTCAAGGTGCCTTTACAACGATTTATGTAAAATGGAATTTTTGTATTTATTCAGATACAAAAACGATTTTGAAGAAAATAATTGCATCTCACAATTCAAAAGAAACAGTTAAAAGCAAACCAAACAGTTCTAAAGGGTTAAATACTTCTTGTTCAGTAGGAGAAATTATTCGCCCAGTGAAATCTCTCGGAGAAATAATATCTTTAAAAGACGAAGCAGAAACGAATTATGAATCATTTGAGTTTGGAGAAGTAAGCAGGGTTATTAAAACAATGTGTTTTTTTTTTTTTTTTTTTTTTTTCTTTTTTTTGCAATGCATCCTGTAGCTTTTTTAAACATGATCTTATTTTTTTTGATTTTAGTATTTTTCTTTTTTTATTATTATTATTTCATCTTTGTATTGGGTATATATTTTTTATTGGATATTTTAAACAGATTTCAACTGATGCTCAGAAAAGTGAGGGAGAGATCAATATCGAAATGTTAACAAAATCAAAAAGGAGATCTAGTGATTGTAAGTTTTTTTGATTCTTTATTTTATGTTATACCTTTTCTTTTGAATATAACCGTACCTATCTTAACACCATTTTCATTCTAATTTAAACTAATAGGTTGATATAGCAACAAGTTTTATTTAAAATTTCAAGGTTTATTAACTACACAATCGCATTTCTCTAATGATTATGATCCTTTTTTGATTTCTCTTTATGTTCTAATGTTAAAGATGCCAATAATGCCGTCGTTTGCGGGGAGGAGTCATCTACTAATGATGAAAAACGGTTTGATCAATTACAGTTGCTGAATCTTCGTTCAAATGACAACGGCAAACTAAAGCCTGTAAGAAAAAATTCTTTTCAAGATGAGCAACCTTTCAGAAGTGAAGGAGAGGTATTTTCGGGGATTCATGATACATATACAGAAAAAATTCAGTCAATTGACGACAACACTCTTGTTGAGGACGATTTGAGTCAATATGATTTGTCATCGTGAAATGAAGTTTGGATTTTAAGAATTCGTACAGAAGTTTAGTAATCTTCAGCAGGAATTGCATTTGTTTCAACTGAGTTTAATGGTTTGAAGTGATGGGAAGAAGATGATCGTGATGAAGTCACTTATCGATTCTTTACGATTTTGTCTATAAATTGCGTGTTAACGATATAAATTGCGTGTTAACGATATCGTTGTTAATCGCATGGTGATGATCTCATTATTGCCAACCAGTTTGATGCATCATGCTTGATGCACGAGGGCATCGCTAATAAATATTTCAAATTTTGTACTTTTGGTATTAAATATTATTATAAAAGTTAATTTTCCTTTTTCCTCATCTTTTATTATACAGCCTCATCTTTTATTACACGTTGGTATAAAACCACCTGGCTTCTACTTCATTGATTATAATCTAATTGCTAAACAGTTATATATGAGTATTAGTAGCTATTATATCATGAGTAGCCTAATATTGGCGGTACATTACATGAACTTTTTTTTTATATAAATTCGATATTTTGTTGGTGAACCTTAAATGAAACGCTTCTTTTCTATAAAGAAATAGTACAAGCGGGCACAGGAAAGTTGATACGGGTTGCCAATGAAACTAAAAAAAGAAAACGTTTTAACAAAAAAAAGAGGAAAGTTCAAGATTTATATTCAATAACAATTAAAGTTCTAAAATCTTCATGTTTATTAGTTTGATCCATTTCGTAAGATTGTATTTACAAAAATTGAACATCGAAAAACCACCCTTTTTAGAAATTTTATCTCTTGGATCTCAACGAAGTATGATGATGCCTGTAGGCATCACACGAGTTGGCATAAGTAAAATCCACAAAAATTTGTTTTGCCTGAAAAAAAAAAGAATCTCAAAAAAGATTTGCCTTCACCGCAACTAACAACAAAATTGTTGCTCCCTGGCGGTCGTTTTGTGTTTTTCTAATAAATTTTAGAATACCTTACTAATATTACAGCTGATTGTGGTTTTTAGTTTAATTTTTATACTTTTCTTTGAAGCTTATTTAATTATTCAAAAATTTAGTCTCCTGCTCTAGCAGTTCATCAAGAAAGTAATATTTCAGTACAAAAATCAGAAATCTCACAGTGGTTGTTCAAAAAGAAATTGTAATGCGCTCTGAGAACAACAGAAAATTAACTATTACACATTTGAATTTGTTTTTGATTTCATTTTTATTCCAACTAAATTATTTGTAACTTGGCGGGATATTTCTAACGTGGATTTTAAAAATAAAATCGGAACTTACTCAAAATACAAAATTATTGTAATCTTTGAAAAACGCAAAACATCTGTGTTTTACAGTATTTTAACGAATTCCTTTGAAAGTGTCGGTAAAGAATAAGCAAGACATAAGGTATTTTTAGTATTAATGAAAAAAGACCTCGTAATAGAATTAAACTGTTCCTATATCTCCCTGTTATGTTTATTTATTGGGGATCAACATTATATCTATTGAGGAAATTCGAATAATTTTTTTTTAAAAAAATAACATCTGGGGGAACATGCGCTACCGCCGAGTAAATGATAAGAGATTGAAGCGATAGCCTGGATTTATTGGCTCGTCGAGTAAAAGTGATGCATTTAGACAACTTTTTGGCCCCATTTTAACGACAGCCATTTAAATCAATAGTATGCACTGTTTCACTTTTATTTTTATGAAGACATTTAGGCTCTTCATAACCGATTTGTTTCGACGAAATTTTTCTGTAAAATCTCAATTTCTTTCATCCCATTCAAATAACGATACTTAAGATAACATTGCAAAAAAAATCATCTGATAACACCGTTAAAGACTACCTACGCTCGAAAATTCCTTAAGACATTTGTAGAAACTTTTTTTAAATTTGCTTTATCTGCCGGAAAAATACTAGAGACTTTCAGATTATTTAGTTTTGAAAAATATTCGTTTATATTCGTCTTTCGAATATTTACTGAAATGTCTTGTATACCTTTTTATACTTCTTCGAAAGTCGGTTGCTTATCACGGTGTCAAATAGAATTTTATTAATTATTAAGTTGGATTATTGAGAATTTTTTTATTATTAATTTCAGTAAAAATTACATGTGTAAGTATCTCTGTAATTGGCTATTTTTTTTTTTTTTTAATTCTATTAAAACATAAAACTGTTGTTAAAAACATTTCAAATAACCAGCTCTGCAAGATTGCTTTTAATCTTGAACAGATAAAAAAAAAAAAAAAAAAATAAGGCTGAGAAAACATTTGTTTGTTATTGTTTCGACTTCTGCATTGCTCATAACAAAGCTAAAAGTAAAAATTACTGAAAAGTCCTCATTCTTTGTTTATTTCCATCGATATATTACAGCCTCAACGTGTTCTTCATTGGTTAAAAAGAAACAAGAAACTTGAATGCGTACGGGAGTCTTTCAGAGAATTAATCAGTAGTGAATTCCTTTGAGGAAAGACTTTTTAAGGATTGTAAAAAGTTCTACTAGAAACTAGATTTTCTTCCATAGTTAGTTAACATGAGAACTTACTCATTGAAATCATGGTTTTTAGAGTGATCATGGCTTTTTTGAGTGTCCCGTCATCAACAATCGATTAAAAATAAACTCAAAATGAAATGGCTAGTTGTTTTTTAAGCCTGCACAGTGTTGTATGTAAAATTTTCTTTTCACGAGGACAGCAATATTAGCTTGTCAGGCATTGTATCCAATTGGTAGGATTACTTCCGCTATTATTCATACCATTAAACTTTAAAGAATGTTTCTAATGAATCTCAGTTCGTGTGTTACCTTTTTAAACAAACAATAGAGTGAGCAATGAAGCATGACTGTTAATTTTTGTTTTCTATTCTTATTAATTTACACTTATCTAGCTTGATAAATTGAGTTTTTATGCAAGAATATATATGCATGTGTATAGATGTTTTATCTGTAAAATTAAATACATATTTGTTTATATGAGAATTTTTGTTAGTCTAATTCATATGTATACGATATAACTTGCAAATTAGTATTGTCTGTTTCGCCATTGATAATAGGAATTCTTTATTTGCGGAAAAAGCGATCAAAAATTGGATAAAGAAATGAATTTTAAAGTATTCAAAAGTAATCCAGACCGGATTATGGCTCTTGATTTTCAAGCTCTTTTTAAATGCTTTTTGTTACAGAAAATTCTTATTTGTTATTTGATCAGCAAGCCTTTTTCCGTAATAAACACGCGAAACTTAGTGTCCAGGAATCGATTTGTTGCAGTTTGCAACAACTTTTTTTGCGTTCAATTGATAACAATTTCGTATCAGAGATATGATTTAAACCATTCATTTTGGACTAATTTCGCCATTGATCTTGTTATATTTAATGTTTCATTTTAAGCGTTAATTCGGCGTCATCAAATTTGATATTGTTAACTAGTTTGGTTTTTAATAATACTTCTTTTTGTCCCTGATCTCAATACAGCGTTTAGAGGGAATTACTTTTTTTTATAGAGCGGTTTAATGAAGCGGGTAACCTTTCTCATCAAAGTCATTGAAAGAAAACTCTTTTTATCGAAATTAAGATTTTACTGAGTTGATCGTGTAAAAAGTTCTACGCAGCTTAATAAGCTACAGTTCCACTAAAAGCAAGAAGGTAACCTAGTGGAGAATTTGGAGGAGTGTAAAGAGGATAAGAAGGACCATTTAAATATCAAAGTATCAAAATGCCAGTGTTATCTTATTAAGCAGATAAAAAATAAAATGTGTGCATTAACTCGCAAAAATCTATTTTAGTAATATTTATACAGTTAGCTTAAAACATATGCCACAGTTATATTCCATGTTTTTTGCGATTAAAAGCAATTCTCTACATTTTCAATAGTTGCAATTTATTGAAAACTTCCAAACAAAACAAAAAAAAGAAAGAAATCTGTTTTATATGAATTGAACAACTCATGTTGAGATGTAAAGAAACCAACTGACCAATCAAATCGCTTTATTGTTATTGTGTTTTTTTTCATTGTTACAACAAAGTATGTAATTATACGCAAAAAAACAAAACCAGAACAGTCATAGATTACGAACAACACTGCGAAACGTTGAAGCAAGAACGTCAAGAGTGGTTCTTAGTGGAATTTTAATTGACATTTGTAGAGGCAAAAACTATGATGGCCGTTTCAAATCACAGCAAAGTCCCTCCAAGACTTCCAAAGTGTGCGAGGTGCGTTTATAAATACATTGACTTTGTAACTGTGATTTGTGAAAAGTGACATTCTATATTATGAAAAGTGACATTCTATGTTATGAAATATAGAAATGGACTTAAATTTTGATGCCTGTCGAGATCAATTTTGCAATTGTTAATATTGGTAACTGCATAATATTTAATACATTTTTCGTTTAGATGTCGAAACCACGGTGTTGTATCGATATTAAAAGGACACAAAAGATTTTGCCGTTGGCGTGATTGCAATTGTCCAGATTGTAACTTAATTGCAGAGCGTCAGAGGGTTATGGCGGCACAGGTAGCTTTGCGACGCCAACAAGATCAAGAGGAATACATGAGAGCAGTTCAACTTCAGCAAACAGACGAACCTGTTGCAAATGTATCTCGACCTGTTTCCACTCCACCCTTGAATGGTGTTGTGAAAGTTTCCAACTCAGCCGTAGGTCAAGCTTGGAGCATGGGGGAGACAGTTGCTGTACCAGAAATTCCGATAGGTAAAAAATACTCATGGTTTTTTAGCATAAATAGGCTTAGGAACGTGTTTTTTCGGTCGGAATGTTAAAAAGCCATAATAATAATAAATAATTTTAGTAAAATAAAAATAATAATCGGAGATAATGATTTGAAAGTCAGCAGTCTAGTCAGGTTAGAATCTATAACATGAAAAAATCAAACTAATTTTTAAGCAAGTGTAGATTTTAGTGAACATGCAAACACGACTTTTTGACATTTCGTTACAATTTATTAAATTAAATAAACAAATGATATCGCTGTTCGTTGATAAACCTAACGGAGATTTGCGAAAAAGTGTTTATGAAAATCATTTACTCTTTCATGTTGGATGTTATTTTTTTGTCGCATCTCTCGAGGGAAAACCTTCTTAACTCAAAGTTTTTTAAGTCTTCAATTTTAAAACCAACTTCTATTTTTCTATACTTGCTAATGGAGGAAAAAAAACAACAAAATGCAGTGAAGTAAGAAATAATCTTTCTTCAATGCACCTGACAAATATTTGAAACCTTTGTAGCGCGTTTTTTTTTCTTTTTTTTTTTTTTTCTGGCATGTTTTGAAATCTATTGCTATAGATTTTTTGAAACAGTTTTCTCGTCACACTTGGCTGTGTTGCAACAATAACGAATTAACTATTATTAGGTTTGAAAACTGCAGGCGTCTGAACGCTGAAACTGGTTAAGTAAATATCACTCTCGTAATAAATTAAAGTTGTAAACTACTGAGATGGATAGTTATAATTTTGTTTATTATTAACAAAATAATAATAATATTGATAATAATAATATTGATAATAATAATAGTAATAATAATAATAATAATAATAATAATAATAATAATAATAATAATAATAATAATAATAATAATAATAATAATAATAATAATAATAATAATAATAATAATAATAATAATAGCAATAATAATAATAATAATAATAATAATAATAATAATAATAATAATAATAATAATAATAATAATAATAATAACAATAATAATAATAGTAATAACAATAACAATAATAATAATAATAATAATAATAATAATAATAATAATAATAATAATAATAATAATAATAATAGTAATAATAATAATAATAATAATAATAATAATAATAATAATAATAATAATAATAATAATAATAATAGCAATAATAAAAGTATAATAATATTATTATTATCAATACAGTTTTTATTTTACTATTATTAATAATAATTAAAAAGATAACAATTTTAATTCTTATTTTATTATTTTTATCATTAATAATATTATCAAAATGTACTGATCAGTACTAAGACTTGCAAACTGAAATAACATTGTTTTGTAATAAGAGGCTTAGAAGCCATTGATTTGAACAAATGCAACTGAGTTATCTGTTAATTAGTAGTAAGTCTTTCAGAGCTTTGACAAAATCGCAATTTACAGATGAACAAAGATATTTTACCGCTCTTCAAAAGCACCAAATGTGCATTGGAAGTTCCTGCCTTTTGTTCCGCTTTATGAAAGGACTATTTATTATTATTTATTGTTTATTTACCATTTTACTTTTAAACTTTTTTTTTTTTTTTTTTTTTTTTTTGGTTTTCAATTTTTTTCTTTTCATAAACGCGCGCGTAAACATACAAACGAACCGATACTGGATGGGGGAAAACATATGCTGGCTCAACAGAAGATGCATAATTTAATTTGAGAAAATATTTTTGTAAAAATATTTTCCTTGTTATCGTAACAGTTTAAATAAGTTTTGATAATCAATTTAATTTTGAGCGGAATCTAGGATGCAAGTTCAAAAAAAAAAGATTTCGAAAAAACCATTTTTTTTTACCAAACTTTTAGCTCTATTTTCTCCAAAGGTTTAT
The DNA here is from genome assembly GCF_058129835.1 of Hydra viridissima. NCBI lineage: Eukaryota > Metazoa > Cnidaria > Hydrozoa > Anthoathecata > Hydridae > Hydra > Hydra viridissima. The sequence goes on from NW_028324303.1 coordinate 2,535,656, forward strand.
TTTATTTATAAAGCCTTCTTTTACTTTCTCATTAGTAAGTGTTTAAAACAGCTTGTTTAACATAAGTCATTTTACAAAATAGATATAAATAAACGATTGTAAGTCCGCAGGAAAAATATCACAGGTGGAGGGGGTATGCATATAATTAACCAATACATATATAATAATAATAATATAACAATAGAAATAGACGTCGGAGCGTGACAATTGAAGGTTTGGGCGCATAAACATTAAGGAAACGGGGGAAGTAGTACTTTTTAACATACTTTTTTCTACTTATGGTAATTTTAACATATTTAAAGTACATTTTCTAAAAAAAGTATTTTCAAGAAATTATTTCCGTAAGTGAAAATTATCTTACAAAAAAAAAAAAAATCTTCTAGGAATTCTATCCCAAATCCCTAATCCCCAATCTTCCTTATTTTAATATCCTAACACCTATGACCAGCGGTAAGATGTTTTTTAAATGTAAACGATAAATGCTTAACAGGTTACTTTTTTCTCTAGCTAACGTAAACGCAGTGTTTTATTAACTTAATACTTTCGTGCAATTCAGCACAGATGGTTGTACGCCACACTCTTGCAAAAAACTTTCAACTAGAAACAGTTTTAAAATTACTGTTGTTCAAAATGAAACGCAGAAAAAAAAACAAAAATCAGGATTGATAAATAGCAACAAATAATTATAAAAGTTACTTGTTAAAAGTTTAAAAACAAGTATAGATAAATATTTAGAGATAAATAAATAGCAACAAAAAATCGCAAACTTTTTTTATAATAAATGTTCTTCTTTTAAGATGAAACTGATACGAAATGCAATGACTTCAAAAAGGAAGATACATACAATTCAGACGATGATTATGCTATTGGTAATATTGCAGACGATTCGCCAGAATCCGATGACAAATTAGAAAAGTCTGAAGCTAGTGATGATCAAGTTTCGCCTAAACCATTATCACCAAAACGCAAATTATCTTCCGTCACAGAGAATCAAAATTTAATGTCTTTAGTGCCATCTCGGATTCCATCTACTTCTTCTTCAGAGAATGAAGAACCAGTTGTAAAAATAGCACGCATCGATCCAGAAATGTCGATACATCAGAGACAGCTTCAACAAAAATATTTAGATTTACTATCTCGCTTATATCCAGAACAAAAGCGCGGAGTATTAGAACTTATTTTGAAAGGTTGCAATAACGACATTGTACAAGCCATTGAGTGCATTTTACCAAGTCACGAACGAGCCATCCAGCAGTTATCGATGTTACCCAATCAAAGCTATTCTCTTAATGGCAACACGAAGACCATTGAAACACTAACAAGAAGTTACCCTCATATCACAGCAGAGAAAGTTTCATCAGCATTTATGCCTTTTACAACACACCAACATATTTTGCCTGTTCATTCTTTTCCTGCTGCTTTAACATCTGGTAGTTGTCCTCCTGGTTGTACATGCCAGCAACAACAAAAGTGTGAATGCATCGACTGTTTAAATGGAAAGACAAACCATATGTCTATCAATCACTCTACAAACTCTCTTAAGCTTTCTATTCAAACTCTGTCGCATGTAAATCATGCAGTTCCGAACAAATTAAAAACTACGCACCGAATGGTTCCCTACGTACCAGTATCCGCGCATGTTCCTAATCCAATGTCTGAACCTGTTAAAATATGTGCTGGATGTGGTGGGACGATGAAATTGGAAGACCAGAGATGCCCCAACTGTGAACCTGAACCAATTAAGGCCTAAAATTTGGAAGCTACTAGAAGGCTTCAAAAACATTCATTAAAATATTTCAAATTAACACATGCTAAACCAACGACTTAACACATGCTATAAAAACAAACAGAATAAATTAACCTCTATTTAGAGGTTAGATGGACGTACACTTGCTAAAAAAAACTAATCGATATCAACGAACAAAGGCGGTTAACTCGTGAAGAAGTTCACTAATGCCTCTTGTTATTGGGAGTTAGAGATATATTTAAAACCTCTGAATAAAAAAGAGAAAATGTTTTTCTTATTAGTTTTATCTTTTATTGTATATTTTACCAATTAGAATCCGCACTGGATGTAGTCTTCTTAAATCTTCAAAATAAAATTCTTGTTCCAACACCCAAAAGACGAAAATCTCTTAAACTTTAAGAAAAAAATTTTAACAACTTTTTTAATTTGTGCTTTTTACAGGGCCGTTTTACAACGACCCACTTTTTTTTTCGTTACTTCGATTTTGAGGGAAAAACGTTTATAAAAATTCAAATTCGAAGAATGGAATATTGTAAAAATATGCTCATATTTGAGAAAAGGGATATTTATACACACTCAAAAAACAAGAGTTGTATGTGTGTATGTCTATTTCATTGTAAAAACTAATGTAGTTGTGAATGTTCCTTATTTTATTTTGACCAATTTTATTTTAATCTTTCTCGTCTTATAACAGCCATGCATGTCAGTATTTATTTAATTTGTTGTTTTATAAAAATTCACCGAGAATGGCGAATTACAAAAAAAAAAAAAAAAATGGCGTTGAGTTGTGCAAAAAAATACGGTGAAACGCAAAAAGGTTAACACAGTTAAAACTATGGATCGTTTAAACTCTTAGAATTAAATGAAGTATTCGAAACCCTAAAACACAAAAACTAATCTTTATTAGTCACATCAAAAATCACTACTAGATACATCAATAAATCACTGATCACCATTGGATATAGCAAAAGATCACTCACAATCCTTAACTTAAATAATCGTTATTATTGAGACATCAAATGTCATTTACATCTAATGGACACAACAAAATATCACAGATCCAGAATTACCTCAAACCCAGGATTACCAGAGGTAAAGAATTTTAACTTTAATAATTTCTTAACTTGTTTTATGTTCAGTTTGAATCGCAACTTTGAATCGCAAAAAAAATAAATTTAACACGTTTTTTTTTCGTAACATTTGACTTCTGATTGATTAAAAATAACAGCTGGGAAAAAAGTTAAAAAAAATTCAACTACTCGCAGAAAAACACAACTTTTTTTTACTTTACAGCACAAAAAGTAGAAAAAATGTCTCAGCGTGCGACAATTTTAAGTCATGCGGACAATAGACTTAGTGCCACGTTAAAGGTTTTTCAAAATTAGTAATTCACTGTGGCATTTTTTCATTAGCCTATCAATCCACGGTGTGATTCAATTTGTAATTACATTCCACAAATGTTTTTAATAATTCTCTCTGTTATTTTCTAAATATAAATTTTTTGTTATTTAGTTAATAGTTTTAAAGTTAACAAAAAATAACAACAAGAACAAAATTATTGCTCTCCCACTCACTGCAACGTGGACCGCAAATACAATTTGTATAATTACTCTCCCAAAACACTGTAACGATTTCATCAGAAAGACTTAAGAGTACAATACAATAAACTGATCGTGTCGAACAGATTCCATTCTTCTTTTAGATTGAACTGAAGTTCTAAACTTGAAAAACTCAAACCACAAAGTTTAAGTGAATAAACTTTTTGTTGATTAAAACTTCGAAAAGTATAAAACATACATAAAACTATAAAAAAACATGTAAAAACTAAAACACGTGCCATAAGCGTAACAATTTATCTCCTAACTCGCAAATCGCATTAAGAATAAGCACATTTCATAAGAGAGTGTATTTTACTTTGAAGGATTGTTGTTTTAAATACAATTTTTTTAAATTCAGTTAATTCTGGATTCAGGTAATTCGCGTTTATTTAAAGCAGATGTAACTGCTTACGACCTGAAATCAAAAGCCTCAGTGGAACAACACAAGTAGTTGTATTTTATCCCGTTATCAAGCAATAAGACAGTAAATCTTTAGTTTACATTTTACAGCACATTAAACAGGTGTAGTTAACTAACAAAAGTGTGAAGAAATAAAGAAAAAAAACGAGTTTCTAGGATTGTAAAACTTTTATTTACTATATCGATCACATCTTGCACGATTATTTCCCTAAAACTTTATAACAACAGTATTACACTATATATACAATAGTTGTAATAATATTTACAGGACCGTCAAGAGGATAAACGCGTTTTTTGCATGTAACTTTAAAAAAGGATTAGAAAAGTTAAACAACACTGAAATTGGTGAGTCTTCACCCAGCGTCACAAAAATAATGTATGGTACTTTAAAGGCAACTTGCCAGACTCCAAAACCAAATCAAGATTAAATTACTCGAAAATTGAATGTAAATTATATTTATTTCGTATGACAATATTTTAAATGTTATTACAAATATTTGAAAATCTTTTTATTTTATTGTATAAAAACTTAAAAAAGTTAAAAATTTGTAAATTTTAAGAAAAGAGATATAAAACTCGTAGCGCAGGTAAAACTCTTATAACGCTATAAAAAGAACCGTGAAGTAAAATATCTTGAAACAAAATAACTGAATTTTAATACCGTATTTATTCGAACAAATCACCTTAAAAAAAAAAAAACCTTAATGACCACCCACGCTTCTTAAAATACTTTGCAATTACTAAATCCAATGAAAACCTACATTATCATGGGTATCATGGGTATTTATTCAAATAAAGACGGTAATTAAGTCCCACTAATGTCATAACATCACGCGAAAACACTCGCACGAAAATTATCGAATCAAATCTCGCATAAGAATATCGAGCCAATTTTTATATAGAAAAAGGTAAGAAGCTAAAAAAAAAAAAAAAAAAAAAAAACGACGTTGAAAAAAAAAAAGAACTTGTTAAAAAGCCATTCATGCTTAATAAATAAATAAATAAACGCTACTAATCTCCACGAATAAACCAGTGCTTATACGGATGAAAACCGAAAGTAAAGCAATAATTGAAAAAAAAAAAAAAAGCTATATAAGATTTTGTTTTTACTGTGGCCAGTGTGGCCATACACCTATAAATGTTTTCGTTTTTCTTCAATATAAATTATAGTCTACAAAACAAAACAAAAAAAAAAAACTATCCAAAGGTAATGTGAGTTATAACAGTAAGGCGGATACGAGTTAACAGTAAGTAGCCTGCGATAAATCAACAAAAATTTTCAAAGCACATAAGCGTTTATTCAGTTTTTTAATAGCGTTTGAATTCAAATCATGAATGATCGCAAAATAAAAAGCGCGATTTTATTTCATGCTGCGGATCAAAAAGTTTAAAAGACTACGAGGTTTTTTCATGATTCGCGTAAATAATGTAGGGTTGTTAAAATATAAACAAGCCACCGAAGCAGGACCTGGCAGTTATAGTTAACACGAGGTTTGAGCAGTTAACTTGTTAAACAGTTAACACGAGGTTTGAATAACAACGTTAATTAAACAGAAGATTAATGTTCAGCAACACGAACTCGTCTTTTCATTTGGAAGCGGGACGATGACTGACGTCAGAATTTCCTGCATTTTTTTGTTAGAGTATCATTAATTTTACATTCATAAACAAACAAAACTTTAACAATGTAAAGAAAATCAGTTTTAGTGCAATTCGGGGCAAAAATAGGCATTCAATCAAGACGATCTTATTTCTGAGCGGCCAAAAAAAATCTACAGAAAAAAAAGTTAATTATGATAATAGATAAAGAGCGGAAACAAAGTGAAACGAATAATCTTGCGAGATAATCGTTTCGAAAAAAAAAAAAATCCAGCATTTCAGTATTTTAGAAAATCTTCTATTAAAAAAATGGTAAATATACTCAAATGAAAATATCCAGCTGAATAATTGTTTACAATGATTTAAGAAGTAATTTTAGTATTTGTAACCAGTGATCCTCACAAATACATTAATTCTTTTTGGCCTAATATAATGCAGATAAAATTTACATATTAAAGCAAAAAGAAAAAAACAAATATTGAAGTCTTATTGCTCAACACTTAATGATGGTTCTTTAGGAAATTAATTTTGAAAAAAACTTGAAAAAAGAGCCATTTTTGCTGTTTTAAAAAGCGTTATTTACCTCTTAAAGCGTCCAAATTCACAGAACAACTCCACATGAAATATCCGAAAATAGGCGCAAAAATAATTTCACACTATCGTTCATTTGTCCTTTTAAAGTAAAGGAAAACCAGATAAAAAATAAAACCACTTTTTACAGATTGTGGTGTATGCATCTAGAATTCAGTTTGAAGAACTTATTTTACCCCGAATCACACAAATTCAAAAAATTTCAATAATTTTTTTTTACAATAAAATTTGATTATTTAAAAAACTTCAATAATACTTTTATTGCCTTACAAAGTCATAACAAAAATATTTCATTTTGTTATTTTGCAAATGGTGTACAAATTATAAAGTCTTAACTTAATGAAATCTAGTTCAATAAAAAAAATGATACTTAGAATTTATTTCACCATGGCCGTATCCCTTTAAGTAATACCTTTATGAAATGCTTACATAAGACATTAAAAGCCAGAGTGGCCTAACCCTTTAAACTTTCCCAATTGCATTTTATGACGCCTATTCCTACTACTACTCAAAAAGTTTACTATTTATAGAAGAGTATTATTTATTAGTGGCAAAAAAATTAACTGACATAAAATCATCTGATTTATAGTTTCAGTTCAAAACTTGATTTTCTTGTTTTCTCTCAAATACCAATCTGGCTCAATGAAAGTAGATTCCAAAAGTTAGGACGCATTTTTTTTTATTAGCGAATTTTATAAGAGTATTAAGTTAAAAAAAATTTACAAAATACTATAAAACATTAAAAATACATCAGTAAAATGTTATGGTAATATACAAAAGCAAATATTTAAAATGTTCAAAAGGTTAGACGCACCTTAAATTTAACCCAAAAAAAACAAAACAACAAAAAAAAAAAACTAATTATTATTTAGTGTGTCCACCTTTAGCCTTAGAACAACTTAAAACAACTCTTCTTTGCAAAGACTTAACTAGACAGCTGCACATCTCAACTGGTAATCTATACTAGATCTCCTTTACCAATTCTTTGACCTGCTCTAGACTGGTAATTTGAACATTTGCCAATTCAAAGGCTACCCATGCTCAATTATTCTCTATAGGGTTCAAATCAGGTGAGTATTTTGGCCAAGGTATTACTACAATATTGTTTTCTTCGAACCATTCCTTTGTTTAATATGCAGCATGAACTGTAGCACTATCTTGCTGAAACTTCCACTCATTTCTAAGCTTTAGATTGTTGGAATTAAGTTGTTGTACAGCATATCTACATATAATCTAGAGTTGATTCTACCAGAATAGGTTTGGCACATACCAACAACTTTGTAATTAAAACATGACCAGATACCAATAGAGCCTCTGCCTTTTTGTGATGTTGGACTAATATAGCTGGAGTGGTACTTTTGATGAGCCATTCCTCTATCTGTAAAATTAGATTTACAGTTAACAAGCTCAAAATTACTTTCATCACTTCAAACTACTTTTTTCTATTGTTCAATGGTCCAATCCCTTATTTTATTACACCATATGAGTCTTCTTTGCTTATCATATGGCCTCAGCAATGGTTTTTTTCAAAGCAAAATAAACCCCAATTTTATATTTGTTTAAAATTTGACAGTGTTTTTGGAAATTAACATAACTAATTTAAAAATGACACTGTTGTCTTGTCTAGTTGTTGCCAAAGTTCTACCAGACCTTAACTTTTCTCTGGCACCATGAAAAAGCTCATAAATAATCTTGGTGGTTCTGACGCATCTGAAACTCCAATAAGCTTAGCTATTTTTTGATTGCTCTCGGTACCTTCTCCTAGATGAGCAATTATTATCCATCTTTGTTCCTCGGTTATTTGTTTTTTTACCCAATTTTTTAGTTCTTTTTTTAGAGCAAAACTAACTTAACTTTTGTTAAATATTTAAATAACGATAAAAATAACTCAAATTATTTAATTTTTATACCTAGATTTAGTTTTAATTAATTAACATATCAAAAATCACAACATTCAGTTAAAAATAAAGTGTGAAAAGACCAGAATTAATGGAGATATTAGGTCTTTTGAACATTTTAAATATTTGCTTTTATATATCACCATAACATTTTACTTATCTATTCTTAATGTTGATATTTTTATTTTTAATGTTTTATTTTGCAAATTTTTTTTTTTTTTAACTTAATACCCTTTTAAAATTTACTAATAAAAAATATTAAAAAAAACCCTAAATTAAAATCTTTTTAAAAAATTAAATTTTCTTTATCAAGTTATTATCAAAAATACTTTAAACACTAAAAAAATAATGAGTGCCTCTAAACTTTTAGAAACTACTGCATATAACTAAAAGTATGTTTACATATGTAACAAAAAATATATATCAACTTATATAATGAAAAATAGCAAAAAGTTTCTTAACCTTTTTCTTCTTTGAATTCTGTATCTTTTCTCCCAATGCCATAAATGCCTTAAAAATTTTTTTAAAAAAGAAGCTTTTTAGTAGCCAATCAGAATTGCACATAAATAATTTTAGTTTTTTTCTCATAAAAATTTGCCACCATAAACACAATAAAAAACCTTTATTCCTATAAAAAGATGAGAACACAAATAATAAATCCTTATCAAAGAAGTCATATGATTCCTCTCAACTTTTAGTGAAGTAAGAAGGAGAATTGTACCTCTTTAATGTTATGTCCATTTTTAGCACTGACTTCAAAAAAATCTAAACCTGAATCAGATGCTTTCTAAAAAATTACAGAAAAACATGAATAAAATGTGGACTTCTATAAATTTATAAAGTTTTAATTATCCAAAACATATAAAGTAGTAATAATTTTCGAAGTGTCTTTGTAGAGCACAATGTGCTCTACATAACCATAAGCTGCTCAGAGCGCAATATTCTACACACATGCGCAATTATTTTATTATAACAGTGCGATTTATATTTCACTATAAAGCTGGTTAGATAGGCGGTTAGGGTTAGGGTATGGGTAAGGGTTAGGGATAGGGATAGAGATAGGGATAGGGTTAACATCAACAAGATTTAAAGTAAAAAAAAAAAAAAAAAAAAATTTAGCGCATGCGTACAAAGTATTGCGCTCCGAGTAGCATATGGCTGCATAGAGCGGATTGCGCTTCAAGTAGCAATTGCCAATAATTTTACTCAAGTTAAATTACATAAAGTTAGCTACCTCTTCTCCTTGCTTTTTAGAAATGCAACGTTGGCTTTCTTCTACATCTGCTTTATTCCCAACCAGCATACAAATCACATTTCCTGATGCATTCTTTTTTTAAAAAAAAAACAACCTTAAATTATTAGAAAAGAGAACTTTTAACAGTTTATATTAAGATCCAAATTTAGTTAAATTTAAATGTTAAATTTAAACAAATTTAGATTAAAATATTGTACAGGATACAATAGATGTGTCAATCATGTGTTAAGCATACCTAAAGGTCATAGTTGTACCTTATAAAAATCATAGTTAATGATCCTAATGCGATCATTTGGTATTATCTTACTTGCTCAATAGATTCCAGCCATTTACTAATGCTATTGTAGCTTTTCTCACAGGTAACATCATAAACCAACATGATACCCTAAATTAAAAAAAAAAAAAACTCAATAGGTTTTTCTGTATTTTGTTAACTAAATAATATGGTTACAAACAGGAGTTTTGTTTTGGCAACCAAAAAGAAAATGTACTTAAATAGTGAGAAATAAAACTGCTATCAGAGGGAACTGGTATATTATCCACTTTTACAGGTCTGATGATGCATAAAATGAGTACATAACACTGAAAATTCTTGTAAAAGTCAATGGTAAAATTACCATTGAAAAAAATAAAATCTTGCTAATAATATTAAACAATTTTGGCATAAAATTGTATTTCTAAACAAATTACTAAATTAGCTATAAAATATTTAATAAAAAATAAATATTAAATTTGTAAACTTCTTTACAGAAAAAATTTTTTATAGAATAAATAGTACTGAATCCGAATTACTCAATTTTCTTTTCTTCTTGTAAGGAGACTTACAAGAAGAAAAGAAAATTGAGTAATTAGGATTCAGTACTATTTAATAACATGAATACAGCTCATGAAGCATTTACGTCAACCATGTTTCAATAACATGAAAACAGCTCATGATGCATTTACATCAATCTATTGACATAAACAAATCATGAGCTGTTTTCATGTTATTGTAAAAACATAATTTAAAAGCTTTTACAATAACACAAAAACAGCCATAAAAGTTCCATATTTTAAAAGGAAATTTTTTTTTTTTTTTTTTTGAAATATAGAAACTTCATTTGGTGCCCAGTAAGTATATAAAGAAATTACCATAGCTCCCCTGTAGTAAGCATTTGTTAAAGTTCGAAATCTCTCTTGTCCAGCTGTATCCCTAAAACAAAGCGAAATAGATTTACTAAAGACATTAGAAAAGAATGACTCTCTATTTTCTGAAACCATTCAAAGGGATCTATCTCAGGACCATTTGATGGCCCTAGAACAACAGAAAATATATTTGACAGCATTATCTTAAACATTTGATGACAACAGACAATCCAAACAAGGTCTTTCTTCCATCTCATTACTTAAAGTTGCTGTGTTAAAAACTAATGCTTGAATCATACATTTGAGTACCCAGCCATACAATGCACATGTCCAGTTGTTTTTGGGAACAATTAGCAATTACTACTGCAACAATGTTCACTAATATAAAAATTCAATCAATAGTCTCCTTGCTAGCAATAATTGTAGGTATTTATATATCCCACAAACACAACACATAAAACATGAACTTATTTAATATTACTTTGAGACAAGCTAATTCTTCCAAATCTAAATGCACCAAGTGCTTTTACGATTGCCCCAATAGCAAACATGGCACCAATATCTAGAAGCTTTACTCTGTCCCAGGCAGATGGTACTTCTCTTGTAAAGATGTTTTTCTTTTTCTGCAATGGAACTAGTTAACTACAAGTTGAAAATCGAATTTAAAACATTCTTTCAAACATTTTCAACAAATATTGAGGGGCAGATGAGGGGGGCTATTAATGTCAAATAACACACTGCAAGTCTCTTGGTTGCACTTGAAAGACTTCCTTTTTGGGTGGTTGGTATGCAAATTTTTTGTTTCTCTTTTGGATGTTAAGGCATTATATTCTATGCCTCTAATGCCTAAATTAGATGTATTATCTTTTTACATCTTCCTAATTTGTTATGGTATTTAAAACTACTTTTGTGGAGATATCAAAAACTTATCCAAATCAGCTTTCAGACCAAAACATATCTTCTTTGCTTCCACAATATTTTGTTGCCATTAAATGATGGTTTTTAAGCTCACAATAACTGTTATACATGTTTCAATGCTTTCTGACTCAGAGACTTAAACCAAGGAAAATTTCATATAAATAAACAGAAAGATAAACATAAATATAATGATCATAAATAATAACCCTTAAAAAATTAGCCCAAAATATTACACCTGAAAAAAAAACACCTTATTACATGTGTAGCTAATTCACAAAAATACTAGGTTATTTTCCAAGACTGAAATATTTTAATATCCACAACTTGGAGCAACAAACTTTTATCTAATGTTGTTGAAAATATGAAAGTGCCATTAAAATTGTTTATTTCTTTTTAAGAAGACCCATTCTAAGGTTTTAAAATTCCTGAAAAATCATATTTGATGCACAATTATTGTTTTCATTTTATTGCTTGTAAAGAAAACAATAATTAGCTTTTTATATTTTTATAACCCAAAAAATGACCTTTGAAATAACAAGTACTATGAAGTTGGTTTAACTAAATATTCTTCTTTTTTTGTTTTGTTTCATGATAAAAAAAATATTTCTCTAGAATCAATTTCACTAAAAAGTCCATTATCTTTTTTTATTAATTCTGCTTTATCAAATGCATATAAAAAAACATATTGGAAAATTTTACACATACATAGAGGCACAAGTTTTAAACTATCAAAATTTCCTTTTTTTTTTTTTTTTCTTCTCAAACTAACTGTTATCATGAATCTATTAATGTTAGTTTGATCATTTTCTGTAAAATGTTGCATAAAATTGCAAATGATTATTTTCTATGTATCTTAACTTCCAAAAGTTAAGATACATAGAAAAGGGTTAAAAGCAGTAAGCAAACAAAAAAACGGCCAGATGGTAGGTATGAAAGATCCAGGTTCCAAGATCAGCAACAGAAAAATAACAAGTAGACTGTAAATTTCAGAGAATTGCATCAGAATACATCTCCGAAAAGATTTAAAACGTTAGCACCCAACATCATTTTCAGATCCAAAAGGTAAAAAAAAAAATCCAGAACACAAGAACAGTCATTTTTTCAAGTAAAACCCAACCCAAGATTATGTTTTCTTAATTTTACCAAAAGTTTCAGTGAAAACTGTGTAAACATTTTTTTTTTCAAATACAGTTAGAAATTTTTCATCTAGTAAAAATATTAGTGTTTATGCAACTAATAGAAGACCTGTGTTGATGGAAAGAGATAGGCAAATAAAATTAAGTTGGTGTAAGGAGAGAATAAAATGGAATTTGGAAGAGTGGAAACAAGTAATTTTCAGTGATGAAAGTAACTTTGATAAAGTAAATAGGAAAAACAAAGTTCTTGTTAAAAGATCTGAGAAGTATAGCAACCATTTTGTTGTACAAAGGTTATAAGGTGGCAGTGGGAGTGTTAGCATTCAGGTCTAATCAACCAACTAACCTATCAGTAGACATTCTGATTGGTTGAAACAAATGGTGGTTGTTTCAACAAGATATGAATCCTGCCCACACAGCTTGCATAGTCAAATCTTGGGCAGAAGACAAAATAAATTTAATGCCCTAGACAGCTTTATCACCAGGTTTAAATCCAATTGAATCTATTTATACTTGGATTGACAAATAATTAATCAAGACTATCCTAATATTGAAGGATAACAATCCTTAAAAGTCTAAGTCTAAATATAGTTTTAAATGTTGCCAATGAATGTTACAAAATGCTACAAGTTTAAAAATAGATTTTTTTTTTTTTTAAATATTGCTTAGTATTCTAAATATGGTTTTGTGACATAAGTTGTGATATATAAAGCCTAAAAGTTAAACAACTTTATATTAAATAATTTCTTAGCCTTATTTGGAAATTCATTTTCTCAGTCATGGCCAACAACAATCAGTACTCCATTGGAATTCAATTAGAAAGTGAATGTCATCTGTCAACATATACATCCTTGCTTGGAATTGAATCTTTTGAAGATTTTCCTGATAGAGAAATATTAATGTGAAGGATTGAGCTATCAACTATCAATTTCAAACCAACAATTTGTCTCCATCATAACATGTTTACTTGAAGTGCTATGCAATTAAAGTAACACAATACTGCAATATATTTAACACCCATAAAAAAAAAGCTAAAAAAAGAATTAGGCACCAAGCAGCTTTCACTTTTAGGTGTTCTTTTTTTCTTTTAATACTTTTATAGACATTAAAAATATTTGTTTTATTTACAGGCTAATTATATTTAAGTTATATTGAAATTAACTTTAATACAACAAAGTCAAGATCATTGCTCTGCAATACTTTGTTTGAACTTGAAGTGTTCCCTTTTGAAAGTTCATTCAGTCAAATCCTAACAAGCCTCACTTGGAAAGAGAAACTTAAAACAAGTTGAAGAAGCAGTTACTAAGAAACTTGCAACTGCTCTAAGTGTCACTGAATTCTATCTTAAAGCATCAGACAACAAAGTTCCAAAGGACATTCAAACCAAAGCTGACAATCTAGACCACCTTATTGACTGCATGAATTTCTCATTTTAACACAACATTTAAGATACTAAATGCAACCAGGAAAAAATTGGAAAATTTGAATGGATTTATGGCAAAAAAAAAATTTGTTTGCCATAAATCCATTCAAATAATTTGTCTTGACTATTTTAAAATTAAGAAATGACCACCAAAAATTTTATGGTTATTTCCTCTTCATTTTTAGATTCAGCATCTTCAAAAATGGTGAGGTACCAATTTTCAACTCTTTTTTTCACTAGAAACTCGAACTATGCAGGAAAAAGTAAAACTCATAAAGGTAGATGTGGGTAAAAAATAGGGTATTTTAGGCTGAATTTCAAAATGTCATAACTTTTGAACATTTCCTTGATAAGTAACAGATTAAAATATAAAGGAGATCTGAGGGGGGATGGAATTACACTTAAAAATTTTGATTACAAAAAATAAGTCAATATCTTCTTTAGCTTTAATTTTATGATATTTAAATAAACTTTGAACAAAAAAATCTCAAAGTGCCTATGTTTTGTGTGAAAGCACTGTATATTTACTTATTACTTAAATATAATAAGCAAATACAATACATTAACATTTTTGTTATCCAATAGTATTTTTATTGGTGCACTTTTAATAGGGGGAGGGGGTAAAATTTTTTTTAATGAGATTAAATTTTTCTTTTAACATTTTAAAAGAAATAAAATATAACAGCCTAAAAAATGTGCATAAGTGCTTTCAAAAAGGCTGGTTAAAAAAATTATGAAAAAGGTAAATGTCTACAGAAAAAAAGTTTTCAATATATGGAAAAGATATCAAGAGGAACAACCAATCTTATAGTCTGGCTTACCAATTCACAAGTCTGGCTTACCAATTCACAAGAGAAGGTTGCAAGAATGAGGGTCATTTTTGATACCTTATGGGATGATTCATTAGAGTCTAGCCAGGTATATGCTCACTGTTGGTTGTCTCAAAGAACCTACTTATCTGAGGTGAGGATGCAGCTAAAGAAAGAATTTTTCTTGTGTTGTCAGAGCAGCAATCTACAAACAGTGGCTCGTTAGATTTTGTTCTTCTCCAACAACTAGTGTAGAATCTGAGCAGCATCAGGTGTTCACAAACCATCTTTTCCCAATGGAAAAGGTGGCTTGTGAACACCTGAGTTTGCTTCCTAACTTAGAGATGGTCTGATGAGGGTCTACATTGAGCATTTAGAAACATTTGTCAATAACTGGAATTGATGCATTCAAACAAAACTAAGGAATGTTCTGGAATGAGCATAAAACAAAGCCTGGACAGCATTTATTTGAAGTTAAATCAAATTGCAGTGGGCATCTTTCAAAATTACTATTTGACAGACTTATCATTTATACATCCACAAATAAACATGTACGTATGCAAGTATAGAGGTATGTACTACGCATATATCTATATGTTTATTGTAACTATGTCAAGATACCTTATACAAGTTTGCAAAACATATTTGATACGTATCAGATATATTAGCATAGAATATTACTTTTTTAGTACCTAAATCCTACAAATAATAGTTACTTACCATATTTGAAGTCGAACTTTATCTTCGCCAATTTGAACTGTAGAACTGAAAGCATCAATCCCTATTAATTAGATTAATTATTACATCAAATTTATCTCACAAATTTTACCAGTTTTACCAGTTTTAAATAATTCTAGGATAAGCAATATACTTTTAAAACCAAGGTTTTTAATTTATTCATAGTTATATTACAAATATTTATGCATATATACTTGCTTTTAAAGGTGTGTGTGTGTGTGTGTGTGTGTGTGTGTGTGTGTGTGTGTGTGTGTGTGTGTGTGTGTGTGTGTGTGTGTGTGTGTGTGTGTGTGTGTGTGTAAAATTAATAAATTTTTTACCGATAGTGCTAATATAAGACTCTTTAAAATTTCCTTCGGTAAATCTGTGAGCAACAGATGTCTTTCCGACACCGCTTTCACCGAGAACAAGAATCTTGAATGTTGTGATATGAGGACTAGATGTCATTGTAGAGTGTAAGACTTTATTTGATATATTTCCATATATATTTCAGACTACCAACTGTTAATACTTAAGCATGAAAAAACGAAAACAGACAAAAATATTTTCTTTTTGTTTGTTTTCGTTAAAAACAGAGAAAGAAAGCTATCCCCTTACATTTGATTCTAAGAGTAATAAACATATTGTATATTAAATGTGCTTTCAAAGAAATTATCCTGATGTTTTATCGTTAAAAACATCATACCATAATGTAAATGTAAAGTCTAGATCACCAAAGATTATGAACGTTATCGCTTAGAGTAGAAAGCGTAAAAATAGTTAAGCGACTGCCATTTATTTAGTAAACCAATATTGGATGACATTAGTCACGTGTTTGCAACCAGGTGAGCATCACAAAGTCAATGTCAATATCATTTATATAAAATAACAATGTTGCTAAACGCAGGTCATTTCAAATAGTGATTTATTAATAAAACGAAATGACTTGATATGATTTTCAAAAAATTTTTTACAGCAACACCTGATTTCTAAAAGTAATGAAATATATTTGATTTAAGGCGCATTTGTAAAATATTTGCACAATAATAGCTCATTTATTTCGAGGCGTTGGAATTGATATTACGATCGGTAGGCATATTTGCACTATCAAAATTTCAAAATTTTTTTCATTAGATTATTTTGTGCCTACCTTCGAAGATTATAATAATAATAATAATTCAATTATGCTTAACTAATTTATTAGTTGATTAATTCTTTACATACATTTCATACACGGTGTGCCCCAAAAATAACCGAACTTTTTGGATATAAAATAAAACACACATAATATCATCATTGAAAGTTATTATTTATTCAAAATAGGTTCCATCAGACTCAATACAACGTTTGGCAAGATCAACCAGCGCATGCATAGATTTTTTTATGTCATTTATAGGAATGTTCTTCAGCATCTCGGTTACAGCTGCTTGAATGGCTGGGATATCATCATAAAATGCTCCTTTCATCTTGGTTTTCAGTTTTGGAAATAGAAAATAGTCACATGGTGATAGATTAGGCGAATATGGAGGGTGGTTGATGAGAGAAATCCGTTTTTTCATCAAAAACTCGTTCACTTTTTTGGTCTTGTGAGGCGGTGCATTGTCGTGCAATAAAAACAGTTGTTTTCCTGCTGGATATTCAGGTCTAACACAACAAAAACGATCTAAAACGCCTAAATAGTACTCTCCATTAACAGTTCGACCTTCTGGAACAAATTCCTTGTGGACAATACCCTTCGAATCATAAAAAGTAATCAACATTGCCTTGATTCGAGACTTCTGGAAACGCAATTTTTTTGGTTTTGGCTCGCCATACATACTTACATACATACATACATACATACATACATACATACATACATACATACATACATACATACATACATACATACATACATACATACATACATACATACATACATACATACATACATACATACATACATACATACATACATACATACATACATACATACATACATACATACATACATACATACATACATACATACATACATACATACATACATACATACATACATACATACATACATACATACATACATACATACATACATACATACATACATACATACATACATACATACATACATACATACATACATACATACATACATACATACATACATACATACATACATACATACATACATATACACATACATACATACATACAGAGGTTGGACAAAATAATGGAAACACCTTCAAAAGGAAACAAGTTTATTATAATAAAGGGTAGGAACCCTTTTGACGGTAATTACAGATTAAATCCGGCGAGGTATTGGCTCGTATAAATGTGTCCTAATGGAATTTTCGTCCGTTCTTCTATGATTTCAGTGGTGGATATCAAGTTCTTAAATTATTTTCTAACATGCATCACAAATGTTCAATAATATTGAGATTGATTGATTAGAGGCAATTAATTAGATTGATAAGAGGCGATTATTGTGGCCAGATAAGATGAGTTTCTTCCTCAGAATGTTTCTCATGCCATTCTGAGATTACTTTAGTGGAGTATATTGGGGCATTGTCATCCTCGAATGCTGCGTTACCTTCCGGAAACAGTTCTCAGATCATTTGATGGATTTAATCCAATCAAATAGTCAAATAGTCATGGCTATTAATTCTGCTATGAAGGAGAACTATTGAGCTAGCTGATTTCCACGATATTACTCCCAGATCATCATAGTAGAATCCTCCGTATTTCACAGTAGGAAGAAGGCAGTTGGGTTCACATGCTCTTTATGCTGCCTTCAGAGTAAACTTTACCATAGGTCGAAAATAATGTAAATAACGATTCATCTGAGAATATTATATTTTTCCACTGCTCCATGGATCAGTTCTAGTAGTTTTTAAATTACTCTAAATATTTTTTAATGACTGTTGTTGAGAGCAAAATTTTTTTGGATAGCAGCCATTCTATAAAATCCGGCATTATGAAGCTCCCGACGGACAGTTTTTGTTGAAACTGAATTTTTGAGATAATCATTAAGTTTGGCAGCAATTTAACGGCTGTTGTTCGGTGGTTCTTGGTGACAGTTCAAGTAAGAGTACGACGTCCGGAAAGATTTTTTTCATTCAGGAATTGTGCTTTTATGACAATTTTTTAACTTTTAGCTTTTCAAATCTTTTCATTACTTTCGAGACTGTACCTCTTGACATATTTAGCATCTGGGCTGTTTTGGTCACGCTTGCTCCTGCCATACGGGCACCGACAATTTGAAATCGGATAGGTCTGCCATGTCCGAGCAATTTTATTTTGTGAAACCAATTTTATCTGAAAAAATATAAATTACTTAAAAATATAAACAACGTACATTAGAAATAAATGATAAAAATAAAAATGTAACGGTCATTGACGGCTTTACGGATATTTGAAAATCATGCTGCTATTACACACACATATTACAATTTATTTCCTACTTTTTATAAATTCTAATTAAATTTATATTTATTTCTAATTAATTTATGGTTATTTTTGTAAAAAATTAATTCAATTATTAAAGAATTTGCGTTATAGTAAAATGCTTCCTCAAATTTATTCAATAGTCAATTCGGTAGTTGCCTCATGAGTAACCGTTGAATAAAATACTCTCTTCAGATGGTCGTCGTTTTCTCTTCAGATGGTCGTTTTTTTTTACTAACAAGCAAAAGCTATTTTATGTTAAAAGTAAGCATCGGCGTTACCACACCGGCGGTAAAAATGCGTAAATCTGCGTCAAATGAATAAAATCCATAAAAATACGTAATTGCTGCAGTAATTTTGCGTAAAAATGCGGTATTTTGTATTTCTATTTACATATGCAGTTTTCAACAAACAAATTATTGATAAAAAAATTAATAACCATATAATTCATCGTCTGTCTCTAATAAAAGATTAGCAAGCTCAGATGCTCTGTAATTCTTTTTCTCACTCCCCTTCCCTTTCTTCTTCCCTTTTGACTTCATCATCTCACTTAACTTTTCTTTTTTCCTAATACTTCTACTACTTTGTCTTTTTGGTGTTGGAATCAACAAAGAGAGACTGAGTTTGGTCTTCACTTTGAGTTTCTTCATACTATTCTTGTTGAGTTAGAGTCCCTTTATTCTCTTGAGTGTCTGACTGTAGCCGTTATTGCTCTTTATGTTCATGACCAGTTATTTTAACAAGAAAGTGATCTATGTTCAATATATCTGCTGTGTTTGGATGTCTTGATGCGATCAAAATGAGGCATCCTCGCGCTCACTTTACTTCTCAAACAAATAAAGTTGAATAGAGAAAATAAACGAATGATTCGTTTTTCTTATACAGCAAAGAAAACCAGCGAATTACCATGATATCTTACTGCGAAAAAAAAAATCCTAACCAGCGATCTAGGGTTTGTAATCCCGTGCTATATTTAAAATCCCGGGATTTCGGGGTTATAAAGAGTTAGTTGTTTTTATCGATATAATATACATATGTAATTAGTTTTGATTATTTTTTAAATACGCTTTGAAGGAGCAGAGTACATCCAAAATTTCATCGCCCATACGATTTCTTAATTTTATTGAAAAGAGTCCGGCCGTAGAAAAAGTTCGTTCAGATTCTGCACTGGTAGGCTTTGTTAAGTTCGTCTAATATTCCTTTGCTCTTGAAAAGAGCAAAAGAAATAGATTCAGATGGAGAGTCAGAACATTTTTGAG
This sequence comes from Hydra viridissima, assembly GCF_058129835.1. Lineage (NCBI taxonomy): Eukaryota > Metazoa > Cnidaria > Hydrozoa > Anthoathecata > Hydridae > Hydra > Hydra viridissima. Next base: position 2,555,577 of record NW_028324303.1, read on the forward strand.
TAATGCCTCATTTGAAACAGAAAGTTCAACTTCAGATTCAGACTCATAAGCTGTTAATTATGTAGCTGGATTTGAAGCGTCTAGTCTTTCGAATAACTCAATTTACTGTTATACTGTTTAATTTACTGTTAGAAAATTTACTATTCAAATAACCAGCAATTTTAATTTAATTAAAACTACTACTATAAAGTAGTCACAAGCAGATAACGTCTATTCGAGATAAAAATGATAAGAAACTTGAATAAACGCGACTAAATGCCAACAAATTTTTAAAATAACATCGCAATTCAATTTTAATTATTATAATAAATCTAATCCAATTATTCAAAAACATAATTACTACAATTTCGAATTTGTAAAGTTCGAATTTGATTGCAATGGAACGAAAAAATAATAATTCAGGAATTTTCAATATAAAAATAGTTAAATCTCAACCGAAAAACTTTTAATTTAAAAATATTCAACCAAAAACAATTAAAAAAAAAAAAATCCCGGAATTAAATGCTTAATCCCGGGATTTCAGGATTGTTAAAAACCGCGGAATCCCGGGATTTTGGGATCCCGGGATCCCCAACCCTACAGCGATCCGTTCTTTGGCCAAAAGTGTATACCTCTAATTTTCCAGTCCCTATTCCTCCACAAGAGTCTATGCAAATAAAACACGATAAAAGAGCAAACATTTGGCGTACCACAAATGCTTTTAACAGATTCAGACTACATTTCTTATAATGAGAACAATAATCAGCAGACATTTAGCCTAGGAGAACTTAATTATCTAAAAAAGAGTTTACTTTTTTCAAAAGAAAAAAGAGAATTGTCTTACTTCTCAGTTAAAGGATACTACAGAAAAATGTTCTAATATGCAATTATCGTGAACTAAATCTGGATCTAATCATATTTTACAAAAAATATCACCCTTTTCTTATTACAGGAATACTAAAGATCTTTTCATAGCTATTTCACAGGTCTATACAGCATCAACATGGCGCTTGTTTGTTAACTCTTAAACAAGAAGTTAAAAGACACTTCTGTTACACAACTGCTTATCTTAAATCGATAATATGTTTCTTTAGGCCATCAAGTACAAAGCGTACTAATGGAAAATTTGTGAACATCCTAAAATTATTGGATTGTTACTGGGCATGCAACAATGATTTACGAAACACTGCTGCATCCTCTAGATTTGGGACAGCACGACTGTCCCAACCATATAGACTTGAAATTAAACAAAGGGGAGAGTTTGACTTCTTACCCCTTTTCTTTCCTGCGCAAAGAAGTTCTGCATGATTTGTAGAGTCTTTATGGTGCCCGGGAATCATAGACATCGAGGTTGGTTTTTTAATAACTGGCATGTTTTTCAGCATGGAAAGCAGTAAGCAGTCTGGAACGTTTTCTCAGAAAGAACAAGAACACACTTTCGATTTACATCATGAGCGTTTGTACATCGTTTCATACATCGAAAGTGTGTGCTTGTGCATCATGAGCGTTTGCTTAAGCTGGCATAGTGGCAAATAAATTCAACTATAGAAGAAGAAAACTTAACCAATGACAGGTAATATTTTGATTACTTTTTAAGTTAATTTAAAGATGGGAGAAGGGGAGGGGGGAAGTTATTGTCCCTTGCATATATATACAGAAAATGAAACTAGCTACACTAGTAGTGAGTCATCATTTAAACATAAAAAGCAATGTTTATATGGTAGCAACAAAACCAAGCTCATGACATGAGAGATTTTTAGTTGTAAAGATGCAATGATAGTATCAATGGTAGTTTGTTTTTTTGAATAGTTGTGGAATGGGGAGACAAAAAAAAAATGGATTGACTTACTACTGGGTAATTGTAAAATATACTAGTGTTTTTTTTAAAATTGTCAAGCTAGTTATCTCTTTGATACCTGTCCCATCCATTCATAAAGCCCCTTGATATATCTCCCAGTCATTTACTTGTCAATTAATACCCTCATGAGCGATTTGTAAAAAAAGACTATGGAACCAAAACCAAATTAAAAGTTAAAACAGAGTGTAATTTATTACCATATCATTTTAGTGATAAAAACTGATTATAAAAAAGCAACACAAGGTGTATATCTGTACTTATTCTTGTTAATTGTTGTAAATATACTAAATTATAGAATTTCTAATTACATTTTCAGGCCTGAAAACGAAAATAAGTCTAAGTATTTAATTGTCTAAAGTAAAGTCATTATAATGAGACTTAAGTAAGGTCATTATATACAGGTTTAGGTCAACAGGAAAAATCTTTTGCCTCATAACACAAAAATGGTAATGAAAATCCAAAGTATTATTTCAAAAAAAATTGTTGCCCTACCCCTAAGGAGTTTAACTATTACATTAAGTTTGATATCGACACTATTTAAGAATTATTTAAGAATTATTTAATATTTAAGTATTCTAATGTAAAAGGTTGAGAAGAAATGAAAAGAAAGTTGCAAAAAATAACAAAGTTCAAACTTTAAACGGCCTGGAACTAGTGAAGGGAATTATTCATGGTCATAGGCTACAATTGTACTAGATTTCATTGATTTACATTGAGTGGTTTGGATTTTATCTTTACTTCTCCATGAGAGCAAAAAAATACTAAACTCGAATCTTAAAATTGATTTTTTTCCGCGAAAGTAATTCAAAGATTTCAAAATTTGTGTCACCCCATATAGGTTGAATTTCATGAGTCAGTTAGTTTGGCACTATTGGTATCTGTTATAACCGTGAATACAATCGGTTGATGGAAAACAGCAGGGGTTTTGGAGAGAAGGTATGTTAGCAGACAACCAATTGGATAGTTGGAAGTTCATTTCAAGGTATTTTCAAAAGGGAACTATTTAGATAATAATAAACAAATTAGATTGATTTTTTTCTACCCATACCTATTTTTTTCTACCCATGCCTGGTAATATAGGAAATTCACCAAAAATGTAATAGGCAACATTTCAGGAATCTGACATGCTATTGTTTTACCGGTTTTTTTTGTTGATTACAGATTTTTAATTACCAAGAAAAAAATAATTTTAGGGGTAAGAAAATTAGTTATAAAAAAGAAAAATAATTTTTCTTTCCATTTTTTAATTTATTCAAATAAAATCAGTTTATGTATATTTGTGTTATGTGTCCTCGGTAGTATAGTGGTAAGTATCCCCGCCTGTCACGCGGGAGACCGGGGTTCGATTCCCCGCCGGGGAGAGATATATTTTGTATACATTTTAATTTTTTTTTATTATTAAAAAAAAAATAAATTTCAACAGTAAAGGTTTTATTTTATAAAAACACCGTAGTGATATAAAACTAGTAAATTTTTATAAATGTATATTTTGTTATTTTTTTGATAAAAAATTACTTTTAAGCTGATATTGCAAGATTCGCAAATTCACGTCTTCGGATCCACAAATCTTTTCAAATACATAAGGATTTGAATGGGACTCCAAACTGCTATATGTTAGTTGAAAAGATGTCTTATTTTTAGCGTGGAGAAAATTAAATAACAGATTTGTTAAAGCCAGTTGAACCTTTATTTGTAAAAAATACTGAGTTAAGTTAAAAATTAAATCTTAGACATACAAGAAATGCATAATAATAAAAACGTTTTTGTAGGTTTATTTATTTAATGAAGCCTAATGGAAGCCCCAAAGATAAAACATGATGCATAAATACTCTAATTCGTGTCAGAAAAATTATATGATAAATTCTCCTCCAGAACGGATATCTTATTTTCTCATTTTTTTCTTTAACTTTGGGGAGGGGGGGGGGGGGGACGTTTAAATATAATCAAAACTTCAAGGACGCTTAGAATTTGAAAACATCTTTTAACAAAGATTCATTAAGACATCACAAAAAATCAGACGCCACAAGAGTTGTACAGGAGATGTGATTTGAATGGAATTAAATAATTATAATAATTTGAATAGTAATTAAATAAATTTTAATTGGATTTTTCGAATGTTTCCGGTTCTTAGTATGCTATTTTAAACATTTAAAAATTAAATTATTAGGAAGGAAAAGTTTTGAAAAATGAAAGCTGAAAAATGATTTTAAATAAATAAAAAGTAAATTAACTATTTTGTTGGTTGCAGACATCAGAAAAATGGAGATAAAAAAAAGTATTTTAATTGAGCTTTTAAAAAAAAAAGAATTTTGGGTTGAGATATCGTGATAATCAGAAGCATTGATCCTGTTAGATATGGATTCCTACAAATAGCTTGAGCCCTGAATCTGATTCCTGTCTGTGTTACCCCTGTATAGTTTATGCACCGAAGAGTAATAAAGAAAATGCTTTTTCTCGTTAAATTAATGCAAATCTATTGATTTTACAAAAGATAATACCTCTTCAGCAGTTTTACAGTCATAAGAATTAAGAACTGTAGTATAACTTTAAAGCAATAATAATTATAAATGAGCTAAGTAACTTAAACTAGAGTAATAACTATTTAGTCGGTGAAACAAAAAATAAAAAGATATTTTTAACATCTTTTCTTGCTTAGAAAATGAATCGCAACTTTAACATATTTCAATGCAAAATCGAATTATTGTTTTTGGCATATTTACATTTATATCTTTCATAACTTTTTTTACATTTATTAAACAATGTGGATGTGCATTGTGGAAAAACCATTTAAGTGTTCTTATCCCATTGTCAAAACCAATTTTAAGTTTATTTAAAAATGGGAGAAGGGGAGGGGGGGTATTGTCTCTTAGCTCTCCCCTCCTTCCCTTTCTATCCGCTAACGATTTTTACTGATCAGGTTCACATTATCTTTCAAACTGGTTGTGAAACTTCATTATTCAAGTTAACTATAAAACAAAAAAAATATTATTAAAACGTTACAGTTTAGCCAAATCAATTTTCAAATAAAATTACAAATGTGGTAGAATTCGTCTTGTTATCTTTTGCTACGAATTAACTACACAGGTTTAATTCACCTAATTATTTTTAAAAGTGATAACCTTTCCTTTATCTTATTTTTAATTCTATTTTAAAAAAGTGAAAAAATCTGAACCATTGAAATCTACTTTATCACAGTATTTATGCATACCTCAAAGTTTTCTTCACGAAAAGTTTTCATTAAAAAAAAGCATCATCAAAAAAGTTTTCTTCATGAAAAGAACAAATAAAAATAACTTAATTCTTCACTTTTCGATGTTTACATAGCTTGCCTGAAAAAATTGACCTACATGAATGGTGGCTAGTTACTTAAATGTAAACTAAATTAAAATAATTTAAATGCTAAAAGTTATAAGAAATACTAGAAGAAATACTAGAAGTTAAATTTAAATAATTTAGCCTCATAAAGGCGACTAAGAGCAAAAACAAATGTTTTGACAAATTAGATAAAAAATTTGAATAATAACCTAAAATCTATTAGGTTGTAAAAGCTAATAAACTCTTACCCTTTTAAAATATAATCTTGACCTTTGATCTAAAAATATATGTAAATCATAAATTGGAATATTAAAATTATTTTAATAATAGGTGCTTTTAATAAATATATAAAATTTATATATTACAATATCTATTTTATAACAGCCGCTGTAGCGCAATGGACTAGCGCGTTGGACTTCTAATCCAAAGGTTGTGGGTTCGACTCCCACCAGTGGTAGAAATATTCATTCTTTTATTTGCATAATATTTAACCCTTAACCGCGCTATTTTTGTAACTGGAAGAGAAAATTTATGAGTCTTGAAATTAACTTTAAACAGTCTCTAAAAAGCAAACAAACATATAAAAAAAATTCTTTTGGAAGGGCGAAAATTTGGGTGCGTGACTTTTTCGTCACAGTGAGCAGAAAAGGAAAAAAAAAATAAAAATTTGGAAAATAAAAAATTAGTAAATTCATATATTTTTATTGACACTAGTTGCAGTAATTAGGCATTTATTCAGTTATAAAAACTAAATTATGCAAAACATCATAATTGGTCCTGAAAATTAATTTTATTTGTAACAAAATTGCAAAAAAAATACGTGGGCGTTAACAAATTCAACCAATCACATCATTTCCCAGCTTTACAGGAAAAAAACCAGTGCGCTACGATATCGTTACAAAGCGCCGTTTAGGGTTAAATTATATAAATAAAATTCCTTTTTTTAATTTTAGAAATGACGAAATATAATCATATTAAATAATATGTAATTTTAAAACCATCAGTTTTTTTTTGTTTCGTTATAGCCCGAACCGAGCCAAAATCTTGATCTCGAAACATTCTGAAAAAATCAACTGAACAGAGCTGTTCTGAAAATTCTGTAATCGCAGGTTTGTCTTTACAGGATTTTTTTTGAACAGCTCTGTTTAAATGATTTCAGAGGTTTGCGATTGACAAAAAATTCTGAACTTCGTCGGAAATCAGAATTTCGATAAAAAAATTCCATAAAATAGGAACTTGATTGTCGGAATTTAAATAAAAAAAACTTTGGCTTCCGTTGTCCAGCAACAAATGTAATCAATCACGAAAGACGAAATTTTTATCGGTGGGAATAAAGTCGGAATTGGAGTTCTGTCGAAAATTCGGAATTCCGTCGAAAATTCGGAAAACGGTGGCTTTGAGTGCATTGAGACAGATGTACCAAAGCAATCAATTGGGAGTGCGTATGCCACAGCTTTATTAAACGAATGCTTTTGTGGTACTTAAGATTAAATAATTCTTTAGTTTCAGCTACACGTTAAGTGTTCGGGGTCACACGCCCTCTCTGCTAACTTAAATATTATTTTAGCTTTATGATCTTTAGTTGAAATTGAAAATTATAGTTTTTTTTAGTTTTTTTTTGTAAAAAACGATTTTTTGTTTGAATCTGAAAAAATGTTTAAGTTGTATTTTTTTTTTTTTTTTTTTTTTTTTTTTTGTTAGGGACATGTTTATTCAAAATGCAATAAAAACTTAGATTAATTTTTTAATGGAATCTTTAAACATCATTTTCGTTTTTTATATGATCATACCAATCAACATTGAGTAAAATCTTTGTCAAATTCAGCTTTTTAAAGTTTTTAAAGCACCTTTTAATCCCACATTCCAAAACGCAAAATTCACCTGGTTCAGGTGGAGTTTGCGTTTTGGAATGTAGGATTATTACAAATTGAGCAAAATGATCAGTAATTAAAACAACAACGTTGCCTAAAATTATATTAGAAGAATAAAAATTTAGAAAAAAACTTTTAGTTTTTCTCATAGAATGAGTGGTTATGCGTGTAGGCTGTATAACAAAAGGAAGAAGAGAATTTAAAACCATTGCTTTTTAAAAAAATGAAACCTCAATGGATGTATTGTATTTGAGCAAGTGAAAATTGAATCTCCCATTAACATAAACTTTTTTTTTGTCTAAGTTAACTTTCTCAAAAAGAAAATTTAGGTAGCGCTGTATAACAAAAGGAAGAAGAGAATTTGAAACCATTGCTTTTTAAAAAAATGAAACCTCAATGGATGTATTGTATTTGAGCAAGTGAAAGTTGAATCTCCCATTAACATAAATTTTTTTTTGTCTAAATTAACTTTCTCAAAAAGAAAATTTAGGTAGCGATCAACAAATTCAGATGGACACATCGATGGATGACGATATAAACAACCAACTGTTAAGTTGCTTTTTTTTTAGAATCTATTACTTCAACAAATACTGATTCGAGTTCTTTACTTTTAACCAGGATGAAGTCTCAGTTCTAATATTAAAGAATAAGCTAAACTTAATAAGCATAAAACCACCACCCTTTATATCTTTAGTTGGCGAGGGAACAGATACATATCCATATAAATCAACATTACTTATAGACATCATTATTGTGCAGGTTAGACTCAGCTATCGCGATGATCAGGCAAATTATCAAGATGCTAACAGTATTTTATAATCATCAATATGATATGGTAGTGAAGATATGTTTATACGGAGATAACTTAAAGAATTTCGGGACCAAGTAATTGTACCAAGGAATATCTACATACTTGAGTTGATTGAAGTGTAAAATAAATGATTGAGGCCTCCAAAAAGAGTTTTTCAAGTTTGCACTATCAGATTTTTTGCGAAGATATTGCTTATTCCCTTTTTGACAAAAAAAGCTTTGCAAAGAGGATTCCAATGTATAAAGCCTTCGAGAAAAGAAATTATTAAATTTAATCAGTTTATCATTAAAAAACAATTGTGGCATATTTTATTGCACACAAAAGAACAGGAAGTAGGGGTTGTACCGCTGGTGGGAGTCGAACCCACAACCTTTGGATTAGAAGTCCAACGCGCTAGTCCATTGCGCCACAGCGGCCATGCATATTTGTAACATTTTTAATATTTTGTTCTTAAAATTATTTAACAGAAGGTGAAATAAGTTTTTGTTGGCTATTACAAATGCACACACGAATTTTCATTACTTCTCAAAGAAAAAGATACCAGAGTTTTTTTTAGTTCCCTTAATAACAAATGATAACAAATAAACAAACTACTGCATCAGTCATTTGAAATAAATGGAACTTAAAATTATTTATTTCAACATTCAAAGTTCGTAAATTACATAAAAAAATTGACTTCATAAACATATATGGGTCATTCCAGTAGATTTCAACAATTTTCCATCTAAGTTGTTGGCACTATGTCTCAGATTTTGCTCTTCTTTTGAAATTATGTTAATAATAATAAAATATGAACAATTTGAAAATTTCAATGCATTTGCATTATCCGTTACTAAATTATCGGCATTAAAAGATTTGCGATGGAAGCCTACTTTTTAATAAACTGTATTTTTGGCATTTTAATACGTTTATAACTTTTTTCTGTAATATAATAAATGCATATTTTTTTATTTACTAAATAAATGTAACTTAGCCTAGATAAAAAACAAGGTGCAGCTTATTTATTTGATTTCAGAAAAAAAATATCAGCACACAAAACTTGAACAATTTTCATTAAATTGAAAAAAGTACTACTTTTATGCCATTATAATTTTTTTCTGATGTATAATAAACTATGTATAATTTTAGAACCATAATCTTTGCCATAAAAGTAGAATTAAAATTTAAAAAATCTTCATTTATTGTTTAACAGAAAAAATATATACATCGTTAAAAATTGCCATTGATGGAAATCGACAAATTTTGGGCTTAATTAAAATAGTCAGTAAAATTTTCTGATACCTTGTACCAAACTAATAATGACAGCAAATAATATTCATGTATAGTATATTATTTAGCAAATAAAAGTTTTCATTTATTCAGTAACATGTTAAAATGACACCTATTAAAAGATATGAGCGTTTATATATATTTATATATATACCCAGCAAGCACACAACGTTGAAACAACGTTGAAATAACGTTGATCGACGTTGATCAACGTTATTTCAACGTTGTGTGCTTGCTGGGTATATATATATATATATATATATATATATATATATATATATATATATATATATATATATATATATATATATATATATATATCTGTGTGTGTGTGTGTGTGTGTGTGTGTGTGTGTGTGTGTGTGTGTGTGTGTGTGTGTGTGTGTGTGTGTAAATTAAAGTAAAATGTAGAAAACTTTAAGCCATAATTAAAGAATTTTTTTTAATAAAGCACTTAGGTTTTTGTTTTTCTTTCATAGTATGTGTTAAATTGAAGTAAAACATCTTTAAAAACATATTTAGTTTTAAATTATTATAAACACTTTAAAGACATTGTAGTCACTAAAGAAACTAGTTTATAAGCATTTGAAATTTTTACTATTAACTCTTAGTTTATAGTAAAAATTTATTATTATTCAGGCATAATGACTAACAATACGTGTTCATTAGGTGATCATTTAAATCAAGAGTGCCACAAATTATCCTATGTCTCAAAGTCAGATGTTTGTGATATAACACATGAACATAAATATTTGCTTAGCGTGAGAACAGAAATTAGTGTACAAAACTTGAAGACAATTTGCACTCATCATGAAATGGAATATTTTCGATACTATGGCAATAATTTTCGTAGCTGTTGTAATCCTCTGAATCTTCACACAAAGGTCATTAAAAAGAATTTAACCCCTATAACTCTTGTTCATCACAGCATCCACAACTCCCTAATTCCTGGCCAAAAGATATGTTGTCCCTGCTTAAGAAAGCTGAGAGCAAAAAATGATGGAATCAGTGTTGAAATAGAAAATGATCCTGATTATATAGATGATGGACATATAAAAAAAAATGTTGAAGATCTCAACATAAGTTTAACATCGTTTGGACATTCCCCTATAATTAGCAAAAAAAGAAGCTATGAACAACTTCAAAGTAGAGTCAAAGTTAAAGTTCGAAGGCTGAATGAATCAGTAAACTCTGTTAATATCATTGAAGCCAGTGATGCAGAAACAACTCTTAAAGCAGAATCATTAGACTATTTTGTTATGAAGTTAAGGGAGAAGTATGACAGAGAAGTTAACATAACTGAAAAAATAAAATTGCTGACACTTGTCCCAATACATTGGACACTTGAATTTACAATGCAAGAGTTTAACACTACACAGTATATGGTAAGAGAGGCAAGAAAACTAAGGGATGAAAAAGGCATACTTGGAGATCGAATATTGGAAAACAACAAACCAAAGAAGTTGACACCTGATGTTACTAAAACAATAAAAGAGTTTTATGAAAATGAAGAAAATTCTCGTTTACTTCCCGGCAAGAAAGACTATATTAGTGTTAATACTGATGTAGGAAAATCACATAAACAAAAAATTTTAATTCTATGCAACTTAAAGGAACTTTATGCTGCGTTCAAATTAAAATACCCAGAAATAAAGGTTGGTTTCTCCACATTTGCCAGTTTAAGACCTAAATGGTGTGTTTTGGCAGGGTCTTCTGGTACACACAGTGTTTGCGTATGTCAGTATCATGAAAACCCAAAACTCAAACTTTGTGCTCTTGATAGTACCTTAGAGCTAAAAACCATGATGGCTATACAAGTATGCAGTGTAAATTCAGAAGAATGCATGCTCCACAAGTGTGAAAACTGTGGCGGAGTTAACGCTGTAAAGATGGAACTGGAAAGATATGCTACAAATAGTGTGTTGTTTTCTCGCAGCGAACACAACGTTTCAGCTCTACATTTTCTCTTCTCCTTAAAATTCCCCCTTTACAAAAAGTTTTCCTTCAATTTATACTATACAAAGAATCTCAAATATGCTCATAAAATAAACCGCTTAAACTATATTTACAACATATCAAATAAACTACGTCAATCAAATCCGCCGTAAATAGTTTCTTCACGCAATTCAATTACATAGTGACACTTACACTTTCAAACAATGGGTAAATGTTGACCGCAGTGAATTAACAACAATCACAGAAGATGCACATGTGTTCATTGAAAATTTAAGTCTCGATATTTGGAAACTATCCATTCATGAATTTGTCAGGCATAGACAAGCTGCATACCTTAAAAATCTGAAGGATTCCCTACCGCAAAATGAAATTCTGGTTATAGGTGACTTTGCCGAAAATTATACATGTATTGTTCAAAATTCCATACAAGCAGCATACTTCTCAGCCACTCAAGTGACATTACATCCATTTGCTGCCTACTACAACACAACCAATGGCTTAACATCAAAATGTTACTGCATACTGTCAAACTCCATGGATCATAACCATGTTGCAGTTCACTCATTCCTTAAAGAACTTTCACCAAAATTCAAATCATTGGTTTCAGAATTGAAACACATTCATTATTTCAGTGATGGATCAGCTGCACAATACAAAAATCGGTGAGTAATCTATACCTGTAATAATAGGCTTATTAACAACCTTTTTAAAGCTGTACAGCATACATTTCTACGATTTTAGATACAACTTAGTGAATCTTGCAAACCACAAACACGATTTTGGTGTAGAAGCCTCCTGGAATTTTTTTGCCACAAGCCACGGCAAAAATGTATGTGACGGTATTGGAGGTACTGTGAAACGAGTGTTGTCTAAGTTATCACTCCAGGGACACCTTCTTAACAATGCTGAAAGAATTATGAACTGTTGTATTGACAAGATTAAAGGAATAGAGTAAGTACTTTACACTCACTAACTGTATTTTATTTTGAATCAATAACATTGTTACAATTCAACTTCAAACATATCATGAATATTTGTTCAAATACAAAAATAAAATAATAATAAAATTGAAATAAAAAAATAAATGATAAAAAAAAAATAATTAAAAAATGGTAATGAATGAAAAAGTATGAAAAATAATTAGTAAAAATGATATAGAAATGAATAAATATGATTTTTAATTTTAGATTCATCTATGTTGATAAGTTAGCTGTTTCTCAATGCCAATCATTTCTACAGACTCGATACCAAAAGATGACTGGTCCAATAAGAGGAACCCGATCTTTCCATGCCTTTCGAATAACAGATAATGGTCTTGCTGCTTATACTCTCAGTGAGCATATCAATGGAACGCTTGTTATTCCAGTTAAAGAAAGCTTATTTAATAAAAAAAAGTAAATATAATTTTAATTAAAAGAAATAATAGCAATAACAATAAACAGGAAGCATACATTTTTGTAATTTATTCCTTTTTTGAAATTTCAGAAAAATCAAAGTATGTGAAAATATACAATCCACTTCTGTATCCAACACATTGACTGACATCAGGTGAGGCAATATATATTCCGATAAAATATGAGAAATAAATTATTAGTAAACTATTTATAATTGTCAATAACCATCATAACTATGATTAGTTTAGTTGATGATCAATTTTTTAACAATGATGTGCAATATATTAAATTATGAATTTAATCAGATATTCAGTCATTACTTAACATGTACAGCCTATTTTTATTTAATAATCTAAGACATTCATAATTTTATGTTGAAGAAGATTAGTTTACTGTCTAATCTTTATTTTTATATATAAATTTACTTTTCAGCATGATTCCTGTTATGGGAACCTGTGACATGAGCTCAAGAAATTCTGGGGAAGCCGAAATTGTACCCTAAAAGCACAAATAAAAGACAATTTTATATTTTTTGATTTGAAATAATGTATGGATGGCATCATTACTTTTGTATTGTTGAATAAAAATGTTTTATTGTAATATCAGTTTATGTAAAAATATTTCTAAAAATTAGTTATGGCGGAGATTAGTGTGCTAAATTATAAGATTATGTCATAATATATAATGGCCTGTCATTTTAACATGTTACTGAATAAATGAAAACTTTTATTTGCTAAATAATATACTATACATGAATATTATTTGCTGTCATTATTAGTTTGGTACAAGGTATCAGAAAATTTTACTGACTATTTTAATTAAGCCCAAAATTTGTCGATTTCCATCAATGGCAATTTTTAACGATGTATATATTTTTTCTGTTAAACAATAAATGAAGATTTTTTAAATTTTAATTCTACTTTTATGGCAAAGATTATGGTTCTAAAATTATACATAGTTTATTATACATCAGAAAAAAATTATAATGGCATAAAAGTAGTACTTTTTTCAATTTAATGAAAATTGTTCAAGTTTTGTGTGCTGATATTTTTTTTCTGAAATCAAATAAATAAGCTGCACCTTGTTTTTTATCTAGGCTAAGTTACATTTATTTAGTAAATAAAAAAATATGCATTTATTATATTACAGAAAAAAGTTATAAACGTATTAAAATGCCAAAAATACAGTTTATTAAAAAGTAGGCTTCCATCGCAAATCTTTTAATGCCGATAATTTAGTAACGGATAATGCAAATGCATTGAAATTTTCAAATTGTTCATATTTTATTATTATTAACATAATTTCAAAAGAAGAGCAAAATCTGAGACATAGTGCCACCAACCTTTTGTTGAATTCTACTGGAATGACCCATATATTTCTAAGAATAACAATCATTTACTTTATTGTATGAGAAAAAAAGATAATTTGCAAGTTGTTTGAAAATAAATACAAGGTGATTTAAAAAATTTTATTCAAAAAATCCTCCACCCGAATGTTGACCACTTAAAATAAGGCATTTTTGCGTCAATTTTTCAAAGATATCGATTTTCAATCTCACTCCACGTAACTCGAAGCATTTCTACATGACAGCAATATACAGAGTGCGGCATCGATTCGCGTAATTTTTAAAGCACTAAAAAATTATATTCATGGAATATTAATAGAAGAAAAATTGAAGATAGATGCTTTTCCCACCTTAACATTCAATTAGGTTTCCTTTTTTTTGATCACTCCTCAAGCCTAGGACGGAAGGACTGACAGGTACTGATTATATAGTTCCAGGACATTGAATTCAGGAATTTGATGACTTTAGTGAGTTGAGACTTAAGTGGGGCTTTTTGCAACCTTTATTCTCAACTACGCTCCACACACTATAGTCAAGGGGATTCAGGTCAGGGCTGGATGGCAGAAAGTGTTAAGGCCAGAAAAATATATATATTGTCCTGAAGATATTGTTGGATTTTTTGGACCCACGAGAAGGTGCATTGTCCTATTGAAAGATGTAATTGTTCTCTGAGAATGTCTTCTTCAGCTATGGCACTACATAACGTTTTAGTAAGCTGATATACACATCAGAGGTAACATTTTATTTCTCTTTGATGTAGATTGGAGGACATTTCCCTCCGTTAGAAGCGATGATTCCTTGTACCATGATGGACTGAGGGTAGTTGGTATGACACACAGGTGGTGCTTTGTCAACCTTCTGCACAATAAATCTGTCATTTCGCCTTTGAGCACACAGTCAACAGTAAAAGGTTTTTCATCTGAGAAAACTTTAACTGTTGACAAAGCATGGCTATTCAGCTGATTCAGAAGCTTCTTTGATTGCTCCAATCTCAAAGTTTTTAGCCTTTCTGTCGAAAGTTGGCATGTAGGTTGGGCCACACTGACTTTTCGAAGTGTTTTTAGAGTTCTTCTATCAACAGTTTGCTCAATGTTGATGAGACTATCCTCTCATCAACATTGAGCAAACTGTTGTCTTTCTGATAGACATAATAGAATTCTTTTCAACAAGCTTTTTAAGCTTTTCTGTGAACTTTTAATGAACTTTCTTGTTCACTGAAGAGGGCATTTAGGTTCTCTCAGCACTGTCACTCGTAGTTTAACCGTTTGAATGTAATATAAAGTTCTAAAACAATGTTCTATACCGCTTTCAATCGGCTGGAAAATT
Source organism: Hydra viridissima (assembly GCF_058129835.1). NCBI lineage: Eukaryota > Metazoa > Cnidaria > Hydrozoa > Anthoathecata > Hydridae > Hydra > Hydra viridissima. The sequence goes on from NW_028324303.1 coordinate 2,570,700, forward strand.
ATTTGAAAGATTTTTTTTGAGCTTAGAAATGATATGAAAGTATTTTTGATCCAACAAAAAAGTAAACTTGCTGAATATTTTGAACGAACGAAATATTTTGAACGTTTTGAACGTTAAAATGACAACTACTTCACTTGTTGCTATTGTGGCTCATCTTATAAAGTTCAACTTGTAGCTTCAAGGCAAAAATATCAATCTCATCACGGATTCTAAAAACACTAAATGTTGGTTGAAAAGCAAAAAAGATTGCTAAAAAGAAACTTTGAATATCAAAAGGATTAGCCTTGTTATCTTTTAAATAAGGTGCATTCGATATTAATTTTCTTTTTTTTTTTTCCATTTTTAAATATCACTAGCTAATTTTCATTTTTCTCAATATGCTTGAACTAAAATGTAGGAACGATTGTTCCATCTGTAATAGTTCAAACATTTCTTTCTTTAACTCAATAGCCCTTATGAATAGTGGGCTTACAAATCTCTCCTTGATCTAGAATAGCATTACGACGATTCGACGATTCTTTGTATTTTTTTAACAGCCTTTTTTTTTTGATTTTTATTCTTATTATATTTTTCAGCTAATAAACAAGTTCTCTCATCTTTTTTGTATTTAGAATAGTCATTATTAGGTTTAAAGTCATAAGAATCTAATCTAATGACAATTCAGCAAACAGTTTAAAAAGTAAATTGTTTTTTCTCTTGCAACATGACCTGTTGAATACTCAATTTCTTTAGCCTCTTACTTGTATATAGCAAAGTTTGCTTGTATTCACTGGATAACTATTAGTCAATAACTTTTTTAACATCAAAAAGTTCATTTAAGAGATCATATTTTTATCTTCTAAGGCATTCATCATAAGCTCATCATCTTCAGCACCTTTTCAATTTTTATTCATTGCCATTGATCCGACGCATGTGGAAACTTCAAGTTATTTTAACTTGAATCTGTTTTAAATTGAATATAGTTTAGCTACCTCGGATATTTATGTTATTTGCGACATTTTTCCTTTGACTTCTGCCCCAAGAACATGGTACCATCCAATTCTTATGGGAGTGGCATTTTATATTTCTCTTCCAGAGATGATTTTTTTGGTGGCAAACTTCTTCCATATGACTATTGATTTCTTTGAAGTTGAATTATTTTCTCACAAGTCTTTTATAATTTCATATAAAATTTTAAAAAGCTCCAGAAAGTTCTAGAAAGCTCTAGAAAGTTCTAGAACGTTTTACAGAGTACCACTACTTTTGAATTGTAGAGTCTCAATTTTTTTCGCTTTTTCTTTTTAAAAATTTAGATGAATTTAGGTCTTTTTATTTTAATGTGAAAATTCATAAAAACAAATATTTATATTTGAAAAAAAGTCAAAATATTAGAACCCTATTTCACACCATCAATACCAACCTTACAAAATATAAGAAAACATGTGTTATCCACTTATACTCCTAATATTGAGTTGGTGTCAATAAAAATGTTTCTGTAAAAAGTTCAAGCTAGATTTTGTTAAAACATGAAATTCAGATTTAAGCACATTTGAACTTGAATTTTATTTTCTAACAAAACGCTGAGCAGCTTTTAATATAAAGATGAACGAGGCAAGTTGCGAACGAGGTTTAAACTGATCATTTTTCATCCAGTGAGCTAGGATATTATTTGTGCTCATCCAGTGAACGTTGTTTGAGCCTTGAGAATTAGAATTTTAATGAACAACTGCATTCAAAATTACAATGAATTATTAACACGTTTCGCGTTAGTAGTTCCATTCGTACCTTTTATATATGTTTTTTTTATAGAAGTACTGTCGTCTGATTTTATTGAAGCATATGTTTCCTGAATAAAAAAAATGCTTTTGTTATAAATTGCTTGGGTAATCACAGCAAATACTGGTACGAAAAAGCGGGAACTTTCGATGACATCAAATTGACAAGAACTGTATATGCATGCTCTAGACGTTCTAAAATCCACTAGACTTATGAAACTTTTACTTAAAGCATGATGCTTTGGAACGAAAAAGAAATTTTTGAAAATTTACTTTCTGAAAACTGTCATATCCTACTTGTAGTATCAATCTTTTATTAGCCATGTGGTTTTTTTTGTTAATTTTCTACACTAGTGTGGCACCCACTGTAGAAGCACAAACCCTAACAGTGGGACTATTTCCTACAATTACAGACTTAGCAATGTTTAAACCAATTAAGTCATCCAGTAATTGTGGTTTCAATAGCAGTGAAACAACTTATTGTATGTCCTCTATTGAAGAAGACAGTTTAAGCACATGTACTCTTAAGACTTGTCTTATTGAGTGTTGTGATAAATGTGGGATGTTTAGTCCACCTTATATAGATTTAGATAAAGATGGAGTTTTTTCTAGTAGTGTATTTATATCTTCTGATCTTCATCCAACTAGTGGTTTATTTAAAGATTCTCGAAATTTTCAAAATGGCGGGTTTGTAAAAACAAAAATTCCTCTATTAACAACCAATTTTACATTTACCTCATGGATAAAACAAAGTATTAGAAATGTAGGGTAAGTTAAGAAATTAAAATGTAAATAAAAAAGTTATATCATGTTAAAGACTGTTGTTTGAATATGCATGGTATCTTGTGTAATTATATTTATTGGCTATTTGATTTTAGGGTGCTTCTTGACAAAGAAGACTCATTCACAATTATCCTCCAAGAATACTCACTTATTTTCATCTACTTAACAAATAACCTGACTCAAACAATTAATTTTCAAAATATAGACTTTGAGCAAGAAAAATGGCATCATTTTGCCTTCAAAGTTTGTAGCATTGAAGTTGATTTATTTATTGATGGTATTTTTGTGCGTTCAGAAACACTTGTTCAAAATTTGAGGAATGCTAGCAGCTTTCTTACTATTGCTCAAGATAGCAGAGGTTTTCTTTTCTTCTTTTTTCTTTTATTACATATTAAATTTATTTTGTAATTGATGTTCTAATATTTTCTTTTGATTTCTGTTTACTATGTTTGTGTATGTATGTATGTATGTATGTATGTATGTATGTATGTATGTATGTATGTATGTATGTATGTATGTATGTATGTATGTATGTATGTATGTATGTATGTATGTATGTATGTATGTATGTATGTATGTATGTATGCATGTATGTATAAATGTATGTATGTATGCATGTGTACATGCATGTATGTATATACATGATTGTACGCATATGTTTGTATATAAGCATGAATGTACAACTTACATATTTTTTATTATCAAGGTAATGGTCAATATGTGGGTTTACTTCAAGATATCAGATATTATCAAAAAGGGCTTGAAAATCGGTTAGTTATTTTTGATTTAGGCAAATTGCAATATTTTGAAGCTTAAGGTTTTTTATTCTAAAAACAATTTTTTGGTGAATATCAGAAAAAAATAATAATAATAGTAATAGTTAAAAATATTCCTGTCTGAAAATCATGAAATGTCTTTTGTTTTTCAAAATTAAAACCTTTTTTGGCAGATTGCTATAATAATTATTAAAGTAAATATGTAAGTAAATTATACTTTGTAAATTGCAGCTGTAATTTTTATCAAAAAGAGTTTAAAATTTGTGAATTTTTCAAAAGCTCAAGTTGAGAGAAAAGTTAAAATAGTTGTCAAGTAGTTCATTATATTACTCACTTAGTCAGATGACTTTAGTTTTTAATTTAGATGTAATAAAGTAACATTTAAAAAATTAAATTTACTATAATATATAAACTAAGTAGGGATGTGTATATGTAAAGCTTTTGAGATTTGTTTTCCAGAGAAATTGTTGAAGCAATGACTGGAAATCTTCCTGAAGTACCTTACACCTATTGCCATTGTCCAGAGTCACATCCTCGTCTTGCTCCAAGCAATTATTTTTATTGTATGAAAAATGATGCAACTTCTAATGATATGGTTTTAAGGTTGAGCGAAAACTCCCACCCTCCTGAGTATCTAGTTGATGGTCTTATCTCTTATTGGATATCTGAAAAAGTTTCTCAAGTAACCTTAGAAATTGATTTGAAATATGCTAATTTGCAGGTAATAATTAAGATCATTATTTCTTTTTCTTTTTCAATGTAGTTTTAGTTACCAAAATCAACTTTCAAAAAAAATTATACTTATTACAAATTACATTTTTTTAATAAGAAAGCGGTAAAAGAACAAAATTACATCATAAGATTTTGTAACTTTTCAAATGTTGTTTTTCTTTTTTTAGGTTTATATTGTGAACATATTGTTTTACAGTCCTCCACCACAAGGTATCTTCATAGAACGTTCTGTTAACTTTGGAGTTTCATTTCAACCATGGCAATATTATGCATTAGACTGCGTTTCTACTTTCAAAATGGCAAACAATGGTCAACTTTCTTTGCCAAACTCAGTTAACTGTCTACAAATAACTAAGTATTTTTTAACATTTAAATTTCTTTTAAAGAAATATTAATTTAAATAATAATTCAACTATTGAATTGCTTTTTATCCAAATGCCTTTCTTTTTTTTTTCATTCTTTACAATATTGAATTTATTTAGTCCAAAACCATCATGGGAGAATGTTATGTTTGAAACAACTTCGCCAGGACCAGAAAACTTACGAAGACCTTTTGGGGTTCCTGGATGTTCTGATTTTAACTGTTCTCCACTCTGGGTTGATTTTGTCCGAGCTACTAATGTACGTATAACACTTATAGGACATAGTTTGGTAACTCATCAGGACCATCAATACTTTGGTGTTCGAAGGATTGTTGTAGGTGGAGCGTAAGTAATATTTAAAAAAAAGTACCATTATGATTTTTATAAAAATATTTTATGCTATGAAATTCTATTCATTTTGTTCATTTTTTAATATGAACAGAATAAATTTTCTACATTTTCAAATCACATTTAAGCAAAAATAAGAATCTTTAAAAAGTTATATTAAGAAACTTGAAACAGGATTGTTTTTTTAAATTATTAGATGTGATTGCTATGGTCATGGTTCAGATTGCACATACCTAGATGATGTAAAGCCTCATCCAAAGTATTTATGTATGTGTGACCCTAGAACATTTACTCAAGGGGAGCAGGTTGTCTGTTATTTTTGTTTGTTACCTTGTAAATTGATGTTTTCCTTAAAATACACTCATTAAATTATTCAATGATGCCAAGTTCTTAGCTTTTTAAATTCATTTCATTGTTAAATAACTATTTACTTCTTTCACTCTTGGTTTATTAACTTTGTTTTGTGATCTAGACTTTTGCCTTCTGATTCATTTATGTGTATATGTACAGGGTTATTAGTGTAAAATCTTCAGACATGCACATAAAAGACCTTTCTAAAACTGTTATAGGCAATCTTAAAAAAAAGCTGTAACTTATTTTAAATTTGATTTTGTTTAATTTTATGAGAGCCTAATTTTTTATTGCAATCTCATGTTAAACTATATTAAAATAAAAACAGTTTACATCAAAAGTAACCTTAAAATGTTTAGTATTTTTTATTTTTCATAAAAAGTGTGACCAATGTCTACCTTTGTATAATGACAAGCCTTTCCTACGTGGTACCATTTTTGATGCTAATCCATGTAAAATATGTCAGTGCAATGGTCACGCTGATTCTTGCTCATATTTTCCAGCACTTGATGCAAATCCTAGTAGTAGAGATTCTGGAGGTGGAGGAGTATGTAATTTTTGTAAACATAACACCATGGGAAGATACTGTGAGATCTGTAAACCATTATTCTACAGGCCAAAAAATAAAAATCTTTCTGCAGTAGATGTTTGTCATCCATGTAACTGTGTTGGACCTGGAGTTACTTTGGGGGATTATAGTTGCCAAAAGGTAGAAATTTTTGTTTTATTCTATAAATTAAAAAAAAAACTTAGTTAAGTTTGTACAAAAATTTTTAACTTTGTATACAAGTTTATGATTTTGTATAAAAACTTATAATTTTATATTTTTGTTGATTTTTTGTTGTATACTTTCATGTTTTTTCAATACTGAAAACTTTAATTTCTTCTTAAGGATGATAATACAATTGGTATTGAGGCTGGCCAGTGTAACTGTAAAAAGTATGTCACTGGCCTCCAATGCACTGAATGTGCTCGGGGTTACTTTCAACTTTCTGCCACAAATTCAGAAGGCTGTACTCAATGCAATTGCAATACTGCAGGAACTTTGAATAATCAAATAATATGTCACATTTCATCTGGTCAATGTGAATGTAAACAAAATGTGATTGGGATTAAGTGTTCAAACTGTCAAAAAGGTTATTACGGATTGAGCTTCATAAACCCACTTGGCTGTTATCCTTGTAACTGTAACCCATTTGGATCTTTAGCAGCTGATGAATGTCATGCACTTACTGGCCAGTGCTTTTGTAAGGATAAATTTGAAGGAAGAGCATGTGATCGATGTGCACAGGGTTTTTTTGGACCAAATTGTCAACCTTGTAATTGTAATTTAAATGGAACTATGGGTAAAGAAATTACTTTTTAGAAAAAAGTATTAAAATTTTTATGTATGTTTTTACATATGTATTATTATGCATGTTTTTATATATGTATATATTATATACGGGTTTTAAAACATCAGTTGCTCTCTAGATTTTGGCACTTTATGTAATAAAGATACTGGTCAGTGTTCTTGTAAGCTGTATGTAGCTGGTAATTCATGTAACAAATGCCTTCCTGGATATTTTGGTTTGAACCAAACTAATCTTGTAGGTTGTTATGCATGTGATTGTGTTATTCAAGGAACATTGTTAAACAAAGGTATATTAAACACTGAAGATTTTTTATGCTAACTAAAAAAAAGTTTTTTTTCTCAATAAAATTTTTTCTGCATGCACTTATAATTATTTACATATTTATGACTTGATCAGGAGAATGTGATCAAAGCAATGGCACATGTTTCTGTAAGAAACATGTTACTGGTAGAACCTGTAATTCATGCAAAACTGGTACATATGGCTTGAGTGTTCTTCATGAAGAAGGTTGTACAAAATGCAATTGTTATGCAAGAGGAACCTGGGATGGTGATTTAATACCTTTCGGTAAATTTTTGTTAAAAAAAGTAATGTATATATATATAAAGTGTTAAAACTAACTCTTATGATTTTTATTTAGAGCAACTTAATTGCAGCTCTCTTGGGCAGTTAATACTTTATATATATATATATATATATATATATATATATATATATATATATATATATATATATATATATATATATATATATATATATATATATATATAAAGTGTTAAAATTAACTCTTATAATTTTTATTTAGAGGAACTTAACTGCAGCTCTCTTGGGCAGTGCAGTTGTCTTCCAAATGTTCGAGGAAAGTCTTGCAATGAATGTGTTGAGGGATTTTATTGGAATCCTGATGGACTTGGCTGTTTACCTTGTGCGTGTAATCAAATGAGTTCAGTATCAAATATTTGCAATAGCAATGGAAGTTGTACATGTAAACCTCATATTGGAGTCAATGGGATGAAGTGTGACAAATGTAAAAATGGATATTTTAACTTTGCTGATGGAAAGTAGGTCTCAATCATTATTTTTCATTTATTGATTTCATTCATATGATAACAACCATTTTTCATACTTTGTCATCCACATCCAGGCACCATTTCTATTATCTAAAAAAATCAAGTTAAGATTTAGTTAGCCATAAATTAAAAATTTAACTTAAAGTTAAAATTTATGTGTAAATTTGAATTTGAATTAATGATTTAATAAAAACATCGATTTTTAAAGAATTTAACTATTTTTACTTCAGATGTTCACCTTGCGGTTGTAATAGCGCAGGTAGCTTATTGCAGGTTTGTGATGATCTTGGGAATTGTACGAATTGTAAATTAAATGTGGAAGGACCAAAATGTAATATATGTAAACCAGGAACAACTTTGCTGGAAGATCGAAACCCATTTGGTTGTAGTGGAGGTTATAAATCAGTTTTGATTGGCTTAGTAATACTAATAAGAACTATCATTTTAAAAAGTGTTGCAGTAACAAACCTTAATAACTTTTGATTAGTCCAAACAAAGTAACTAAATCTTTTTTCACATTAATTAGCTAAAATTTGCTAAAATTGGCTAAAAAAAAAGTGTTTAAGCATTTTTTTACAATTAGTCTTAAAAATGATTTTACACTAAATTTAGTTTTCAAAAATGCATAAAATTAAGTTCATAACAAAATTTTAATATGCAAAGTTTAATGCTGGAAAACAAGCAATAAAGCTGTACAATGAAATCTTGGTCAAATGTTAAAGATGTATTATTCAAGGCAATTAGACTTATCAGATTTCAAATAAGTTTGGTTGCCTTGACAAAACATAAATTTTAATCCTTTTTGATAAGTTTGCCAAGAAATATCTTTTCTGGGAAGCAATTTACTCATGAAGATGCTGCCTTAGAGTACATTATAACTGGAACATTGAAGAACCAAGAATCCATCAAAGAGTGTCTTGAAAGAGACTTGATATTATATTGACAGCAAAACCCTCCTACCTGGTGGCTACAACTATCGCTTATTAATTAATATAATACTTTGGGATTCATTAAGACAAGTTTTTTTAGACAAATTATCTAATTGTTTTTGTGGTAAGTTTTTAAATGGCGAATTTGTTTTTGTGAGATAAAGAAGTTTTAAAGAAGTTTTAAACAATAAAATAAAAAGGGAAATAACAAAGCAGCAAAAATTCAAAAGAAAGTAAAAAATTACTTACTTTTTTTCGCTTTTTAAAAATTTAATTCGAGCTCAAAAAAAAACAAGGAAAGGTATTTTTTTTAGAAACTTTTATTTTCTGACAAAATTAACATCACCAATAGAAGATCACATTTATTCAAAAAGCGCTCCTTCAATGTGAATGACAGCCTCAACTCTTGCCCTGAATCTTGAGCAGGTCTTTTTAATATAGTCTAGTCCATGCTGGCTTCACAGAACATTTCAATGAGTCCAAAAAAGGACTGCTGGAGGCTTCTTTTTGCCATCTGATACTACCAGTCCAAAAACCATCAGCTGACTTGGATGTTTTGAATGCCCAACACTCCTGATATGTTCTGAGACATCCCTAGCAGGTTTGGTTGAGATGCAATAGTCATTTTTTCAATTAAAAGTCTTGTCAACTGTGAAGTATTTCTCATCAGAAAAAAGAAGAACTGACCTTTATTTTTTAAGAAAACTCAGGACTCTCTTGCATCTGTCATGTCTGAGGGTCTTCAACCTCTCTGTCAAGAGTTTATTTCTTGTTCTGGCTCTTGACTTAGCCTTCAGGTCAATTTTGACAATATTTTTGTTAGTGTCTTTAGAAACCTTGAGCTCCTTGGCCACCTTTCTCATTGACCTCACTAAGTTTTAGCTGATCTGGTTTCTGACTTTCCAAGCCAGCTTTGGAGTTCTCACTTTCTACTTTTGCTGTTTTCTAGGCTTGATAGGTTGTCCATATGATTCAAGATTACGTTTTTTCTTGAAAACAGTTGATTTTAAAACTTTTAGTATTCTGACAATGTTGACAGGTCTTTTTTGGGCTTCTAACATTGTCACTATAGATTCTCTTTCTTTGAAAATTCATTTCTCTATGCTAATCTAGAACCAATTATTTCATTTTTCACTGAAATTTACATTAAGTTACAAAATTCAAATAAAAAATTACATCGATGGATGTCTACAAATTTTGGCAGGAAATTTAAAAAAAAGTGCATGACAGTTGTAGCCACCAAGTATTCTGGCCTAATTTTGCATCAATCTATTAATCACAAGATGCAAATTTGCAGTATAAGCTGAATTAAGTTGCTTAGGTGTAAAAACAGCTATATCCAGCAAACACACAGAACTTGATCCCAACTTTGATGGATGATACTGAAACTGAATATAAAGAAAAAAATAACTAAAAGAAAGTTGTGAAATCTTTGAAAGGAGAACATTGACAGTTTGGTTGTATTTAAAAGCATTTAATCTTCACACAAATAATTGTTTATTTTAACTACTCAATTAACCCAACAAACTTTATTAAGGTTTATTGCTGTCTCATTTTTATAGTTGACAGTCTTTACAAAAAATCAATTATTTATAAGAATATATATTTGTTGTTTAGCTCCTTCTCAGCAAGATGCACCATTTTTATTATCCCAAACATCACGGTCTCTCACTATTGGGTGGCTTCCACCAGACAATTTAAATGGGGTTCTCACAAAGTATGAACTTTATAGGAACAATATGATAGTCTATGTTGGGTTAGATGATCCTTTTACAGATGTTAATCTAAAACCATATACCTTTTACTCATACCATGTTGTTTCACATACACCTGGTGGTTTAAGTGCAAGTGTAGATAAGTCTGTCTTTAGTACAGATAGTGATGTACCTGAAGGAGTACACCCTTGTGAAATTTTAGATATTAAAGATCGATCTGTTATTGCCAGATGGCAGGAACCTGATTTTCCTAATGGAATTATACTATATTATATTTTAGAATCATTCTCAAATCTTACAAATGTAGTGACACATTACACTGGTCTGGACTTTTTTAAACAGGTGACTGGTCTCCGGCCTTATACAAGTTATAACTTTACTATAAAAGCTTGCACAGATAAAGGTTGCTCTTTAAGCATAAGTACTTCTATTACAACTCTATCTTCTACTCCTGATAGTCAGCCTGCACCATATTTGGTTCCATTACCTGGAGGAACTGCAGTAAATGTAATTTGGGACTCTCCTGAAAAACCAAATGGTCAAATACAGTTCTATGAAATATTTTTAAGATCAGACCCCTTTTTAGGTGAGGGGAATTTAACAGCATCAAACTTGGATGCTAAAAATCGATCATTTAAAGTTGAAAATCTGAAACCCTTCTCATTATATGAGTTTCGTGTCGTATCATATACTTCTAGATTAAATAGCATTTCCAGTAATTGGAGCAGAATTAGAACTTCTGAAGCAGGTATGGTGATAGTACACAAAACATTTTTTATTAAATGTTTTTTTATTTTGTTGCTCAAGTTGGTAATTTAAAACATTGAAAATATCTTTTTTCTTTTTTTTAGCTCCTGATGGAGAGTATGCGATCGATCCAATTGCAGAAGCAATTAATAGCACTGCGGTAAAACTGAAATGGAATGAGCCATTTTTACCAAATGGAATAATTGTTAAATTTGAACTTTATCGTTACTCATCATCAAGTACAAGAACACCTGTTTTGATTTTTGTAACTGGAGAGAAAGAATGGATAGATAATGAATTATTGACCTATACATTGTATAGGTATTCTGTCATAGCTTGCAATTTAATAGGGTGTACTAATTTCAGTTCTATAGTCTCTGTCATGACAAACTCATCAGCACCACAGGGTCAAAGTCCACCAATTTCTGTAAGCAGCAACAGTACTAGCATAGAACTAGCCTGGAATATTCCTTCTTTTCCTAATGGTCTTTTAGAAATAAGTTATGTGGTGGAACTATTGCATCCAGTTTTCAGCTACCCTCCCCCAAATGTTGAATGTGGAATTCGATTTCCTGGTTTTGGATATTATCAATTAGATCCATCCTTTATAGCAGATAGTTCTACTACAAAAATTGAGTTATCTTTCAGAACAAGATATTTTGATGGATTGCTTTTTTTTGCTGCATCAAAAGGACAAGAAGATATGATAGCATTAGAGTTTCGTGAAGGGCGTCCATGGTTTATTTTTGATACTGAAAGTGGTGTTACTGCATTTACAGTTTCAACAAATCAAACATTTAATGATAACAGGTGGCACAATCTTCTTGTAACACGCAGCTCACGTGAAGGTAAAATTGAAGTTGATGGTATTTACAATGGTTCAGGAATAGGAGGTGGCTCTAAAAATGTAATTGGTCAAATTGTTAATGTTTATATTGGTTCACTACCCAAAGAATTTAAAATAATTCGTTCAGACAACGGTTCTGCATCCTTAAAAAGAATGTCATTCATTGGCTGTATAAAAGATTTCCAATATAAAAGTATTCCCATAAGTTTCAACTCATCGTTGTCAAGACAAAATGTTTCGCCTTTATCTAGCTTTTGCCCTATTGCTTTTACCTCCGGTTTATATTTTAAAGATGGCGGTTATTTATTACTAAAGCCAACTGTTTTTAAAGCTCTCTCCAATTTTATTTTTAAAGTTAGGCTGAAAACTACCAAGGAAACAGCTTTAGTATTTTTTTCTTATGGTGAAGGTGTAAAGTTTTTTCTTTATTTTCAAAATGCTGCATTTTATTTGAGTTTCAAAACTCCCACAGATTCAGGATTATACACTTTGACTTCAGTATCTATTTGTGATGGAAAGTGGCATTCAATTTTTATTGAAAATTTATCTAGTCGACTTGTTGTGAGTATTGACAACAATCAAAGTTTAACCTTAATATTACCCTCTGATTTTTTAACAACCTCTGAAGTATTTCTAGGCGGAATCCCTGGGAATAGTTTTGCTCGTACACTGTTCACCTCAGACAACATCATAGAACCGTTTAGTGGTTGCATTGATGGGGTCAGTATTGGAGCAACTGTTTACATTCCTAGTAATGTTGAAGATTTTCATAATGTTGAGTTTGATGGCTGTCCTCAAACATCAAGTGATGTGTTTGAATGCAAAAATCCATTAGTAAATGAAGTTTATCGAGGGAAATTGCGCTATACTGTTGTTAATAATTTGGATCATTTTACTGAATATTTAGTTCGAGTAAAAAGCTATAGGGAAATGGAAAGTTCAGGGTTTGGCATAAGTGAGTGGAATTCAATTCGCTCAGCTGAAGGAGGTATTTAACATTAATTATTTTTAAGACATTTTTCAATTTTCCATTTTTATGCAAGTTCTTTTTTTATGTGTATCTTTTCTAACATTATACGTTATTGTTATTGTATATTGTATATGTTTTGTTATGTATATTAATGTTGTAATTATCTCAACAAAAAAGAATCTAAAAGACAAAATTTCATTTTTTCTTCTTTTTGCTCTACTTATATATGTGTTTATTACAAATATATTATATTGCTCTAAAATATTAAGTCTTTAAATGTTTCTGTTTGTTATTTTTAAATAAGCATAGTATGCTTATAAAAATATTTTAATTAGTCTTTTATTTTTAAGTTCCTAAGAGTTTTGCACCACCAACAATTTTAAGTCTGGATGCTCGTTCTGTTAAACTCAGTTGGTTTCCTCCGTTAATCAGCAGTGGTCTTATTAGAAGTTATGTTCTTCATGGATACATACCAGGCATTGGCAAAAATGTTAGTGATACAGTGGAGAATAGATTAGTTGTAGAGAGTGGTTTTTCAATAGAAGGTGACCTAAAAAACTTAATACCGTCAACTTTGTATTTGTTTTATATTGAGGTGTTCACAGGTGGAGGAAGTACAGAAAGTGAAACAGTTAATGCAACAACTCTTCCTGCAGGTACAAAAAAATTACTAAAGTAATAAAACAGCAATCAAGTAAATACCAATTGCAAAACTAATTCTTTTAAGAAATTGAAATTATTATAGCAATTAAATACCAAATTGTATTTTGTTTTTAATTTTTTTTATTATCTGATTTAGTTCATGTTAAAATATCAGTTTATAAAACTTTGTTTTAGCACCAGAAGTTTTACCTCCACCAATTATTGTAGCATCTCCAACTTCATTCAATGTTTCTTGGGAACCACCTGTCAGACCAAATGGAGAAATTCTTTTTTATAAAGTGGAGCTTAACGATGTATTATACTATACTGGTAAAGATCGCATTTTGTTTATTGGGAATCTCACAATCTACACATTGTATATGTTAAAGGTTTCTGCATGTGGCAGTGCAGGTTGTGTATCTGTAACTGTTAATCAATATACTGGCCAGCTTGCACCAGAAGGTGTGATTGCTCCACATGTAAAGGTTTTAGACAGCATACGAATTGAAGTCTCATGGTCTCCACCAAGTAAGCCCAACGGAAATGTTCATACATACCAATTATATGTCTCACTTTCAAGTAGTATAAATTATTTGAAGCTGATGCGGAATATTACTGGAGGAAACCTTGTTGCAGTGATTGAGGACCTTATTCCTGGATCTTTGTATTATGTTAGGGTAAAAGCAGTTAATGATGGAGGAAGCACTATTAGTAATGCTTCTGAAGTTAGAATGCTTGAAAGTGCTCCCACTGGCATTCCACCACCTGAAATTACAGCAATTGGATCTTCAATTCTTCTGGTCAAAATATTTCCACCTACTTCTCCAAATGGAGTTGTAATAAAATACAGCCTATTTCAAGATGATATTCTTGTTTTAGATAATTGGCGCACAGTTGAAAATAATTATCTTGCAGATAATCTAAAACCATATTCACAATATGTATTTCAAGTACAGGTATGCACAGCTAATGGGTGTGGTCTCAGTGATAAAACCATAGGTTTAACTGGTCATGGAAAACCAAATGGCAGTATTCAGTTGTTTGTACAAAATGTCAGCTCCCATTCTTTTACTGTCAATTGGAGGTCTTTTGTGCAACCAAATGGCCCATTGATTTATAACTTTCTGGTAAAAGGAGAGTTTCTTGTTGATAATGTTTTTGGTGCAGTTAATAAATCATTAGTTTGTCTTGAAAGCAATATTACAGATGGAATTGCATTATGCACAGGTCTTCTTGCGTATACTACATATGATGTTATTATAAATGCTTCGAACAAGGCAGGGTTTTTGTTAAGCAATTCTGTTATTGTGGAAACATTATCTGATGGTAAATTTTTTACAAATAATGATTTTTAATTTAAAAGGTTTTCTGAATATATTATTATATACAATATTTAATTCATCACAATCATTTGTATGTTCTCAATACTAGTAACATCCATATTTTTAAACATCCATGTTTGCATATATAGGTGTCTACTATTTTACATAATATTACAAATGCTCAAATGATATTTTGTCATCAAGGTCATCCATTTTATGTAAATAATACATATATGAATAACACACTGAAAAAGATTTTTTTTTTTTTAGACTAAAGTGTAGCATCTAATTTAGACTAAAAATAATTAAGCCAGTATTACCTATAAAAATATTTTTTTTATTGGTAATATTAATATTGTTTTGTTCAAAAAGAAAAAAAAAATTGTCATTTTGGTGATAAAATTGGTGCTATCACTCAAATAAAACTGAAAAATTAAAAACAAAAGAAAGACAATTCAGTCAGCTGTAGGATTTCAAAGTTTAAGATCAATGTAGATACATGTTTGATATAAATATTAGATATTGATCATTTAAGATTAATTAATGAGTTATTTTTACATAAGTTCTTCTATTTATTATCTTGATACTATTTTATTAATTTTTTTTTCCTGATAAAAATAGTTCCACAAGAAATCAGTTCTATTAATTGTTCTGTTATCAATTCAACTAGTGTTTTCCTCTCATGGATAAAGCCATTACGCCCTAATGGTAAAATACTCAGTTATTACTTATATATATTTTTTCAACCAAATGATATGGATTCATACAGAGAAGTTTTAATCAAGAGTGGGTTGTTCTTCAACTACACTGTTAGAGAATTGTCACCCTATACTATGTATAGATTCCGCATAGAAGTTGAAAATACTGTTGGAAGGTCAACAAGCAGCTGGAAGAATGTTACTACAGATGAAGATGGTGAGTTGGTTTTTTTAACTTTAATCTTAAATAAATTGTAAAAAAAAAACCCTCACAAAAAAAAAAAACCCTCACAAAATTGAAAATTGTGACAAAATGATAAAGTAAAGGTTTTTTTTTAAAATTTTGCATGAGCTTTAAAAACATGATTGTTTATAATACTCATCATCATCATCATTGTCACATTTGTTTTCAAAATAATTTTAAAAGATTCTAGAGGTTCCATGGACTAAGAAATCCAGTTTTACAAAAAGCTGCAAAAAATTTGTTAATTGAATAATCAGATCTTTCTTAGAAAAGATCCGATCATAAATCATTTTTAAATTTTTTATTTTTAGCACCTTCAAAACTTGATGCACCAAAAGTAACCACAATAAGTGCCCGCTCAGCCATCTTATATATTTCTTCTCCTGTTAAGTCTAATGGAATAATTTTGAATTACAATGTTTTTTTAAATTTTACTTTGGTATTCTCATCTTTGCAAATGATGGTGAACCTAACAAATTTGAGGCCCTTTACAGTTTACAAAATTAATGTTGGTGCTTGTACAAGAGTGGGATGCATTAATAGCAGTGATGTCATTATTCAAACTCTTATGGATGGTATTAATTAGATTTTTAGATACATCAAGAGTTTGTTTTGTTATTATGAAGTTATGGAAAAAACCATGAGAAATTTTTCTTTTTTTAAAAAAAACTATTTTAAAAATTGTACAAACAGAATAAAAAATTTTGTTTTTATTTTATTTTGTTTCTGAACTATAAAATAGTTTTTATTATTTTAATAAGTTTTCAAATTTTGTGTAATTATTATTATGTTTAATGTCAAATTACCAATTTTAAGCCCCCGAAGATGTTTATCCACCAATCCTTAGTCTAAATGGCTCTCATTCTGTTCAAATTCAGTGGAGAGAGCCTGGATCTCCTAATGGTATCATTCTTTTATATACTATTCAAAGACGTAAAAATGGTTCTGATCTTGTTGAAACAGTTCATAAGAATACAGCTCAGTTTTGGAACATTTACATTGATTCTAATGTCAAACCCTACACTTTGTATGAGTATAGAATAGTTGCAGAAACATCTGCCGGGGCAACTCAAAGTCATTTTAGTGTTATTCTAACACCAGAAGCAGGTTTAATGTATTTACTTACTCTCAAAATTTATAGTATCCTGTTCTTACATCTATGTGAAAATAACCCTAAAGTAGTAAATATTTCTTAGCTTAGTTCTTTATTTTAGAGCCTGAAGGAATGGAAAGACCTACAGTGATTGCATTATCAGCTAACTCTGTGTTAATTAAATGGCATCCACCAAATGAAACTAATGGAGAAATTAAAAATTATATTGTGAAAATTGGAGTGCAAGTTATTGAGCTAAACAACTCACTGCTGTTATTAGAATACACTGCTACAGGACTGATTCCTTATGCCTTATATTATGTTAGAATTAGTGCATGCACAATTGCAGGATGTACTGAAAGTTCAGCAACAAGTATAAGGACTCTTCCTGCTGTTCCAACAAACCAACCAGCTCCAACAGCTTTAGTTTTATCAAGTACAAGCCTTCGAGTTCATTGGACTGAACCATTATTTCCAAATGGCCCCATAATAGCATTTATATTGCATGGGAGAACTGTGGAAAGCTTAGTCAATGAAAATATAAATTTCACCACAAGTTGGCAGAATCTTGTATTCGGAATTACAACAGTTTTTGATCATTTAAATTTGGGCATTTTTTCATCACATGAATACATGGTATCGACTTTTTTTTTACTTTTTATTTGTTTGTTTATAACTTAAATTAGTTTGCTTTGGCAGCCATATTGCCAAGCCAATAAGTGACAGGTTACTTTAGTAACTACTTATTTGATTACTGAGATTCTTTCAGTTTTTTTTATATCTTTTGCAAACAACTGTAGCATTAACAACTCTTATTATCATTAACAATATTTAATAACTTAATAATGTAAATGATGCAACAATTAATGTCATTATTGTTTATTAGTGGTATTAGTGATGATTAGCTATGTAACTAGTATGATTTAATAATCTTATTTCATTTGAACTGTTCTTAAGTTGTAGTATGATTTTGAGCATTAAAACCAAATACAATTGAAAATTTTTTTTCTCCAGGTAACATGCATTACTAGCGAAGGTAACGTAAGTAGCAATATATCTCAAACATTTCGTACTGGTCCTGGAATACCCCTTTCTGGTCCTCAACTTGCTATTGTTATTCTTAACAATACAAGTGTCAAATTGTCTTGGGTTGATCCTCCGTTATCAGAGTTACAGGGAAATGTTCTCAAGTACACTGTCTTTTATGAGTTGGTATATAATAATCTTGTATATAGATTTGGGAGTTTCCTACCCAACACTTCATCTATAGTTGTAAATAATTTAAGACCAAATACAGAGTATGACTTCAAGGTAAAAGATTTTTCAGGAAATTGTTTTTTATCCAATTAAGTTTTAAAAAGAGATTTTAAAACAGATTAGTTAATAACTCATTTATGTTGTTGCAATAATATATGTTAATAACATTATGATAAAGTTATAAAGAATATTTTAGGTTGAGTTATTTAATGGAGCTGGTTCATTTGTTGGACAACCAAAAAGAGTGAAAATGCCTGCTGGAGGTAAAGTTGTTTTGATTTTGTTTTTTGTGTGTGGTTTTATTCCATTAATGTTTTATAGTCTGTTATCTTTATTAAAAATTTTTTTTTTTACAGTTCCAGAAGAATTTGGCTTGCCAGTGGTTTACAGGATAGGCTCATTTGATGTTAGTATTGCATGGAGTGCACCTATGTTTCCTAATGGTCTGATAGAAAACTACACTGTTGTGATGTAAGTAATAACTAACCCAAAATCATTATATAAAGTATTTCTCTTTGTTTAATTTATTTTGTTATTAAGTTTGTAACTTTTCAATTATTTTTTTTAGCAATAACTCATTCCTGGATACTGTATCTGGTGATGTACTTTTTCACCAGCAGGAAAGACTGAAGCCGTATACTTTTTACATAATAAAGGTCAAATTTAATTTTGAATCATACATATTATCAAGATGTGAGGATTTTCTCTTTTGACATTGTTTTCAGTTTTCACGACTTTCTTCTTATTTCATATAACTTCTAATCCAAGCTTCCTCTTTTATTTGCGGTACACCCTTTCTTTTCTCGTTGAAACATGTAGATGTGTTTTAGATGTCTGTCTACAGCAATATTTCTAATGAGTTGTATTTTTAGTAAGCTTAAATCTGTAAATCTTTTAATATCACATAGTTGTAAAATTATTATAAATACAGTGTCCTGTCAACTTCAGAATAATCAACTCTGGAATCATTAACTTTAATGTTATTTTTGATTTGATACTCAGTTTCATCATTTCTCAAGAATGTAAAATGTTTTTTGTTTTTTTTTTATATGTGAGTTTTTAAATGTTTAAATGTTAAGAACAGAAAGATTGCAATGTAAAACATTTATAGGCCAGAATTTACAACAGAATTAATTTTACAATTTAATTTTACAACAGAATTTAAGCTGAAGAGAATTGTGAAAATCACATAGGTTTACTGAAATGAAAGTGCAAATGTAGCCTAAATTTATGGTAAATTATAAAATGATTAACCATAAATTTATGGTAAATTATGAAATTAACCATAAATTTATGGTAAATTATGAAATTAACCATAAATTTATGATAAATTATGAAATTAACCATAAGTTTATGGTAAATTATGAAATTAACCATAAGTTTATGGTAAATTATGAAATTAACCATAAATTTATGGTAAATTATGAAATTAACCATAAATTTATGGTAAATTATGAAATTAACCATAAATTTATGGTAAATTATGAAATTAACCATAAATTTATGGTAAATTATGAAATTAACCATAAATTTATGGTAAATTATGAAATTAACCATAAATTTATGGTAAATTATGAAATTAACCATAAATTTATGATAAATTATGAAATTAACCATAAATTTATGGTAAATTATGAAATTAACCATAAATTTATGGTAAATTATGAAATTAACCATAAATTTATGGTAAATTATGAAATTAACCATAAATTTATGGTAAATTATGAAATTAACCATAAATTTATGGTAAATTATGAAATTAACCATAAATTTATGGTAAATTATGAAATTAACCATAAATTTATGGTAAATTATGAAATTAACCATAAATTTATGGTAAATTATGAAATTAACCATAAATTTATGGTAAATTATGAAATTAACCATAAATTTATGGTAAATTATGAAATTAACCATAAATTTATGGTAAATTATGAAATTAACCATAAATTTATGGTAAATTATGAAAATAACCATAAATTTATGGTAAAGTAAAATGTATAAAATTTCGATGATAATCAAAGATAAAAAGAATAGAATAAAAAAAATATATTGTGCATCTAAAGATAACTAAAAATATAATTTAGATCCAATTAGATCTTATATAGGTTTTTAATTTGATTATTTCAAATAAAATTGATTTTTTACAAAATACAGTCCCCAATTTATGAATAATGTTAGTTGGTTAGTGCTAACATTATTCATACTTTGTGGTAAAAAAAAAAAAAAAAAGAAAAAATGGAAGCATAACAATAAGGCATTTTGATGATATTAAAAATAACATGGAGAGTTAATATTTTTATCTTTGACAAAACAGAAAAATTTGTGATGGTAATAATTATAGTAAGTCACATGATAAGCACATGGTTAAAAGACTTTTCATTGGCAGAAAATGTTAAATATTTCTTAAAGGTTCTCCAAGGTCTCCAGACCACACACCATTTTTTTTTACTATAAACACTTTTACTGTATTCAATCACATGACAAAATCCTTGTTGGTTTACTAAATAAAAATTAAAGTGAGGCTTGATTTTGGCTTTCCAGAGATAGTAGTTTTCTAAATATATATGTACGTCATGGGAAAATAGAGAAACTTTAGAAATTCTGAAAAAAAAAGTTTATTTTCATATAAACATGTTTTCAAATATATACAAGGTTTATTTGCAACATTCTTGAGAACAAAAAATATTAAATGGTTTTATGTTAATTAGTTTTACTATTAAAAGCAAGTTTATGGTCATCCAGTCCAAAAAAACCACAAAATCTAGGACCACTTGATAAATGAAACTAGTTTTCCAGATTTAACAGAGTTTTTATATTTATTTTATGCTTATGGTTCAAGAGTTGACAAGACACCATAAATATTACAGAGATATAAATATTGTTATTGCATAAGAACATAAATTTTGTTATGTATCATCAATGAATAAAAAGATTTTAAGACTAAATGATTGAAATTTATATCTTAGATTCAAGTGTGCACTCAGTTTGGTTGTATTTTGAGTGGCAGCACATCAGCTACCACATTGTCTGCAGGTGGGTACTACCTTAAGGGTAGAAAATTTTTGTTAACAAAAATTAGTTATAAGAAAAAGTTTTTATTATATTTTTCCTTTGAAAGTAAAATATTCTATTTGTATATATATATATATATATATATATATATATATATATATATATATATATATATATATATATATATATATATATATATATATATATATATATATATATATATATATATATATATATAGACACACACAAACATTCTGCCCAAATGAAGCAATTTATTGTTTGTAGCTCCATCAGGCATGGAAGCTCCATCTGTTTGGGCATTATCTTCAACCTCTCTTCAAATTGAGTGGAAGCCTCCTTTGAATAAAAATGGAATTCTTACAGGATATAAGGTTTATCAGCGATCTTTCCTAACCTGTACTAATGAGTGAGTGTTTGTTATATATAAAAAGTTAATATTTAAAATTTTTCATAACATTCTAACAAAATCTGAATATATAAGTTTAGAAGAAATTTTATTTTTCATTTCTTTCCCATTTTTTCATTTATTTACCATAGACTTACATCATTTAAGAAGTGTTCTTACATAGAATGTAACATCAATGAAAGTATTTGTGGAATAAAATGTTATGACCCGCAATATAATGTACGTAAATTTTTGTAAATTGATTGTAGACTTATCTATTTGCTTTTAATTTAAACTTATTTTCTTTGTAATTGGTATCTACTAATACATTTATTTATTCGTTTTAGTACGTTTATAACTATTACTAATTTTAAATATTTTAAATTATTTTTAAGCAGAAAAAAATTAAAATTATTATTTCATAAAAGTTAAAATTATTATTTTTATTATATTTAATTATATTTATTATTATAAAAATTAAAATTATTATTTTTATTATATTTAATTATACTTATTATTATAAAAATTAAAATTATTATTTTTATTATATTTAAACTATTACTAATTATAAATAATTTTAAGTATTATTTAAATTAAAAAAAGTTTGAAATTCTGGACAAAGAGTTTTTGTTACCTTTTAAATTTTTTTTTTAAATTTAAATTTTATATTTATAAAAAAAATGGATTTTTTTAAATGAATTAGATTTAAAACAAGTTTTACTTGTTACAACAGGTCTTAAAATTTTGTAAAATTAAAAAAAAAGCTAAACTGTAGAGCGTAATGCTTATGATAATGTTTGAGTTAATTTTTCAAGAATTTAGCTGTATTGTAATTTAATTAAATCATATGAAGTTTAACCACATTAACCATGTCGCATGGAGTTCTGAGTAAAATTTTGATTCCACCCCTAAATTTACATTGTGTGGTCCGGAATAAATTTTCTTTTAAAAATTAAGTTTTGAACACCAAACAGTGAAAACTATTTATAAAAGGACACACAAAAAAAATCTTTATTGTATATGAAATGTTTTTTGCAGTTTATTTAAATATACTTTATATTTTTTTAAACTAAATTCATTATAATTTTTTTTTTTGAACAAAAACTACTAGGTCTGCTGCAACCAATCAGTTTATGAAAAAAATCCTCAAAAATTCTGTTGCAATAATGCCTATATAACTAAAAACTCCACAAGTGACATCTGTTGTGGTGATTCCTTCTTCCCTTTTCAAGTAAATTATCAATGTTGCTACGATCACTACAAGCAAGTCCCAGATGGTCATATTTGCTGTTCTGGAAACAGTGGTGTCATTGTTGGCATTGGTAACAGTTGCTGTGGTGATGTTCCATATGATGTAAATGGGACAAAAGTTTGTTTATGTGGTGGACTTTATGAGAGGTATTTTTTTCTTTTCTGTGCAATATTTTTTTTTTTAATTTATGCATTTCTCTTATTTACTCGACACATTTCTCTTCATTTAGATAAATGACTTAATAGTTCCAATAATTATACCATGTATATACCATTATAATGTTATACCATATACGTACCATTTATATACCATATTATACCATGTATTATATAATTATTTTAAATGGAAACTACAGCAATTAAAAATATTTTCTTCAGTTAATTTTTTATTTAAACTTTTTGAAATTTGACTCCAACATTTCCATCATCCATCATTTCCATCATCCGTCATTTCTATCGAAACTGCTGCAGTTAACTTTATTTTTAATTTGTAATTTCATCAATGCTTTTTGCATACCTCTACACATAAATGTATATTGTTAATTTTGATAGTGTTTGCACATCACTGCTATTATCTCTTCTTAAGTGTGTAATTTTTTTTTATCTTTTGCGTGTAATTTAATTTTGTATATTCTTTATCATTTTTAGGTCATTGTGTTTTATTAGTAAATCACTATTTGACCTTTGTTTTGTAACATTCTTATTAACAAATATATTGAAATTGGTTAATTAAATCTAATTATCTTATTCTAGAAATCTACCTGCTCCCAAATGCTGTGGAGGAAAAATAATTTCATCACTTGATATTTGCTGTGGTAATGAAATAAAAGGGATAGGCTACCATTATGATCCTACAAAAAAGTGTTGTGGAACAGGCTATTTTATGTCTGAAAATATGTTGTGTTGTGCAAATGGTGCTGGAGATGTTGAGGTTTTTAGTTGTTTGTTTACTATTAACATTTATGCTGCTATTAACATGTTACTATTGCGAAGATATAACTTAGTTCATATCTTTGAATATTGTTAATCATTATTGTATTTATTATATCTATCATTATAAGCTACATATATTATAAAAAATAATTGTAACAAGTTTACTCTGTATTTTTGGAATTTTTCGAAATATTTTTGTTTTTTCTTAATATTACTTTTAATAATTAGGCATACCTATTTAACTCTTCTGCATCCTTGGATCAACATAAATGCTGTGGTATTAATTCTATAAACTCTACTGAGGCATGTTGCAACTCTGTTGCTTATAATAATGGGACTCATATTTGTGCTGACCTCAGCTCTAATGCTGTTACAGGATGTGGGAATGGCACTACTTGTTTGCGTTCTTCACAAAAAACTGCTTTATGTGACTCATGTCATTTTAACATATCTAATTCTTTTTGTTTTGAGACTAAGTTCAACACAATTCAATCCAACTTATGCATGTCAGACTTTAAAGAGGTTCTGAACAACAGTCAAAATGCATCAATATTAACATTTATTGATCACAATTTAATTCCTCATACAAAATATGAGTATTATATCATGGTGTTTAATGATGCTGGAAATGTAAGCAGTGCTACAAATTCATCTACAACTGAAATGGGTCAGCCTGAGAACCTTGAGTCTCCTGTTCCAACTGTTTTATCATATAATAGTATTTTTGTAACATGGTCATTACCTAAAAAACCCAATGGGCAAATCTCTGAATATATTCTTTACAGATCAAAGTGGTCAACTAAAGAAGAGCGTATAGTATATAAGGGTTTAGGTTTGTCATTTCTAGATATGGATGAATTGGATCCAAATACTGGCTATTTGTATATATTAAGTGCTTGCACTGTAAGCTGTAGTAATATATCTGCTTCCTTTCTTGTATATACAGAAGAATCTATACCTACAGGTGTTCAACCTCCATTATTAAAAGTCTTATCTTCTACCTCAATTCAAGTGAATTGGAGCCTTCCAATACATCCTAATGGAAAAATTATCTTCTATAATGTGACTATATTGCTTTTAGGTGAATTTAGATCATTGATTCCAAAAGATTCCCTAGGTGAGATGATGTCTCTTATTGTCAATGGTTTACTTCCATTTACTTCATATACATTTAGAGTTTATGCATGTTCTGTTAAAGGTTGTGGCATTAGTTCTTTAGCAAATATAACTACTTTTCAAGCTGCACCTGATAGTATATTACCACCTCAGGCAGTTGTTGTTAGTGCAAGAAAGGTGGAGCTGTCATGGAGTTCACCAAAAGTACCCAATGGTGTTATCCTGTTCTACATACTAAAAAGAAATTTAACAGTTATTTATAATGGCACTCAGCTAAATTTTACTGATGTTTCAATATCTCCTGCTACAATTTACAGTTATACAGTTGGAGTTTCAACGCTTGGTGGGAATGCCATAAGTAGTAAAACAGATATAATGACCCCAGAAAGTTCACCTGAAGGGATTGCAGTTCCTTTTTTATATGCAATTTCATCTAGTTCAATCAATGTGTCATGGAGTTTGCCAGATTTCACTAATGGAGTCTTAATATCTTTCTCTGTGTACTACCAAGAAACAGACAGCTTTATCTCAAAGAAATCTGCGGGTATGAATCTTTCAATGTTGATAAATGGTTTAAAAACATTCACATTGTATCTAATAAGAGTTGAGGCTTGTACTATTGTTGGATGTGGTTTAAGTGATAAAGCAGCAGTTAGAACACTTGAAGAACCCCCAATTGGCCAACAACCTCCTACTCTTGTTGCAAGAAGTACTAGCATAGTTGAAGTATCCTGGGTCCCACCAGATATTCCTAATGGAATTATTTCCAGTTATCAAGTAGAAAGAAGAAGTAACTTGGTAATAACACCAGATATAATCTACATTGGGTCACGAAATGATTACATTGACACACAACTTATTGCCTACACAGAGTATGAGTACCGTGTGAGGTCAATAAATAGCAAAGGAGAGTCTCTGAGTGAATGGAGAAAAGTTCGAACTTTTGAAGGAATACCTGAAAATGTGCAAGCACCTTTTGTTGAAGTCCTAAATAGCTCATCAATCTATGCCAAATGGAATCCACCAAGTATCTTAAATGGAATACTCGT
The DNA here is from genome assembly GCF_058129835.1 of Hydra viridissima. Classification (NCBI taxonomy): domain Eukaryota; kingdom Metazoa; phylum Cnidaria; class Hydrozoa; order Anthoathecata; family Hydridae; genus Hydra; species Hydra viridissima. Next base: position 2,596,465 of record NW_028324303.1, read on the forward strand.
AGAATATACTTTGCAATTTCGATTATTTAGTCAAACGCAATCGATAAATGTTTTAAAATGCTGTATCAAACCTTCTGTAAGGGAAGTTCAAGTTGACGGTCTTCTTCCTTTTACTAGGTAATTTTGTTAAATATTTTATGTACAAATTATAATCATAGTTATAAAAGACTTCCACCACAGAAAAATCTGATGATTTTTTCATGTTGAGCTCTTCATATCAATTTCATGAAATTGTTTTATAAGTTTATAAGTTTTTAAACTGATTTTTAGTGTTATGTAAATTTAATTACAAAAAACTTTTATTTTAATTTTTTTAACAAATTAAACTTTGATTTTTTCTGTGTTTGTATATATATTTTTTCAGTGTTTTGATGAAACATTAATGCTGTCAAAATATCTTTCGTTAAAAAAGTAATTTGAATAATTTTGGTGTATTTGAAAATTTGTGTGTAGTTAATTGCATTTCAAACACAAAAAATTAAACATGCGTAAGTTACTTTTTTTCTTTTATTAAAAAAAAATTTCTTATATAAAAACTTGAATTTTTAATTTCCATGGAAAGAGAGTTGCAGACAGGAGTGGTGCAATTGTAAAATATGTCTTGTGGCAAAAAGAGTGGAATCTGTTTGATGTAAAAAATGATTTTGCTGCGGACTTAAAAAATGTCAATTGACAATCATTCACATATCTGAGAATGACATGAAGCAGCAAAATGAGGTTTAGCTGATATCAATCAACCCAAAATAACTTTATTGTAATTAAAATGTAAAAAAGTTCCATAACATTATTCTTTGTCTATTACAACAGATTAAGACGATTTTTCTTTTCAGTATTTTTTTTTTTTATACTAGTTTGCATGCCAAATTAGTTTAAAAAAGCATAAATCCCAATGAATCTAATAAAATATTCAAATATTAAATATATAAAAAATTGTGAAAAAATCTTTTTGCAATTTAGGTTTACTATCAGAGAAAACTTATTTTGAAAACTGAGGTGTAAAACCAGTTGTATAAGTTTTCCATCATAAACTTTTATTTCAGAATCAGAATTTATTTTGTGTTCTAATTTTATTAGTACTTTTAGATGTCTTTTCAAATAATTTTGAAATTTAAAGAAATAGGTAAAAAAAAATAAAATAGTTTTTAATAAAAATGTCTTCCATTGTTGCAAATTATGGAATGTGCCATATTTAACTATTTTAAATAATTTTAAAATGATTTTTATGACTTCATTTTTACAGTTATGAATTTCGTGTGGTTGCTTCAACCTCAGTTGGTAGTGGTTATAGCCCATGGACATTTGTTCGCATGCCTGAAGCCCTTCCTAATGAAATACCTGAACTGAAAATAAGAATCTTAAATGATTCAAATAGTTTGGAAGCATCTTGGGAAGAACCACACTCAAGTAATGGAGTTATTACAAGTTATATCCTTTTAGTTGATAGTATAAAAGTCTATGAAGGTATCTTAAGAAGAGCAGTTCTTCGAAAGGTTTTGCCTTTTACTAATTACACATTTCAATTAAAAGTATGTAATTCTGTTGGTTGTGCCCTTGGTTTGAAACAGATATTCCAATCAGGGGATATTGTTATAAAAGTTCTTCCTACACCTAGAATTCTTTTTCTGAATGCTTCTGTTGTTCAATTGAATTGGAAAGTAGATATAAATTCCAATATTAGTTCATATCAAGTGATTCGAGAAGAGTTATCTATGGTAAGAAAAAAACGATCTGCCGGAGAAGTAACCATATGTTCAATGTACAATATATCTACAGATATATTTCAATGTACTGATACTTCTGTTAAGCCTTACAAAAAATATCGTTATCGTGTAATTGGAATAAACGACCAAAGCATAATAGAAAGTAGTTGGGTTGAAGTCCTCACAGCAGAAAGTGTTCCAGAATATGTTTTGAAACCCAATTTAACTGTGTTAGTTGGTTCCAGTATCTATATCCAATGGTCCATTCCTCCAATACCCAATGGGATAATACGCCATTATGAGGTTGTTAGGAATGGTTCATTTATTGTCAGCACATTATTAATGTTCTACATTGACATTAACAATCTAAAATCAAACACGATGTTTGAATATGCAATAAAAGCATGCACCAGTGTTGGTTGCACTTTGTCTGCATCTTCTTATGTCACAACATTGGGTTTTTCCCTAGACACAATGTTACCACCAGTTTTGAGAGTATTAGGTTCAACTGTTATTATGGCTTCATGGACCACTCCACTTAACACTTCTAGTGATATTGTTATGTACCGTTTATTTATAAATAAAGGGTTTACTCCAATTTTTGAAGGCTATGCATTTATGTTTACTTTGGAAAACCTTAAGCCTTTTACAAAGTATTTACTTAATGTAGCAGCTTGTTCATTAACAAATTGTGTTATCAGTGAGACTGCTGATGCCTTAACTAAAGAAGCTCCTCCTGAATCTTTACTTGCTCCTATTCTTTATGTTCTCGGAACAAATTCCTTAGAAGTACGGTGGACTACTCCTGCAAAACCAAATGGTGTTATTCTGTTTTATGTCCTAAAGCGTGACAATATTACTTTGTACAATGGAACTGATACAGCATTTATTGACTATAAGGTTTACCCTGGTTCAACCTACGGGTACAATGTGGCTGCTTATAATTCAGCCGGCAGAGCAGAAAGTGATATTGCTTATGGTAAACCTGCTGATATTGGTTTCATACAAAATATTTCAGTTCCTATTCTGGAAGCCATTGGATCCACAGAGATAAATGTAACATGGGTACCTCCAAATAGTCCTAATAATATTATTACTACATACATACTTTTATATGATGACACTGAGTTAAATGTTGGAATGGTATTTCAATATGTTGTCAAAAATTTGATTCCTTTTACAAAGTATAGTTTTCGAATAAAAGCTTGTTTTAACACAAATTGTGTGACTAGTCAAATAGGAACAGTAAAAACCTTAGAAGCAACTCCAGAGAATCAAAGGGCTCCATACTTTATAAGTGAAGAAATACAAGTTAATAGTATTATTGTGCGCTGGGATTATCCACTCAAACCAAACGGTGTGATAAAATATTGTGAACTGTTTAGAAGGAAAAACAATATAGTTCAGGTGTATAAAGGTCTGTCTACTCTATTCTTAGATGATTCGGCTGAAATTTTACCAAACACTCGGTATGAATATAAAGTATCTTGTAATAATAGTGTTGGTGGAGCCTCCAGTCTTTGGTCAGCAATTACTACAAGCTCTACTCCTGCAGAAGACACAATCTCATTAGTTGTTACTAATAAAACCTCAACTTCTTTTTCTTATGAACTTTTACTAACAAGCCAACTTCCATTACCAATAATAAACTTTGTAATTGAAATTAGTAATTTCAATTTCAAAAGCAACTTTACAACTGAAAATACACGTGGAAATATTTCTGGATTACAACCTTACACAGAGTACATGCTGCGTGTATATGGATGCAATGAAATAGGATGTGTACGCACAAAGTTGATAAAAGTATTACAAACTGAGCCAGCTGCTCCACAAGGCTTTGATTTTTTTCCAGAGGTTCTCTTGAAAAATTCACGTGAAATTGAAATAAAATGGGAGGAGCCTAAGTATCCAAATGGACTTATAATTGAGTAAGTTTTAAATCCACACATTATTATTTAATAAAGAAAGGATTTTATACGTTGCCTATGAAATAAATCATATTTATTAATTTAAATCTTTTGCTTAAATTTCTTTTATTTCGCTATCTTTATATTTCCTTTGTTGATTTTCATAAAATTTGAGCATTTTAATCATTTTTAGATACGATGTGTTGTTACACCATCCCTGCCCACAGCCATCTAAACCTACAAATTGTGTAGCTGAATCATTTTCCTATTCCTCTGGTACTTCACGAGCATACAAGCTCAACAATCTTACTCCTTACACTGATTACGAAATTAAAATAACTGCATTTAACTCTGTTGCTGGCTTGGATTCACAAGTCCTGAAGATCACTACAGACTCGGAAGGTATTAGCTAACGTATTCTATAATATATATGTAAATATAATGAAATAACATATGTATGTTATATTACATCTAAATATATGAAATAGCATGTGTTATATTATATGTAAGTATATGAAATAACATGTTACTTTAAATGTAAACATGAATGTAATAACATATGTTGTAGTACATGTTATTTTCATTTTTTCTAACGCTGTTTGATGAAGTTTTGTTTAAATGAAAATCAAAAAATAAAATTTCCGGAAAGAAAAGTTTTTTTTAGAGGCTGTGGGGTGGGGGAATATTCTCTTGTTATTTCATCATTTAAGTTATGGTCTCCCAAAATCCTTATCTCCGAAAGAGAATGATAAAATCACGTGCTATTTTTATTCGTTTTTTTTTTATCTGTCGTAGTTCCTGTTGTTGTCCAGCAACCACTGGTTGGTGTAGCCGATGACGAGCCAAATACTATCATATTATCATGGGCTGATGTGTTTGATTTGCGAAGTAAACTAGAGGGGTATTTTGTCACAGAGAATAAACTATTAGCTTACAGTGGAACAAGTACAACGAACTTGACGCGACCGAATCGCACTGCTGGCTGTGAGTTTGTTATTTCCGTTAAGGTTATCTCTATCTTTAACTTTTGTTTTGAAAATAAACAAAACTATTATTTCATTGCTCTTTTTTTCCTTATTGATCCTTGTTGGTCGAGTAATCAAAAGAATTTTTTCTCAAATATTTTAGACTACTCGTACATTATTACAGCTGTAACTCTAGTTAATAATACAAAGATTAGCGTTTCAACATCTGAAGTAGTTGTGTTTGTTGGTGACGTCCCCACAACAGCGATTACTAAAACTCCTTCAGGTTCAATATGAAATTTTTTGTGTTAATGTTATCGTTTTACTTTTATCATTTTTGCATGCTCTTTTTATTTATTGCAGCTGGCACCCAAAGCAGCGACAAGGCTTGGTATCAGACTGTGTGGTTTCTAGCTCTGTGTGCATTCGCTTTTGTACTCGTCATGTTTATTTTTATTGTCTGTTGTTGTCGTGGCTATAGAAAGAATCAGTCTGTTTACGTTCGAGAGCGTGAACCATTGCCTTCAAAGTTAAAGTACAAGTCTCGTGCATCTTCGTTAAACGAATTTTTAAGCCCAAAATCTACACCTCACAGACGATTAGGTTCTGTAAGTAAAAAAAATTTCTTGGTTTCACATTTGACGTAGTGCTATCTTGGTTTGTGAAACAGTAGCGCAAATCTTTTCTGGTTACTTTTAGGAGCGCTATAATGATGTATCAATGAGTCACAACTCTACACCAAAGCGAGGTCACTTTAAGGATGGACATTTTTCCGGAAGGAAGATAAATAATAGTTACGTTGAGGATGATCTCATATGGGATGCGAAAGATAGCAGAAGAGATTTGGATTCGGGATTGGTATTTTTTGCAGTTTCAAAAAAATTTAAAAATTATTTAATTATTTAACTTAGGTAATTTGTATTTGATGATCGGCGTAGTTGTCAGTTGTCTAGCATTGTTGTCCTCGTTTTAGTATGACGATTTCAATGCTGCTAACTTTGATGAAGAAGAGTTTGTAAATCATCCTGTTAGAGATCGTACGTTCACTACTAGCCATCAATCCGAAAGATTTGTTCTTCCCGATACTCGCCTCTAAACGCAAGTCTTTGTACGTTAAAGAATAAATATTTATGTTAATGTATTATGAATATTTATATACTTTTTAAAAGTGGACTTTTATTTTTGATCAATTGTATAATCCAAATATTTATAAGTATTTGTATAAAAATCAGGATTTTTAACTAATTTTTGAAAATTGTGATAAAAAGCTAACTGTAACTTAATTGTAAATTTTATAAAAATTTATATAAAAAGTGTTTTTGTATATAATATACTTTTAAATATATATAAAAATATATATATAAATATATATATAAATATCGCGATATTCTAGTGTAAAGAAAGACTGTTTTTATATGTAACAGAATGCCGACGATTACAAAGCTCGGCCGTAACTTGGCAACCGTTACTGATACTGATATTGTTAGCTGTAAACCTCTGCGTCTCTAAATCGTTTTACAAGCATAACGAGACAAAGGAATAAATTGTCCTGGAATAAAGTTATAAACCAGGAAAATAATTTTATCTCGGATTTAAAAATTTTGTTATATTATCGTCGGATATTATCGTCTCGTCTCAAATAAAAAAATAACGAGACGCAGATGCTCAGTCGTAAATATATTACGCAATAAAGCGAAAAGCACATTTACGAAAGAAAACGTAAAAAGGCTGCCGATTATCGACGAGGAAGTAATATTTTCTAAAGACTTACGAAATAGAATTGAAATTTCAAATTAAGCAATTCTAAAAGATTTTTACCAAACTCGTAATGTGGAGGAACTTTTCAAATCTGAGGTTGAGGACAGAAAAGACAAAACCTAAAGATATCTACAAAATTTCTACTATTTCAAGGTATCATCATGCAGAGTTTCATGTATATGTGTTTATGTATAGATTATTTGCATCATTTAGTATTTTTCAGAACATCCTAATTGATGTGAGACCTTATTTGGGGAAAGGTTTGCAAATGGGACAACAAACTTAAAATGTAGCTACACGAAAGTAGCCTTCCATTTTCAATCCTCTTCATTGTACATGTGAACTTCACTAATATTTCCCTTTGATAACTTTTTTTTGTGCATTATTCGTGCTATCTTGGTTCATTTCGGTCCGTTTTGAACTTGGTTAAAAAAAAATTTTTTTTGTACTATATTAGTTAAAAGAGCTAATGATATAGTAAAAAAATTTCTAACTATTATAGTAAAAATATTTTTTGTACTATATTAGTTAGAAAATGTCATTTTTGGGGAGAAAATGTCATTTTTTAAAAGGATAGCCTAATAAGGATTTTGATAGCACCTTTTCTGTGCTATCAAAATCCTTATTAGGCTATCCTTTTAAAATGTCCAAAGTCCTATTTTTGCCATTGTGGTAAAACATAGTTATTACCCCAATCTTGGTAGAAGGACCCTTTATCGGACTTGTTTTTAGTATATTGTAAAGAATGCAGGCAATTTACTGGAAGTTCCAATGTGGTCAAAAACTAATATGGTACTAAACTTGAGCATTTTCTTATTATAACTTTATTACTATATTAATTCAACTCTACATAAAAAGCACGCATGGACATATGTTTGTCCGAAACATTGACATAAGTTTGTCATAATGTATATTTCATTTTGTTTAAAAACCTTAGAGAAAAAGCCTTTTGATAACGGGCATCGGCAATAAATATCTGCACTTTTAATAACTAATATATCACAAAGTTGTACCTTAATAATCAGAAATAATTTCATTTAACTTTTATTACGGAGATCAAACCGTAAAAAAAAGATTATTATAAAAAATCAGCAATAGAAAAAGATAATTACTTTTAAAACTTTCAATATCCGCAAAAATAATTATTTTAAATACTTCCATAATCTATACTTGGGGTATGCGTGTCAAACTCGGGGTACCTACCCCGAGTTCGGCACCCCAAGCCAGGCTCTGAGTAAAAACCAAACTCGGGGTGGAACATATTTGTTTTATTTAAAAAGTGCTTTTTAAAAACGACCATTATATTTACAAGACTTTTATAAATATTCTTTACCTCTACAATTTTGTTGTAAAAGTGACCACGTTTTAAAAATATATAAGTTTGCAAGAAATAAAAATTCACGTTGTTTCCTTTAAAGAAAATCTAAGAATAAAAACAACACAAGAATGTTCTCCTCAGTCCACTTGATGGCTTTTTAAAGAAAATTAACCATGGGGATGAAGTTGCTTTAGACTTTTGTTCTTTACCTAACCTTTTATCTTGTAAATTGTTACTCGAATTATTGTTTTGTAAAATTACATTTTTATTCAAACGTAGCATGCTTTTCCCAAAATTTTCATTACTTTCTTCTGCTACTGAAAGTTTTTTCATACTCTCGGCTTTTCGTGGTGTAAACGGGTGGCCGCCCATCACGGAAGCAAAGTGCTTCTCTTTAGCATTTATAAAAGAGGCTTTTCGTTCGTTTTTTTTAACGTTGACTGCTTCACTAAGTTTTAAAGGAGCTTTAGAAAAACGAACCAAAGTTTCTTTGATCTTTTCCTTGTTCTTATGTTTTTTAATCTCGTTTAATTCAAGAGGGCTATAGCCTGAACAATTTCTAACGTTGCAGTCTGCGCCATGTTTGAGTAATATTTCAACTATGTCAAAATAGCCATGACTCACTGCTTTGTGTAGTGACGTGTTACCTTTTACATCTTGAACGTTGATGTCTGAGCATCTTTTCAAGAGGAGCGATAAGTGGTTTGTTTTTCCATTCTCGCATGCATAAAATATCGCGCTGTTAATATCAATTTTCTTATCAGTGTCAGCATTTAAAATAAGTTCTGCAAATTCAGTGTTGTCTTGGGCAATAGCCAGGTGCAGTGGGCTTTTGCTTTCTTCAACTACTGGTGAAACGTCTGCCCCAAGCTGTAGTAACACTCTTACCATTTCAATATTTTTATTTGATATAGCATGTCGAAGAGGATTTATACTAGCTCCGCAGTTTCTAAATGCATCGATGTTCGGTTTGTGGCTTAACAAATTTCGAATCGCATACGTTTCGTTTTCGTCAATGCATTCTATCAGTGAATGAGAAAGCGATCGTGCTTTTGACTGCCGAATTTTTATTGAATTCATGTTAAGCTTTTTAACATTTATAAAGATATATAGTTGATAAAAAAAACTCGATTTAAACTGATTGTAGCGTAAACATGATTGCAGAAATAGAAGGAATTCGTTGTATTGCCTGCTTCGTGATGTTATTGTTGTTTAAAACATTGCAAAAAAAAAAAAATGTTTTTATTGAATTAATTGAAAAAATTAGTGTAAGTCGTTTAAGTTGCGGCAATTACGAAGTTAATTCTCTATACAATAAAGCATGAGTGATAATTCAAATATTATTATTTCGTCTTTAAAATTCCCAGTTTTTTTTAAAAAAAAGGCAAAACCCACTGGTATTGCTTTTTAAGTATGAATATTGTATTTACAAAATCTAATGATGATAAAAAATAATGATAAAACAACGATCAAAAATAACCTTTTATATGATAGGTAGTTAAAAGTATTTTTTTTTTTAAACTGGTTTAAGATTTTTCTTGTAATTGAATAAAAGACTCTCTGCAGTGAGTACATAAAGCTTCATTGTTTTATAGGATTTATATCAACATAAAAAAGAGTTGATAATGCCTCCAGGCAGCAAAATAACTTTATCCCAAAAGGGCAACTTGTTAGGAAGCGACCACCAACGACTGGGGAAGTTAAGTGGGAGGAGAAGAATTTCGCCATTTATCAACTCTGCCCGATTGAAAAAGTAATTTTAGATATTTATCAAGTATTTTTAAATATTTAAATACTCATTAAATATTTATTGGATAATTGTTAAATATTTATCAAGTATTTTCAAAACATTTATTTGATAGTTCTTAAATGTTTATGATAAATTTTTGTAAAAAGGTTGAAAACTTATACTATTTAAAAACCATTTCATTCCCAGCTCCTGGATGAAAACCATTTTATTCCCAGCTTCTTGATAAAAACGATTTCATTCTTGAGGAAGGGAGTCCCAGCTCCTTGATGAAATATTTACAAAGTCCTGTGAATGTTTACAGGTAAGTTCATGGTTAATGAGTTTGCATTTTTTAAAGTTTCTAAACTAAAAAGGTGATAAACACGTGAGCGAATTATTTTTCTGAAAAAAATCATTTACGAAAAGAATCCCATCAATATGAATGTCCAATATTTTGTTAGAATATATTTTTTTTGTTTTTTGTTAGATATATTAACATATTTAAATAAGATAATAACAGAGGCCTAGTATTTGAAATACGTTTTTAAAAAAATGACTTCAGCCACTCGCATTTAAGATACGCAATCTATTTGTCTTTAACTTGATGTGTTTAAGATCGGAAGTTTTGATTATTTTTAAGTGTAATAAAACTAATTTATAATTAAAATTTATGATTTTTTTATTTTTAAATATCAAAAAAAAAAAATTTATAATAAGATGTTAAAATTACTTATTTTTATTTTCACACATAATCCTCTGACTCCAAAAAAAGTATGGGGGCAAAATTGGTAATTAACATTCTAAAATTGAATTTCCTCCGTTTGAATAAAATTATTTAGTGAATTTTGTAAATTAATAAGAAAAGCAAAAACATTCTTTTGTTTAAATTACAAAAGGATTTGCGTAATAATTGTATTTCAGTAAAATAGGATTAATGCCTATTTTGTTTAGTGCGATTAAACAATCTAGTCAGGTCTAGTCAAGATATTTTATTGATAAAAACCAAATCGGCTCATCATAAACAAATCTTTAGAATTGAGAAGTATACGATTCGGATTGTAAATAGAAAAAAAAGGCCTCTGCAATATACCAGCAAAGATTCTATCAGATGCTTGTAATTTTTTACTTTCAAATTACCTCAAAAAATTAAACGACACCCACAAAAAATGTTCAACTTTTTTTCTTCATGTCAGTAGTTCAATTTGTAAAACTCTTCACTAGAGTGACAACGAAGCTTTTCGTTTCAACATTTTTTTCTTTTTTCACAAATCACAAACATCTACTTCTCATTTCACTGCTTAATCGCTAAATTCTGGTATTGTAAAGAAATATAGAAAATGTAAAGAAGTATGTGTTAACCAATGTGAACTCAAAATTATTTTGTTTATGTTGTGTATTCAAAAATGAACCGAATTCACTTGTAAATACGTGTTTATTTTTTTTTATAACTGATTAAAAAATAAAACAAATCAAGCAATAATCGGTTATCAGGAAAGAAAAATAACTTTTAGGACTTTTTTTTTTTTTTGAGTTTAAAATTCTTTTTAAATTCGTTTGATTGTAGAAATGTTATTGAAAAACTATTCATGAGATAGACTTTTACAATTTTTCTCGAAATGAAGTAAATTTACTTACTATACCCCCCTTCACCCCCGCCCCTTGACACGCTTCACAGAATCATCAAAAATTAGACATTGGTGTTGATGGATCTAAGTGACGGTCTAATTTTAAGTAAATTCTTTGTTAATTAACAATCTTTGCAATGCTATTTTTCTAGAGATTACATAACTTTGTAGTTGAAGTTGGCTTAAGCGGTGAGCAACTTCCACAGAAAACTTTTCTAGTAATGCTATAGAGCCTTCAACTCACATGCATAGCCGCCGAGAGAAATTTGGGGCCATGGGGAAGTTTTCTTAAAGGGCCCTCATTATGATCAATTATATAACCAGGACCAAAAGATGCGTGCTCTGGCCATTGAAAATTAAAAATAAAAGTGAATTAAATCTTTTAAAAGTTACTTTAAAAAATTATTTGTACACACACGGGGCCCCGGGAATCTTCCCCGTCCACCCCCCCTCTCGGCGGCCATGCTCACATGGATCCAAAAGCTTCACCATTTGTAGCTATTGATCGAAATATTCTATCAACCCAAGATTCACTGTAGCAGATCAGATTTTAATCTTTATGGAATGCTGCTAGAGGTTTTGTAATACACACAGACACCTGACGTTTTCTTCGTTAAAGTTAATACAATTTCTTTCTTTATTAAGGAAATTTAAAATAATATTCATTTTTTGTAATGAATGACCGAATTGAAAGTATCGAAATTCCGGTTCAATAAAACCGTGACCGAATCCCAAACCGAAATTTGGGTAAAAAGGAAACCGGCACCGAAAGAAGCCGACACTTGAAAACCAAATTAATGCCAAATTAACATAAAATAACTACTTTACATATCCAGTGTGTCCCATAAGCCACTACAAAAACTAAACCTATGTAATACGCAAAAATATATATTTCTGGTCACAACCAGCTGATCGATTTGAAATGGAGCTAAAACGTTTGTGACTATTGTAAAGATCTCATATTTATTACATAATAATAACATAAAAAAGCGTGTTATTATCTAATAATAAATAAAGGTAAATTCCACACACACACACACACACACACACACACACACACACACACACACACACACACACACACACACACACACACACACACACACACACACACACACACACACACACACACACACACACACACACACACACACACACACACACACACACACACACACACACACACACACACACACACACACACACACACACACACACACACACACACACACACACACACACACACACACACACACACACACACACACACACACACACACACACACACACACACACACACACACACACACACACACACACACACACACACACACACACACACACACACACACACACACACACACACACACACACACACACACACACACACACACACACACACACACACACACACACACACACACACACACACACACACACACACACACACACACACACACACACACACACACACACACACACACACACACACACACACACACACACACACACACACACACACACACACACACACACACACACACACACACACACACACACACACACACACACACACACACACACACACACACACACACACACACACACACACACACACACACACACACACACACACACACACACACACACACACACACACACACACACACACACACACACACACACACACACACACACACACACACACACACACACACACACACACACACACACACACACACACACACAGATATATTGTTGGTAAGCCCGTAATTATTATATCTTATTCCTTTCGGTGTACCATATCTTTTACTCGACATTCTTAAAATCATTGAGTACGGTTTTTTTTATTTTCAAAGCATATTTTTAAATAAGTTATAAATGGTAGTTTAAAAATTTTATTTACAATTAATGTACAAATAAATGAGTCAATCATCAATCCAACCACACTGAACAAAAAAATTACTTAAAGCATTTCGAAGCGCTGCATCCATAAAAGAGGGTGGTTTGCATTTGTATGTGATTTTTGAGCGACGAGTCGCAAATTCCTAGACATAAACATTAAGAAAATAAATACACCCAAAGAAACGATTCCTGTGTGCTTCGAATTTAAGTTTAACGATTGAGAAATGACGAGATTACTTACGCTGAGTAAATAAGTTTTTATTGCGCAATAACGTGAGAATTTCAGCTCTAGTGCAAAGCACAGCTAAATGTAAACATCAAAAGGTGAACTTAATACTTGTTTGTTTAAAATTAATGTTTATAGTTTTTCTTTCAATCAAATGCTTCACAAACGTTAATCAAAATGTTAACAAAACTAGTTGCTACCTGTTTTTCTTTGTCTGAGAGGAGGTGAGCACAAGGATCCATTCTCATTTGTTCTGTGAATTTGCTCATTTGTTCTGTAAATTTGCTATCGTTTCCGTTTAAATCTGTAAAAATCCAAAGAATCGTAAGAACCATTAAACTGACAGGCTTTTTTTTTAAAACCGAAAACTGAATACTTTCATTGAATTAATTTTTAAAATAATATTCATCCGTTGAAACCTAAAGCAACATATTTACCTAATTCCATGCTTCGACTGTCATCTTCAAGCCTAAAGAATAAACAATAAAAAACATTTTGTAAACTGCATGCAACGGTCCTCTTCATAAAAACCGTTTTCCTACAAATATGCTTCTAACTGATGATTGATACCGGTCGTGTAAAATGCCTGCAATATGAAAGGGAATATAGAATTGGAGATTTTTCATGGGCTGCAACTCTATATTTCCTTTCCTCAATTCCTTTCCTATCAATCGATTCTTTATTTTGAGTTATCTATTTCGAAAACGAAACGACTCAATGCATGCTAGTTATCAACTTTAGTAAAACTCGACAATATTGGGTAAATAAGTCAATTTTGAAAAACTTTGATTCGGAGGTGGTATTAAGAGGGTGTGATTAGAGAATTAACAGATGAAAAGTGAAGCTTAAAAAAAAAATTATCACTTTCACGTGTTGATAGTTCAGGGTTTCAATTAGTTTAAGGCCTTATGATACTTTTTAACCAAAGTAAATACTCACTCTTTTTTAGAAGTCTTTGTTGTTCGAGGGGGTGAAATAACGTGCTAAAACAAAAGTAGATGTAAAAAAAAAAAGCTTGCTGGATAATTTATACTTATTAAAACTTGATTAAATTTATATAACTAACTCGCTATAAAAGGTCATCAACAGCTTTAAGAGTTGAAAATTTTTTGCTGAATTTCAATGAAAATTTTTTTTGAAACTTATTTGAAAACTGAAGAATCGTTGTTCTTGTTTTTATGACTCATCAAAAATTACATTTTATGAAGTGCAGTATGAGAGTGTGTTATGAAAAGTCCCAGATCAGCAAAACTGAAGTAGCTCGTTTATTTACTGTGTAGCTCGTTTATTTACTCAAATATTTATCTAAAATTTTCATCTAAAAAATTTATCAAAAATATTTATCTAAAAAATGAAGGAAATGAAAAAAAATAAAAAACCCCAATCTTACACCATAAAAAAATTAAAAAAAAACATCAATAAAATGAAATCAAATGTAAAAACAATACAATAAGATTACCATTCTTTTTTTTATTTCTTTTTTCTTCTCTCGCTGCAGCTTCAGATCTTCGTATTCTTGACAAGCTATAAATTTAAAGAAGTTTTGTATCAGAGACATTAATAATTGTTTACGACGTACACATCAAATAACTGCGGCCATAACATACACATCAAATAACTGCGGCCATAATTTGTAAAAACTTTGTGTATGTTTATGATTGATTGATTGATAATTACCTAGAAGTTTTTTGATGCCGTTTCTTCGATATCGTATCAGGTCTTTTATTTTCAGTTTAATCTCTTTTTCTCCTAAAAAAAAAAAAAAAATATTTTACTTGTAGAAATTTCATACAGTTGCGTTTTACAATTTCTTAAGAGAGAAAAACTTCTTCAGGGAAAAGAACCAAACTAACTTATACGATCGCTAATGAGTTCTTCCCACTGTTGCACAGACAAATATTGAGCAAAAACACGAATTTTATCTTTGAATTCCCTATAATGCATTGTTATAATAACTTTTAGAAAAAAGAGAACAAAATAATTAAACAAACTGATAAACATATTTAGGACTAGTAAGCAAGCTTAGGAGCAAGATAAACAAACTGATAAACATATTTAGGACTAGTAAGCAAGCTTAGGAGCAAGATAAGGAGCAACAACAAGTTAAAGTTTACCTGTCTTCTTTAGAAAGCTTTCTTCGAGAAGCTAAAAAAATAAAGACTAAGTGATTCTCCATTAAATCTTTATTACTAACACTTTAAAAAGTTCAGCCCCCCCCCCCAGCTGCCATCATTGAAATATGTCTGTGCATACATTTCAACAGATGCACTCAACAATACTTCAATAAATGCACCTCGCAATAAGTATTAAGCAGCTTAAAGGTCTTTTCATTAAAATGCTACCATCTTGACACATAATTCAACGTAAGTGTATTACCTATGAGTTTATGCTTTGTTGTGATTAACCCATATTGTTTAGCTATTCTAAAACCAAATATGGATATAATAAAACCAAATATGGATATAATAAAACCAAATATGGATATAATAAAATGTAAAGTTAATCACTTTTGAAACCTGGAAATATCACTAGGCAACAAAATCTTATTACAAAAAGAAAAATATTTTAACTAAAATTGATATAAATGTAATAAATACAATGTAATAAATACAACACATAAAAGAAAAAGAAAGCGAAACTCATCACACTTTTTCAGTCTTGCTCTTTCTTTTAGAGATCTCCAGTACATATCTACCATTGAAAGCTTTAATGCTAAACATGTTAAACAAATTATATATACATTACATACACACATATGCATGTATTTATACATTACATACACACTTATATTTATGATTAAAACCAGATACAAGGCAAGGAATTAGAAAAATGGTGGTGGGACTACTATTGATTGCGTAAACTAATTATGTCCCCAACCCACAAGAAGCGCCATGATTTGACTATAATTTTTCTGAGTTAAAAAATTAGTAAAAGTTTCAGAATAATTTTTTTCATGACCTATGATATATTTACAATTTCATTTATATATTATTTTCAGTTTCATTTATTTACATGATATATTTACAGTTTCATTTATATGATTGTGCTGTTTATCAAGACACAAAAACACATCAAAATTTTTAAACTAATCACAAGTTTAACTTTTTTTTTTTTAATTTTTGTATAACAATTTTAAAACTTCTTTGCTATTTTACTTGCTTGATGCAAAGAAATATTGTCATCAGTTTCTTTCTATTGGAGTAGATAACTCACCAGTCTCCAGTTCATCATCATCACGGCTACAAACAAGATTTTTCACTAAATTCTCTGTGTCGTTGTCATACTCCTACCAAGAAATCAAACACACTTGTAGATATTTCAGATATGAAAAAAATAACTACAAACATAAACTTAAATATTCAGTAAAATACTTTACATACAATTTGATTTATTAAAAAATACCCAAAAGTTTTAAGTAAAACTTAAAAGTTTACATAATGCAATATAAGTCAAACATGAGTTTACATTTACATGCATTCCAGTCAAAAAGTTTTAAAATATTTTCCCATTTTCCCAAATATTGTTGAAAGTTAAGCAGTCTTATGTTTCAGATAATTCTGAAAGCAAAACGCAGAACAAAATAATTTTTAAGATAAAAAGAAAAAGGTCTTTATCAAAATAGAACCTATAGTTTTTCATTTAACAAACCAGTCACTGTTTGCTGATATGGCAGTTAAACACATTCTTTCAAAATTCTAAGACCTTTTAATACAACTAGTAAGCTTGAAGTTGATCTACAGCATAAAAGTTTAATCAAGATGTCAATTTCAATCAATCTTTTCTACTTTTCATTTGAATTTTAAAAAATTTAGAAAATGAATTTAATTTTTTTTTTTTTTTAAAAAAAAAATCAATTAATCTTTACAATAGTTAAAAAGATCTTTACAATAGTTAAAAAAAGTAACTACAAAAAAATAATTATTTACAAAACTAAAAATGAGTTGCATAAAATTTTAATCAAATTAAGGTTTAGAACAGAAAAAGTGAAAAAGGAAAAAAATACAAATTTAATATTTAAAGTGTCCTCTTTGATAGCAAAGAAAAGCCATCTCTAGATTTATTTGATTAATTTCATGAACTTTTATCAATACTTGTTTAAATGTTGCTTTAAATGCTCAGTTGATTGAAATTAAGCAATTTTTTTAATTTTTTTACCAATTGAACGTCAATCCTTACCAGATCTGGTAAGAACATCAATCTTTACCAGACCTGGTAAAAACATCAATGAATGGGGTTGAAGCCTGGTGATCTAGGGTAACAAATTGATCTTCTTTTGATTGAACTATGCGTGTGTGTTGTACTATGTGCTGGAGCCTGGTCTTGCTGAAAGATGTATTGCTTGCTTCTACCTTATTCATAGAATCAAATGTGATTCTAGTGTGTTTTTATGCTATATTTTTCAGTCACTGAGCTTTGATGGTCTTCCAGAATATGGCATGTCAATACCTTCTGTCAGCTTCCAGGTTTTCACCATTTTTCACACAAAATTTAGAAACACATACAAGATCACTTATTTTAAAATTGATTCTTTGACCACTCAAATAATTTGCCATTTGATGCTCTCTGACACTTTTTGATATTGCAAGTTAATACTTGAGAATTTTTTTAGCAATTAAAATGCTGTTTTGTAATGTTAATTTTTTTAGTTAAGCATCACAGCTACAATTAAATTTTTATGTCATCAGTAAAATGGATCATCAACTTTCATTTAGTTATATGGAAGTTGAAGAGTATGTAAACATTTTTGTGTGGATATTTTATCGATACAAACACAAATAACAAAATAACAAATAACAAATAAAGAAAAAAAAACAACCTAAAATCTATTTTTTGTTAAATTTTAATGAGAAACTAAAAATTTGTTATGAAAAACTCTTGATTAAACTTTGGTGCATATTGTTTTCTTTTCAGTTGTGGCTCTTATGTCAGACTTTCCTCCAACTTCCAAATTACGCATGAAGAGGAAGGAAACTATCTTAATTTTCTTCACAATTTTTCAGTAAGCCATAGGTAACATGTGTAAATAAAACAGGTAGCATGTATATATAAAAAAAATTGTTCTTTTTGGCTTTAAATCAACTTTCAAAACCTAATTTACTTTCATTTCTGCAAAACAGCTTTAAATCATTACTTGTTCCTTTAAAAAATGGTCATCTTTTAGGTCATTACTATTAGGTCATTACTTTTTAGGTCATTACTTATTCCCTGAAAAAAACTTTTTGTTAGGGTTTTCTTTTCTTTTTTTTTTTTTTTGTATCTCTGGTAATTTTCTATTTATTTAAAAGATATGAGAAAAAAACGGGTTCTGAAACTTTTGACCACTACTTTAATAAACTCATTAAAAGTTGATTTTTAACGGAATTTGTTAAATCGACTTATTACCCTTTCAAAATCGTCTCTGAGAGGTTTGTAACCAAGTTCTAGCTGTTCAGCAGGGGGAAGATCAATAATTTCTCCACTATCTTGTAAAGAAGGGAAACATTCACCTATCAGAAAAATTGTACAAAAGATGCTGGTTTATGTTTTGTTTTAATGTAAATAGGAACAACAAACAGTTATTTAAAAATATCAACATTTTTGAAGTCAGAAGCTTTATATAAACACAATTTTCAGCAGTGATTTTTATTATAATCAGTATACAGGATGACAAAAATTTACTGTATTCTGTAACAAAACTATTTTAGTACAGCCTATAAATTGTTTTAGTGAATTCATTACACTTTTTTGCATTAGTGTATGTTTTTTTGCTGATATTTTTTAGTTATGTTGTGTTTTTAGAATTTAAAGCAAGTGATTGTACAGGAAGAGCAAGATAACACAATCTTAACACTTCCGGGAACTGGAAGATCATCAAAAAGTGAATCCAGCAAAACTTGATGGTGTCCAGGAGAAAAATTGTTCCTGAGACTGGTATCCATTGTGAATTAGTTTGTCTAATTGCTAAAAAGGAACTTAATCTCAAGCCATATAAGCTTCAAAGAGTTCAGTCAACAGATAAGATTACAGATAACAAGCTTTTGTGGCCTCAAAAATGCCACCAACTCTTTTTTTGGGTCACAAGTCAGTTTGTCCCTGCACCAGGAGTGGAACTGATTGTTGTCAGAAGACAAGTGACACATCACCAAAATTTTTAAGAAAAGTTTAGGGCTTGTTAAAAAAGCCATTTTGAAGCCGCTTAAATGTGTTGTTACCAAAGGTTCTCATTATCATTATTCAGAGTTGATATGTTAAATTTCTTTTATCTAACAAAAATACATTAGAAAATGTTTTGGACAGTTATTTATGTCATCCTGTAAAAATAAATATATGTAAAAGCAAACTTAATATCTGCTTTTAGATTAAAAAAGTAATAAAAATATATACAAATATTTATTAAAAAAATAATGAAAGATGTAAGAATATGATGACTTTATTCATCAAAATACCAGTATTTAAAGAAAATCATGTAATGCTCATTTACCATCTGCTCCAATATGATCACGAATTTTAGATAAACTACTTGTTAGAGTCGCTGAAAAATACAAGAAAGTAATTCAAGTTGTTTGCGATTCAAAACTATTTTAAAGTATAACCAACAAAACAACAAACCAGTTCCAATATTCTTCCACAAATAAATATCTTCAAAGTGTTCTTGTACTTCTGAAAAAGTTATAATGGAAAACAAATTTTAAAAATCAACCTGAAATTCAATTTTAAAAAATTGTTTTAAGTTATTTAATATTAAACATTCCTATGTCACAAGAAGTTTAGAAAATTTAAAAAGAAAAATTCACCTTGAAACGATTTTGTCCCAACATGATCTGCAATATCATCCCTACGCAAGCAATAATAAAAATGAGAAAAAGCTTACAAATAAATGATAATTCAAATATAGAATAATTCATATATATAACAATTCATAGGTATAACTATTTATATATATGTATAAATATTTTTATTGCTTTAAATAAAATGCCTTATTTAATACCTGCAATTAGCTATTATTTAATATCTGCAGTTAGCTGCAATTTAATACCTGTAATTAGCTGTAACTTAATATCTGCTTTTAGCTGCAATTTAATACCTGTAATTAACTGAAACTACCTGCATTTATGCAAAAAAAAATTGTAAATAAAAATTTGCCCTTATGTTTATTAAATAAAACTCCAACATTCAAACTTAACAAACCAGTTTCCGAGCCCGTGTTGCTCAATGCCATCTAAAAGCAGCATTTCTTCATCAGCTGTCCAATTTGGGACAAACAGATTGAAAGTCCCATTATCCTAAAAATTAAAAGCAGTATTTGTATAAAAATATAGATGAAATAACAAAGGAGAAATTAAAAAAAAAAAAATCTCTCAGGAGTTGAAGAAAGTTTCAGGTTTTTTTAATCATTTTTTTATTTTTTATTTTATTTTTATTTATTTTTTTATTTCAAATTGTTTCATAATGACTACTAACGCATGTAAAAAGTATTTTTTATAACATTTAGTGCCATTTCATAGTGGTAAAAATACAACTTTGTGCATTGAGAATCTTAAATTTTGTATTAACAAAATAATGAAATTAAGACAAACAGCCATTTTATAAAAAAAGATAACTTTCCAGCATGACCAAGCTTGGCCACATGTCAAAGAATGCTCTACACCAATATTCACCATCTCCCACTATACAACATTTTAGTAAAAAAACAAAAAAAGTTATTCTTAAATTTAAACTTCTTTTAATTTTTTTAGGACAAAAACAACAAAAATGGTAAAAGTTAGTAAAATGTGTGTTGAAGAGCAATCCACTTTTTAAACATAAAAAAAATTGAATGTAATCACAACTTCTTTTATATGTAGAAATTTATTTATTTTGTATGTAGAAATTTAGACAATTTGTATTAATTTTGCAATACTACTATACAGGGTAGAAAATATATAAACAATAAAAAGTACATAGCTGTCCTTATTGGTCCTTCTTAATAACTTGTAAGACATTCCGGTGTGTTTTTCACTTTCGTCTGTAGCTAGGAAATCAGTGCTGAGTTTGACACCTCAGCTCAGCACTGGCGTTTCTAACATTTCATGATTGGACATTTGATTTTTCTTTAAAATTCTTTATTTTTTTTTAACAATTTTACATAAATTTCCATTAAACAATCATCTGAATTTGCTAACTCATTATTACAGTGGTCTCCAACCATTTAGAACCTCGGGCCAAAAGCTTTGACTAAAAGAAGCAGATGAGCAAAACATTTCTAAACAACTTTTGGGATAAACATATACAATAATATAAGCAAATTTTTAAATGTTTGAAACTTCCAAATATTTTAAAAACAACTTTATATTATTGTATATGTTTATCCCAAAAGACTGGACCAAAAAAAAACAATTTTCAAAGGATCTTGTAAAAAAAAAAAGGAAATCAATTTTTCATTTGCTTTTTTCTGACCTGGTTTACAGTGTAATGATAGTTAAAAATAAAAGCCTCTGCACAAAATTCTCTAGTAAAAAAAAAAAAAAAGGGGGGGGGGGTTGATGTGGAATTTTTTCATTTTTGTTTTGCTTGAAGGTGGTTGGTCAGAATTGATATTAGAATAAAAATTAGTTAATAACTTTTAACTTATGGTGGTTTTCTAAACATTTGGATAAGATATTCAACACTTAGAGCATTTGGATACAAATTCAGAGTAAATATTGTAATTTTAAACTACAAAGCACACTTATCAAGCCATTACTCCTTTAAGAAAATGTCCTAAAAAAAATGATAGCCAAATACTTACAAAAAAATATATACTTTACTATTAGAAATGACACTTAAAATGAGAAGAAAAAAAAACAAAGTTTAAACTGCAAAATAATAATTAAAATGGAGTCAAGCTTACAACAGTGGTAAAAAAAAAAAAATTTTTTTAACAACATATTTTTACATAGAAAAATATACATAAACATATTAAAATTTATTAGGCTTTGGTGAGCCAAAATTTAAAAAAATGCAGACCAAATTTGGCCTGCAAGCTAGCAGGTTAAGGACCAATTCATTACTATTATTTTTGTCTTTAACAACCTTTGAATGGTCTTAAGTTCAAAGCCAGCAGGAAAAAAAACAACCCAGTATCTTACCAATTTCTTATACTCAAATTCGACTTCTTTGAGTGAGAACAAAAAAAAAAGCCTGGAAACTTTTTTAAACTCCAGTTCAATACAAAGATTTAAATTGTTTAAAAAGTGACAACTCACTATAAAGCAGTAATCGTGATATTTTTTATGACTACCCATTTCTACCCCGGACGCAAAACACTGCAAAACAAAAAGAATAATTTCAAAAACAGATTATTGTTCCAATTAGGTAGTAGAGTGACCTAAAAAAATGTATCAGTTACAATTAGGTAGTAGAGTGATCTAAGAAAATGTATCAGTTACAATCAGTTCTAGGGCATCATTAGTAAAACAAGTTGCAGGTAATATGGGCTGCCATAATAGGTAAAAGTTATAAAAATATACATGAAATAAAAATAAGAACAAAATAGTTATATAGTAAAATTAGTAATCTATAATGGTTAAACAAATATATATTTGATAATGACAGTAAAAATTTTGTAGTAAAGAAGTAAAACTGACATGAACACATGCATCGAATTCTGAGCATTCAGCACATGAAACACGAAGTCCTGAGCAATCACCAAAACAATAGTTGCAATGATATTTTGTACCTAAAAACACAATATTTTATTTTGTAAACATAATTGATTGGAAAAAGCATAAAGAAATGTTTTTAATTTGAATACTTGTAGAAAAAAAAAAAAGAGGATAATAAGTGATAATAAGTGTTAATTTACCATCTTGAATTGGTAATGGCTGTGTTTGATTGGCTGAAGACATTTTTGTTAATATTTTGTTACTAATCTAAAAGTAACAGTAAAAAAAGCTTTAAAAAAAGTGTTACCATTAGTTACCATTAGTATAACATAAACCAAAGTAGCAATAAAAGAACAATAAATTAACATATATATATACATATAATATATTAGAAATAATAATTATGACAATAGTTCATTACAAATTATGTATTAGTATCATACAAATTAACAATTTAACTAAAAGACTGTGATTAATATAAAGGTAAAAAAACCAAATATTACTAAATATTATCATAAAAAAATATATTATTGAAAATTATATATATAATTATAAGGTAAAAAAAACAAATATTATTAAAAAGATAAAGATAAATTTAAATAAAATAATTATACATGAAAAATTACAAGTATAGTTAACAACAAATATAGTTATGGTAAAAATATATTTTGTCTTGTTTTTATTGCACATACAAAAACTTAAAGCATCTAAAAAAATATTTTCGTTTTCATTCAAAATGTGAACGCTCAGATGGTCCTAGTGTCTTGTGACACCATTAAAGGAAAAACTTTTATATGGGTTGCATTTATATAGTAGTATTTTATAGCACTAAATCTATCAAAGGTCTCTTCAAAGGCCTCAAAGGTCCCTTCTTCTAACCTTCTTTGTTTGCACAGGTAATAAAAAAACTTTTTATTCTTTTATCAGAGAAATAAACTTTCCTGCAGTGTTTATCCAATCACGGCCTCTTTGTTTTTACAGCATCAACATATTTGCTTTGTAATAGAATGAAGATCTTTCCTAACTTTGCAGTAAATTAAATTGGTTGTTACAAGTAACTTTTTCTTTTTTGAAAAAAAGCATAACCTAGCCATAAAAATGATTGCACAACCATTGTGTTTAGTAATTCAACAAATAAAAAATTAGAATTCACATGTCAAGCAGATAATTGTCAATACTTTTGAATAAGAAATAAAGATGCCAACAATGAACATCAATACTTAAGGGAATAAATGAGAAAGAAAAAAAAAAATCTTCAACACAGTTTTACCAACAATTAAACTTTCTACAAATAGTAATGTTTATCATGTTCATTAAAAATTTAAGCTTCTTCCAATGTTAATTCATTTGGAAACCAATGTCTCCTTTGTTATGCAACATGAACATGTCAGACATGGTAAATTCCAGAGGGTTTTAAAATCTTCAGACTAATTTTTGGGTGCTGAAAGTAGAAGTATATAAAAATTAGTTGATAAAAAAAAATTAAGATTTCCAAAAGATCATCAAAAGAAGATTAGTAAACTACCTCCAAATGCATCTGGCATTCTTTCAATGGTAAATCTAAAGGGTACAAAATTATTTGTAAAAATAAAATTATTTTTAAAATCAAAAAGTTAATGATGGTGATCATCAAAACATACTTATGCTGTGAAATATACATAATTGGAACTCCTGGAACTTTTCGTATTCTGCGTTTGAGATCACGATCACATGTTGCCACAATATAACATTTATGCTATATAAAAAATACATATATAATACATAACACATAATAAATACACATATAATACATAAAAAATACATATATAATACATAACATGCATTGTAATATGCACACAAAAAATTTTCATTTATTATTAACAGTTTTGAAAAAATCTCTTAAATTAAAGAAATGCCAATAAATTTATTTAACTTTAAAATAAATTTATTGCCTAATAAATTTTATTCATTTTAAAATGCATTTATTTACCTGCATAATTCTATTTATTATACAATCATCTGCATAGGTTCCAGTATGCATACAAGGCAATCTTTCAAAACGTTCATCTTTGGCAACCCTGATTAGTTAATATTTTAAAAACTGCATACAATTAAATACAATAGAAAAAAGTTAAATACAATAGAAAAGAGAAAAACAATTTCAAGTAGAGCTTTATACTAAAACTTTTTGTTTATAACCTCAAAGCAACCCTGTAATGTGAACCAAGCTTCTCTAACTCTCCCATTACACAGTCTGTAATGTATGGAATACCTAAATAAAAAATGAAATTTGAAAAAATAAAGTATAATATACTAAATAGCTATGATATATAAAAAACATCCAAACAATAGAAATCAAAAAATTTTTCACTGATTTTTTTATTTAGTCATTAATTTTAATGTTTATTTAGTCATTAATTTTAATGTTTATTTAGTCATTAATTTTAATGTTTATTTAGTCATTAATTTTAATGTTTATTTAGTCATTAATTTTAATGTTTATTTAGTCATTAATTTTAATGTTTATTTAGTCATTAATTTTAATGTTTATTTAGTCATTAATTTTAATGTTTATTTAGTCATTAATTTTAATGTTTATTGTACTTGTGTCATGAACTAATTGTCAAAATAAGAACCATCATATTATGTAAAAAATCAAAGATTAACTTACATTTTGCATATAGACAATCTATCATAGACTGGAATATGTCAAGTTTATTTTGAATAGAAAAATTTATAAAGTTTGTGTCTATAAGGACTCGATATGGTGGACCAAGTTGTGTGTTGTACTGGAAAAAAAGTGCAGATGATGCCTGAGCACTAAAATAAAATAAAAGATAAATATCAACACTAGTGATGATTAAAAAAAAAGAAAATCTTAGTAAATCAAGACTGTTTTTAATAAATGGAGACAATTTTATTGATTTTGTAAATTAATGGCTACATACAATTATCATATTATGTATTCAAGGTGTTATATCAGGCATTACCTGATATAACAGCTAAAAATCAGTCAATTTTGTATTACTATAAAAGTATAAGCATAAATATGCAAATCAAATTTGCAGTATAACAAGTAACCATAGAAATTACAGTTCATATGGAATTGAATTGGAACAAAACAAAATTAATAGCAAGACATTGATAGAGAAATGCTTACTGCAGTATAGAAACTGTTTATTAACACAAACTCGCATGTGTCCAATCAATTTTTCACTTATATTCAACATGTCTAGCAAATTAGAATTAATTATTCTAGCAGCTGAAATATATCTAAATTTAACTAACACATTAACACATATAGTTGTAAGAGACTAACATATGTCGAACTTGATTTTCTTCTTCCTTTTTCTTTTCTAGATCTTTTTTCTTTTGATTTGCTTTGCTGTATAAATTTAAATAAAAGCATTAGAAAATCAATAAATAAAAATATTTAAAAAATATATCTTTTAAATCCCACTGAAAGTATAAACAATTTTCTTTTTAACAAAAAAAAAGTACAAACAGTTTTAAATCATTAAATTTTAAAGCAATAAGTGTTTAAAGAAATCCTTATTTCTCTAATATATGAACACAAAGGTAAACCTTACATTCGTGTATCTTTTGGACTAATGATTCGTTTAACAGCAGCAAATTTCCTTGCTTTTTTTGCTTTGCCCTTCAAGAATTTAACAATTAAGTAGAAAAAATTTCACTTAGTGTCTTCTAGGTGAGGGGAGGGGGGGGGAGAGGAAGAGAGGGAGAGAGAAAGAAAGGGGAGCAGGGAGAAAGAGGAAAGAGAAATGACTTGTTCTCCTAAAACTTGAAACATGAAAAACTAAATAATTAGCTTACCATTATAAATTAGTTATTTTTTGCTAGAAATTTAAAAAAATAAAAAATTTAATTACAGCTCTCTAGAACAGAGTAACAAATCTTTAAAACAATATTGACAATTTTAAATAATTTAAAATAAAATTGCTGGCTCAATTTTACATTAAAGTTAAATACAAAAGGTCAAACTTGTATTCAAAAAATAATGTGCAAATCCTTAGATAAACAACAAATAATTAACGAATAGTAAATAGATAAATATAAGTAAATGAAAACATATTCAATCACAACTGCTGCAAGATTAAGTTAGTCATTTAGGTATTTTGCATTGGACAAATACATACTTCTATTTTTAATATAAAAAATAAAAACCCTTTTACAATAGATTAAAAAAAAATCTGTGATAACAAGATAAATGCAAGCATAAAAAAAAAAAATTCAAAATCCTGTTGAATTTCTTTAAAAAACCTGGTTCACATTCCCTTAAATTTGTTGGAAATTGCTGTCAAAGTTCATAAAAGATCATATTTGGTTAACAATTTTTAAGAATTTTTTTTAGTTTTATATAATTTATTTAATTCATTATATTTCCCATAAGTTTATTTCAATTCCAATAAGTTAAACAAATCTAAAATCTAGAATCTAGAGATGTCTCTCCCAAAAAAAAAAGTCCTTGCCCAATCAAATGGAACCTGCATTCGATTCCTCCAGCTCCCTAATCGAGTGAGATAAACAGATCGCCATATTAACCAACTCTTGAATCCAGTCAACTTCCCAGCTTTTGTTGGAAGATCTGCAACAGCTTTATACCCACCAATGTATGCAAGCATGCCGGCATTTGACCATATAAAAGGTTTAATGTCTGTTTGAGGATTTCTTTCAATTAATGATAAGTATTGTGCAACATATCGCCCTAAAAATTGAAACTCCTCTATTAATTTCCAAAATCCAGCTACACTTATAAATAATTTAAAATACACTTTCAAGTCACCTTGTCTTTCAGCCACTTGGGCAGTACTTGGAAGAGGAGCACTATCTATATATGAGCAATCTCCAATAGCAAAAATACTGTCATAACCAACTACACGAAGATGATCATCAACTTTTAGTTGTTTGGATTTACCCTTTGGTAAATTTAAATCTTCTAAATAAAAATAAAAATTGTTATAAGACATTATACTAATATCACAGACTACACAATAATAGGTTAACTATACTAATTTAAGTCTTTTTAACAATTTAACATAGTACTTTTAGTCCCAACCAATCAATTCCATGCATTTTAAATTTAATTATTCTTTGTTGCCAAGCAGCAATTTTTGTTAGAATGTTTAAGATTTTGGTCTCAGTATAACATTTAAAGTTGTCATCATATGCATGCAACAAATTTGATTCTAGGCACCTTAAACACTACAGAACCTTAACTTTTAGTACCTCAAAACCTTTAAATAAACATGAAGCAATTTGAAATTGGGTTGAAATTTGAGTTGTAATTAGGACAATTCTTTTGTTTTTAGTAATTTGAATTTGAAACTATAAAGTTAGTTCCAGATCAAATATTGGTCAATTCATTAAGAAGCTGCTGTTTCTAGAAATCATAATATAAAAATAATGAAGCAGCAGCAAAGAGATGAAAAAGTAGAAGATATTCTGTATAATGTAATCGAGTCTTTGTTAAGATCCTAACTAAAGTAGACAAAAAACAAGATAAATTAGTTTTTATTGTTAAAGGAAAAAGTTTATTCAATATTCTCCTGTCAAGGAGAATAATTTTAAAAAAATAAAAATAAAAATGGATAATTTCAATTAAACATGTCAGAACTTACTGATATTTTGATCAAAGATAATTAACAAAAAAAAAAAAATGTCAAAAGAGAAAACTAAAACATGCTAAAAACCCAAAAGGAGGCATTGAAACTGGCGACAGACAAATTTATATTAATTTATGTTATGAAAGTTATGTTAGCTTTTAAAATGTTACATGTTAAACACCTAACATAACTTTCTATTAAATCAAAGTTGTATTTAACCTCATGTGTTTTGATGTTTATCTTTAGGAATACTGTCTCTGGAATATATCTTTAAGTAACACAAAACCTGATGTTTTTTTTTTAAACCTCTTTTTTATAAGGGGTACATCTGTAATTTTCTATAACAAATATAATGCACTATATCAGCAATATCTCTCTTAAGAATTTTTCTTTCAAAAACCAACATTTTACTCGCAATAATTGAAAGTAATTAAATGTTTTTATTCAATAACAAAAACAATAATATCTAACAATAATAATATCAACAGCATTATGAACTAAAAAAAAAACAGTCTAAAAAAAACTTAAACTAAAATTAGAATGTCAATGGTAAAAGTTTCTTGGTAGCCTCTTACTATTTTAGAATATCAATTAAAATCTTTCTAGAAAAAAAAATTTATTACAACCTATAAACTTTCTTGGACCAAGTCCTGTTGACCATACAACAAGTTTACTTGAGAGGATTTGACCTGATTTCAATTTCACAAAGTTTTCTCCAACTTCTACAACAAAATCTTTAATCAAATGAAAGTTTTTTCTTTGCAAGATTTTCTTTTCTGCAAACTTACGTAACCGTTGATCAAATGAAGGCAAAATTGAATCCCCTTCAACTAAAAGTAAAACAAATGCTTTCACTTGTATTGTAAAAAATATGATTATTTCTTCAGAATAGAAAATACTTTTTTTTTGGGAAATCAGTCTAACAACCATGGTTATAATTTAAAAATTACTTATATAAATATAAAAAAAACTGTATAATAATCATGTTAAATAGAAATATTCAGAATACTATTAGATTTCATTTAACTTTTCTGTAATAAAAATATTACATATATTACCTAATGTTACATGAACATCATTTCTCTCATCAGGAAAAAGTCTAGCAACATCATGTGTTATGAAATCATGTAACTCTGCTCCAAACTCTACTCCAGTTGGACCACCACCAACAATAACAAAATGTAACAGTGATTTTTTTTCTTCTGGGCTCACATATGGATATAAACTTTGCTCAAAGTTGGAAATAATTTGATTGCGTATTCTCCGCGCATCAGCAATTTCTTTTAAAAAGTATGCATGCTCCTTAACACCAGGTATTCCAAAAGTATTACTAACAGCTCCCACCCCAATCACAATTTTATCATATGATAAAGAATACTCTTTATTAGATGAAACTCCTTTGCAAACAACAGATTTCTCATCAGGTTTTAGGTGTATTGCTTCAGCTAACTGGAAATGATGGTCATCACGAAACTTTGTATTTCGAATCGGTTCAATTATGCTACGAAACTCTAAAGTTCCAACAGTTGTGCTATTTAATAGCGGGGTAAAGAGAAAATGATTCCGTGGACTAACAACAATGACGTCATAAAGTTTTTTATTAATATTTTTCAGCAAACTGTAACAGCCCCATCCAGTTCCTAATAATATAAGGTTTTTGCGATACAGAACAGCAGAAGAGGAGAAGTGTGCTTTTGATCTTATGTTATTGGTGGATATGGATAAAAGCAGCCTCATAATAATGTACAAATTGTTATTGCCTTGATATATCTTATTTTAACATTTTATTTGGTACTTTTTAAGCAAGAAATAAAATACTGATTCAAAATTAAAGCTATAAATTTGATAAAAAGAAATAAATAAACCTTGGGAATTTAATTTACAGATTGGTTTATTTTTAGAGATTATTTTTTAAAACTTCATAAAAACATGCTTACCTAACTAAACTAATTCAGTTACTTTTATAATAAATTAACTAAAATATTATTCTAAAATTACAGAAAGTTAACAACTGATACATTTAAAAAATCTTAAATTTAAAAAAAAAAAAATTTCTTTTAACTATAAAACTATAAAAAAAATCTGTCAATAAAAAAGAAAAGTTTGAAGCCATAAATGATCTTTTAAAAAAAGATCACCGAAAGATCTACAAAAAAAATCACCAAAAGATCTACAGAAGAAAAAAAAAAAAATTTTGTCGAAGTAAAAATGGATTACAGAAAATTGACAAAAATTATTATGATGCATCTGTAACTACGTCAGAAAACATAGTATGAAGACACTTTTACTTAAGGTACACAAGATAACTAAATAATACATGAATAAACTAAACGAGAACACTAAACAAATTTATGAAAAAATGTATTAATGATAAGACAAATAACCTCTTCACACAATCAGTAAAAAAAGGAACAACTTTTTTTAATCTGAACAAAATACAATATGTAATATCATACACAATTATTTATTCTTCATGCTTTAAATGTGATTTTAATATTACTTTTTCATCAACTGCCAATAAAACTTTCTTTAAAAACAAGAGCTTAAAGTTAATTACTTTTAATAATAAACAACAAAAAATAGTAAAAAATTATAAGGGAAAATGTAGAGAAAATTTACTTATTAGCTTGATTATTGTCTTGTTGTTAATCTCTTATTAAAGAGCAACATAGCAACAAAGCTCTAATACTTCTTTGAAGATACTTTCTTTAAAAACAAGGGCTTAAAGTTAATTACTTTTGATAATAAACAACATTTTTTTACTGTTTACTTTATGTTCTATTTGTAGTGGTATAAGGGTTATATACTTTATGTTCTATTTGTAGTGGTGTATATTTTAAGGTAGAGAAAAAAATTTTCAGCCAACATTTTAACTTAAGATTATTATCTAAAAATTAAGGTTTAAATGCAAAACATAATTGGAAAACATAAAAAAGGCATTTTGCATTACAAGGTTATAACTAATAAAATAAGTATTTGCTTGGGGAATCAAAAAAAAAGAAGATCAAATAAAAATATTGAAATTTCTTTTCAGGAAAGAATAAACTTAAGTTAATAACATTGTGTATCCATGCTTCATGCTTCTGCATTGTGTATCCATGCTTCTGCATTATGTATCCATGCACCTGCAGTTTCAGGATGAATTTAGTTGTTTCATTTTCTTAAAATATGATTTGTCATAAAACACCTGCTGCATGACGAAAACAGTAGCCAATATTAATCTTTCATCAGTTGGTCTTCGACTGGATACAACTCCATGCTTAAAAAGAAAATACAAATAAGGAATATAAGATAAAAAATTGTATCTTCCCATTTAAGTTACGTTATTTAATTTACATTAAGTTATTTAATTCACATTCACAATTATGGATAAATCTTATGCAACAGCAATTTTGCACTTAAGTAGGAAAAAAAATTTGATGTTCATGAAAAATTTTTTTTTGTCTCTTTAAAAGAGTTTTTCTAAAATATTTTAACTGTAGTCAGAACAGAAATCAACACAGGTGAATATGTGGATTACTGTTTTGATGAAAACAAGATTCTTATTTAAGTTAATAACAAGATTAAAAAAAGAATGTTAACATGATTTTACATAAACCTCTATTTTTAACCTTTTTTACCTTACTATTATAGTTATCTTTAATTTTTATTCTTATTTTTTATCATTACTATTGTTATTACTGTTAACTTAAGTTTATTGTTGTTATTATTGTTATTATTGCTATTACTATTATTAATATTATTGTTACTATTATCATTATCATTATTACTATTAATGTTATTATAAATATCATTTTCATTATTAATACTGTTGTTGTTGTTGTTATTAACTATTATTATTGCCCTCATTGTTAACTACTATCATTGTCCTTCTAAATATTACCTTTCTTCTTCTGGAGGAAATTTTTTATTATCTTCAATAGCAGTTGAATTATTCTAAATATATATAATAAATTGACATAATTAAATCAACTCTGGCTACTATCTCAATGACTGTTAACAAGAAACTAACAAAAACCTGATATATATATATATATATACATACATACATACATACATACATACATACATACATACATACATACATACATACATACATACATACATACATACATACATACATACATACATACATACATACATACATACATACATACATACATACATACATACATACATACATACATACATCTGAATTTGAAATACTTACAAAAACTTCTTTGGAGAGGGAAAGAAGCTAAAAAATTTGGAAAATGAAGTTATTGATTGTCAGATTCATTGTTACTCAAAAAATTACTTTAAATGTTAAAAACATTATTAAACAATATTTTATAACATTAGTTAAATAAAATATACTTAAATATATTAATAAATAAAACATATTTAAATATATAATATTGGTCAACACATTTTTTGCTGACTTAGATTTAGTGGTTGTTTTTTACTAAATTCAATGCACTGAATCAAAATTTCTTCTATAAATTTTTTTTTTCTATAATATTTTTTTTTCTCTATCATATCAACTTTTTATTACACAGCATATTCATGTTTTACAATTAAATGAATAATAGAAAAAATTAAAATTTATTAATTGATTTCTCAGGGTGCATTAATAAAGTGTAATAGGTTCAATACACAGTCAATTGATACAGCCTATTGAAGCTATACAGTTAATTGAACTGAAATGAACAATAAAATACAGGATACTTTTTTACATACAGGAATGCAAATATGTGACATTCATGAAACAAAATTCTGCTTGCAAGAGCATCTAGAGTGTTTCATGTCCAGACTCCAACAGTAGTCTGCTGTCAGATGTGTGTCTCATCACCCTTGATATTTACTCTCCATCGTTTTCAATCCTTGATGAAACCATTTGCCATGCTTGTTGCTTATGTCCCCAAGATTAGCAGGGAACTCATCCAGATAGCTATTGAGAAAATGACTGTTATACCCTTTACAAACTTCATATTGAAATAAGGTATTTTCTGTTGATTTTGTATTAAGTATTGTATATTATGCATTGTCTTTGACAGCAAAAATATCAGATAAGATTTATTAAAAGAATACTTTTTTAAAAAATGCACAGCAGGATAGGTATGTTTAATTTTCAAATTTGGGAATGCTAGGCATTAGAAATACTTCACTTAAATACAAATCAGTATAACAAACATACTTATTTTTTGTTAATTCAAGTTTCAAGAGCTTAAAAAAAATTAGCCTTATCAAGCTTCCCTAAAACTTTGTTACACTGAATATGTAAGAAAAAGTAGTAATGCACTACTTATAAAAATAAAATAAGGTATATTCCACCATCACATACATTTCTTTTACAACTGAATGGTTGACTGCTAAACTTCTATTGGTGGATTGATTTTGAGAGGCATAAAGTAATAGGCATCTCCTAAAACTTCTAGTAAAGCAGCCAAAAAGGCAGAAAAAGCTCATAGGCTGCCACAAGTTTGGTTGAATTACACAGCTCCCTGACACTCACCTTCACTCACTGCATGGTCAACTAAGACTGACCATAGTCAACAACCACAACACAAGCGCAACCACAAAACACCAATAGAATTTTGAAACAAACAGCAACAGGTTAGGTAAACGAGTAAATATTAAAATGTGCATCGGTAAAAAACATGATGTAATAGAAGAAAACTATTAAGGTATTTGAACTCAGAAACTCCTAATTACCTAAAAACAACTGTCAAAGCCAAGTCAGCAAAAAAAATGTTTGTTTTTTTTTTGTTAAACAGTGTAATTTATCTCTTCATCACTTACAGCATTGTTTCTTTTAGCAAGAAACTTTTTTTGGGCATTCTCTTCATCTGTTTTGAAGATGAATTTCTCAATTGGCTGATACACAACAAGTGCAAGAGCAGATTGATTTCTTAAATCAAAATAATATAATCTCCAGCACCTTTAATTAAAATATCCTGATAAATAACTTATAAAACTTTATAAATTCTTCACAAGACTTAAATTTTCAAAACATTTAAAGTTAAAATTTTTCTTTGAGTAAAGCATTGTATTGGCAACTTTTAAAAATGAGCAGAAATACAAGCATGTTTTTCTAACATTCATAATCAATTAACCAATCAGAGGATTTTAATTTGGACATTGGTTTGATAAAAACACTGCTAAAATAATATTAGCCATTAAAACATAAACTCACATGGACTTAACTATCTCCTTTGGCAATATGCTATCTTCAATCCGTGCAAATTCTTCTTTGACATCGTTATGAATGTAAAACTGAGGAAACTCAGATGAGGATCTTTGTAAGGAAAAAACAAAACTTTTCAATTTAGACCACTACCCAACCCTATAAAGCTGAAAAATGCCTACTTTATGCAAAAAAAAAAAAAAAGACAGGATTTTTCTTATGCAAAAAAATTCCTGTAAACTGCAATCTTATAAACAAAGTTACAGAGTTTTAGAGAAAATTACACAAAATCTCTTATGCAAAAAAATCTGCTGCAAATTCTAAATAATGATTGTGTAAAGTAGTCTAAAGGTTTGTGATTTTTCATCAAACAGATGAAATGACACAGATGTCTATTTTTGTGAACAAAAAGGTTTGCCTTGAAAAACATAGTTACATAGCTTTTACAAATATCAGTGAATATTAAGTGTTTCAATAATATTTTTGATATTTTACTAAAAATAAGCATCAGGTGAGAAGCAATCTTTAACTTTATTTAAAATATTTAAAAATCCATCAAAAATTTGAAATAGAAGCTTTTATCAAAATAGTAAGTTTACACTAGAGCAAACTTGCGATTGATTGCAATTTAAGACATGAAAGACTTAACGATAGGAATCCATCACTTTAAAAAACAAGAGGTTAAAAGCTGTAATATTTCCAAAATGATTGAAAAATTTTTTTTTTTATTACAAAACAGTTCAGCATTCAACCCCTTGTTTTGTAAAGTTAAAGACCCCCATTCGAACACAATGATTATGTGATTTTTATCTATGTTCATACTTACATAAAAGCAAATGAGCAAAAGTATTATGATATTCCCAATATTAATCGAGAAGAAGTTGACCATTCATTAAATAAAAAACTTTTTTGTTTACTGTATGGATTTCAGATTGTGATGCAATAAGTAGAGAAGTAACATTTTTTGGAAAAATTTCTTTATTGTTTCGTTTTAGAAAAAATTGTTTTATTGATTCACTTAACCAATTTAACAACCTTACAAATATTAGTTACAATTCTATAAATTGAAAAAAAATTGCATTACTTCTAAATTGGAAAACAATAGTGAAAATTAAATTAATAGTATATATACATATACATATACATATATACATATATACATATACATATACTTATACTTATACATATACATATATACATATACTTATACATATACATATACATATATATATATATATATATATATATATATATATATATATATATATATATATATATATATATATATATATATATATATATATATATATATATATGTATATGTATATGTATATGTATATGTATATGTATATGTATATGTATATGTATATGTATATGTATATGTATATGTATAAGTATAAGTATATGTATATGTATATGTATATGTATATGTGTATGTATATGTATATATATATTTATATACAATATATCTAATGTAAATATAAAACCTTTATTTTCGTAAGCCAATCTCTGAAACGATGAAGTGAAACTTGTTTACAAAACACAGATAAGAAAAATACTTTTCTTCAAGGTATATTCCTTGTTTACCTTGTGTGCCAGAAAAAGCTAAAATTTCTCTTTTTATGTAAAAAATATCACTTTTACAGCAAATCTGAAAAATCTGTAAGTACTCATTTTTATAGGATTGCAGTTTTGAAACTTGTGTAATTACACAAAATTTTAATTTATGTAAAATATTTCCTTAATTACACATTTTTTTTATTTTGCATAACAAGCTTTATAGAATTGGGTACAGGATTAATAAAAATAAATTAAATTAACCTAAAAATTTCTTAAAATAGAGCTAGTTTCTCCCTATTAACAATATTGTTGCCAGCATCTTCCTATAGGAAAATATTGTTTTTAGCATCTACTTAATATAAACTATGAAACCAATAAATTATCATGCTTTGATAAATTATCATGTTTTAATTAAACAAATCTGTAATATTAAACTAAGTTGAAATAGCATAATTTAAGATAGGCGTTCATACAAAGAATATATACAGAATACAACAACACAAACCCAATCAAGTATATAAATGTAAAATAAAAACTACTTTGCACAAGCAGATATGTCTAATGCATTATCTTCATTTTCACTGTCTGATTCAAAAGCATCAAGTTCTTCAAAGCCCTCATCATGTCCTCTGAAAAAAAAAATTAGATGTCCGCTGTTTTTTAATAAAATGTCCTTTATGGTTGTAATGAGTATAGTAATTATCAAGATGATTACAATTGCAGTAGTTATGATTTGATATTGAGTAGTATCAACATCCAATAATCCATCATTAATTAATCATAATTAATCATAATTAATCAATAT